>NW_022631143.1:640559-808406 GCF_010015895.1 Lontra canadensis | reverse complement strand
CTTGCCTACACATATATCATCACATAGACTCTGCGTTGGGGGGGGGGGGGCATAAGCCTTGAAAAAAATGTTTTAAAAAAGTTAAACCACTCACATCTATCCAGATTTCCATGCTTAGTTTGAGATTTTTAAGGATGTTTTCGTGAATTTCAAAGCATGTGGCCTTCCCTCCTTTGCTTTTCCTCTTCTTCCCCAGGGCAAGGAACACTACTAGCCACAGGGCCAAAGAGAGGAGATGTGTTTAGAGCTGTAAGAAAAATCTGTAGTGAAAATCAAGAGAAGAACTTACAGCTAAAGAATTCTAGACACAGGAGTGAAATAAGACTGTTATGTATATGGATAATTCAATATATAGTCAAATAAAAGATATACCAAATCTACTTCCTTTCTTTGTCAGGTTACTAATAAGTGATTTATATGATTTAAATCAATCTTTTTTTTTTTTTAACTTCTCAGGTACCACATCTGAACCATTATATACTCCGTTCTACTGAAAGCTTGTAGCTAACTTGTAACAGAGTAGTTTTTCATTTTTGTAATCAAGTTAGAGAAATAATTACTTAGTTTCAGATGTGTACAGATATGCTAAAGCCAATCTGTACTATTTTTTTCCTTTGTTTTTTTAACATCTTTGGAATCCAACTTTATTGACTGTGTCATCTCTTATGTCTTTGTTATTTGAATGTGAAATTTAAATAAATATTTTAAGTGCATTAAAATTGTTTCACAGGTGTCATCACTGGGCAGATTAACTTCATTAAGGTTTAGCTCTGGTCCAGGCAGCAGAACAGATTTCTGTTTTAAATTATTCAAATAAATAGCCAATGTGCCGGACACAGATTGAGCTGGACCAATGCATTATTTGGCCTGTTCTCTCCACTTCAATGCATAAGGACACATGATTGCTTTGACTTCGATGACTCTTTACATGCATTGATCTCCGACTAACATTCATCATGGGAGAAAATGCAAGCATCCATGAAATGGGATTTTGCTATATTAATTGCAGGCTTTCTTTTAGGTACCTGGTTTCAGAGAGAATGGTCATTTACCACCCAGGGAGAGAGTGATACATACTTTGGGTATTGCCAGAAGAGCTTTCTGCCCTCAGTATGTTTTGTGCTCAAAAAGTAGATTCAGTTTATCCTAAAATCCTCCAGACAGGCATGTGCCCATTAGGTGTCCCATTTTTATGATGCCTCTGTGGCCACATGCCTCGGTTGTTTCCACTGATGACAGGGAAGTCATGGGGAGGAAGCTCTTTGATTATTTTGGCTGTGTTTATACACTGGGTTGGATTTTGGATGAAAATTAGGGGATTGGTAACTAAAGAGATCTTTCATGTCCCGGAAGAAGAGAAACTTACCTAAGATGGAAGTAGAATTATGCTAAGATAAATCTAAGTGTTCTGTAGTAAATTTTGTGACCATAAGGGCCGTGAGAAAACAGTGTGTGTTATTGAGGGAGGCTTTGGAAGATTCCTTTGGAAGATACCTATAAAGAGATCATCCTAATAGATAAGGGACAAGGAGTTTATTAGGGGGATTTGAGAACATCCCGCAATCCTGAATATAGTTATTTTATTTTCAAAGATAAAACTCTTGGCAGCTTTCCAGATAGATTTCTTTGTACAGGTATAACAGAAAATATCAATGTGGGACTATTCACTCTTCCTTTTAAAGTTCCACAAAGATAGGCTCTATAAAATGCACCAAATAATAGTACCTCTGCTTTTTCCCTGTGGTTAGTGTCTAATACCAAGAATTTTAGCTTGTGTGAATCAGGAGTTATAACTTCATCCTCATCACTCCTTTCAGAAATATGCCAAAGAAGTTGTATTCAAATCAAGCAAAATGTAGATAGAAGAATAAACCAGTCATTGAAGTGTTTCCAGCACTGATAAGCACTATATCACAGAAGTTGTCTATATATTTAATTTTTCTCATTTTCCTCACAAACACATTTTATGCCCCAGCAATGTGCCAGTTGCATGCATGCATCCATTTGCAAGTGTGGTTTCCTCTGCCTAGGATGCCATTCATCGTAATATAGAATTCACCTTTATGATGCTGCTCAGATGTCAGCATCTCTGGGAAGCCTTCCTTGGTCCCACATCCCTCTCCTCTGACATCATACTTAGACTCCTCTTACTGAGCTTACTATATTTAGTTGCTTGATAAACATGCATTGAGTGAATGAATAATGAATAGATTTATAGCATTCCTCCCATATTAGACTAATGCTCCAAGAAAACAATTTATTTTGTTCATGTTCTTATATCCAGAGCTAGCACCATGTCCAACATACAGTAGATGCACAAAAGCCAAATGCTGAATGAAGGAATGGATAATTATTCTTAAGGAGACAAAATCTTTATTCAAAGGATCTCTGTATCCACTGCAAGACCATTGACGTTTCTGTCTTTGACTTGAGATTTGCTTATGTTGTATTTTGGAGAGGCACTGAGTTGTCCCAGTACAGTCTAGTTGGGTCAAGAAAATAAGATTGACAATGAAGTCACCATTAAATTGGATATGCTTTGTCTCACTTGTGCACATCCTGCATACTATTCCATTCATCATTTTCTTTCTGTTCCAAACCCTCAGAATTCTCTGGTAGGGAGCATCATGTTGTTCTTCTGACTGGAATCTGATAAGATAGCTTTGTCATATACCCTCACCCTTCCTTATTGTTACCTCTGCAGAGAGGCAAAAACCTTCAAATTCACTTTCCAAGGATAAATTGGGCTGTTTCACCTTCCCTGGTGTCATACAGATGAGTTTGAAAAAAGCAGAAGAAACTACTGTTGAAGAGAACCTGGGGGCTCTCTTAGATGATAGATGGGAATTTAGAAAATTGACCACCTTGGCTATAAATTGCATTTGCTGGGTGAGTTGAGGAATTAAATGACCATCTTCCATCCCGTGTTGCTGATATTTCTCTGCAGTCGGAGCGGCTGTCTCGACCTTTCTTCTCACATCTTACTGAGTTATTCACTCCTCAGGTCAGCTTCTTTTATTTGAAATATTCATATCTAACTTTTTTCATGGGATAGATTCCTTGTTTTCTCTGTAGCATTTTCTCATGCCAATGAACTGCATCATGTGTTAATAAGCTTTTTACTGTGCTAAATTGCTTTGTTTCTATAGCTGATTTGAAGGCAAAAAGGCCCTAGAGGGTGAAGGGGGAAAAAAGGAAACATTCTAAAGTAATTAGAATGATTACAGCAGCTGAAAACATTGCTTTCCTAAAACTGCAATATTTTCTCAGGGGAGTTTTGTTTTGTTTTGTTTTGTTTTTGTTTTTGTTGTTTACTTTACAATACCACATGAGGTTCCCAAATCAGATCAGTGTTTGCCAAGTAAATGGTGACTGGTAGTTTTTTTCATTGCAGAGTTGAATGAGAGTCATACCTTAGAAATTTTCAAAGACCTTATCATGCTAGGGTTATCTTTCTCATCCTGTATTTGGTACCAGTTATGTCATCTGCCTTTAAGACCATCTGAAAATAGCACTCCCACACTGCCCCCCCCACCCGGGAAAAACTGGAAGGAGAAGCCAATAAAATGGGAGAGGGTTTAAGATGGAAAGTTTGTGTGTTTCACATCCTTCTCACATGCTCCTCCATGCTGATCAAGTAGCACAGGGTGGATCATTTCTAAATGTATTCAGACCTATCAAAATGGGTCCCTATCATTTCCTTGTAATGGACACAAAAGTTCTATGCACTTTTCAGCACCCTTGCAGGTATGAAAAGCTGGTGAGGAGACCAAGGGAAGGCCTCTCTCCAGGTACTGGAGAGAGGAAAAGGATGGGAAAGAAGATTGGGTAGTCCATGCTTAAAATCCCTTCTCTGTTGTCTCTGTTGAACATCTGTTGGAAACAGGAGCACTAGCTGCATTACTTCTGAATATATTACTGCATCATAATAAAGTGTTCGACAGAAATATATTTTCCAAGTAACTTTAAAACAAAATTCCACTTGGAATATAAATCTTCCAATGTGTAGTATCCATTTTGCTATCATCTTAAGACAAAATGTGTCGAACATAATATAACTTTTTCTGATAACTCGGGATAAGTTTGACAGATATCCGATAATTCTTTAGATGTCCCTAGTATTTGTAGCACTATTTATTTAGTGTAGAGACTAAATGCTACTAAGCTAATGGACTTTTATGGTAATTGTGACCAGTTTCTGAGATTATATTTCTGTCTTCCAGCTTTTGCTTTTTAATGATGGTAACTTGACTACTCTTCAGAGTTTCAGGATGGCTAATAAATAGGTGTATAAAATAAGATGAAGTGAGATTCACTATAATTGTAAGTTGAACCTTTCATGGAATGCTTGTATACGTTTTGTTGTGTCTGTTTTGGCTCTTTAGAGGCTCATTTCCTTTTGGACTCATTGTTGGAAGCCTGACACATGGATAAGTGAGGCATTGCAGTTTTTGTTGTGGCTGACGGGGGTGATGTCTGCCGCTGGGAACAAACAATCAGCAAACTCATGAATCATGATTCCCTTCACACTTCATTGTGAAATAATACTATTTGAGCTTAAAGTTATTTGCCTTGATTATAGCTGTCACCAAAGGGAAATGTTGATTGAGTGTATCACCTTTCAATAAAATATAAGGCAAAATATAAGGTGCAGAAATTCAGAAAAGTATTTTCATTTACTCAGAGGTACTGAGGACTGCAGTGAAGAGAATATATTGCATAATATCCAGAAAACTTGATAACAAAAGTATAATCAGAAACATGACCTATAAATTTTTTACTTATTTTTCCATATTTAGTTTTAAATAGTTGTCAGTAATATTCTTGGAATCAAGACATAGGGATTTGTTTCTTGTTTCTCTCACACCCACTTCTATTTCTTCTGGGTGTAACTCCCTTTTCTTGTTTGGAATATTACTCCACTTTCCCTGACTATGGGTGGGATGGACCAAATAGCATCATGTATTTGATCTTTCCATCTTAAATCACTGTATTTCCTCTAGACATCTGCTTCATGCCACTCCATCATTATGGAATGATTTTCTCTGCTTCCCATTCTCACAATGGAAACTTGGCCACCATATGTTGCCAAGTTCATGTATTAGTTATCCAGTCACTCAGAAGTGACAGGATCAGCTCTTGATCCCAATCCCAAGTTTGCAAGAGTACAGATGTCTGCCTCTAAAACAGTGACCTGTATTATGAGTAGTGCTCAGTGCTGTGCAGAAATGTTGCTAACACTCAAATCATGTATGGGTATTTTATTTTAAAAAGGCTAAAGTTGTTTTTCAAAAGTTTGAAGTGCCATCTGTTCTTCATTAAAAATATTGGTGGTCAACAGTGAGACTGCACTTTCTAGTAATCATTGTTTTGGATTTTAACGATTGTTCTTATAATGTTTTCACGTCATGTAGCTGCTACTGAGAGATAGTACCTTTAGAAATGTGCATAGACAGAAGGCGAAACAATGAGTACATCTACTGGATTGGCAGAAAGACTCAGTTAAGAGCAACATTTATTAATCTCTTCTCTTCTACAGGCCTGAATACCTGTTGACTTTCCTTCTCAGTTGATTGTAAAAGGCCCTGTGTAGTGAATTGAGTGTGTGTCTGGAGTGGCTACCTCCCATATTCTGAATGGCTGTTCTACCACTGAAGTATCCCAGTTGTGCTGGTAACCAATCCCAGAAAACCCCAAATACTTCTGTGAAATTAGTGGCAAGAGGTGTTCCTTGAGCATATATTTCTGGAGATTTCTAGGCCTTGTAAAAAGGCTGGTAACTGGGGACTTGAGATTGGTACATACATTTCTTAGTATTCTTAGCTCACTGTTGACCACTCTGTGGTAGTACTATGGTATAACGTCACATTTGTTCTTTCATTTACTCATCTTACTTTGAACTAATGAGTAAACGCACGTGAGAGTACTTGATAAACTGTAGAGGGTTATTTTTGTTACCACAAAAGACAACCCAGGCTCACCAGATTAAGATAGTTTACATCTGTAAAGCCCTTTACCACCTGCAAAGCTCTTTCATTTATAGTATCCCTATCAGTTTTTCATCAACCTCATGAGGGAGCTATTTTGCCATCTCCATCCTGCAGGTGAAAAAACTGGTTCATTGAGAGAAGATAATTAATTGGTTTGAGATCAAGTACTTAGTAGTGAAGTCAGGGTTCAAGCTCTGTTTTTCTGAATCTAAGTTTGAACTCCTTCCTCCACACTAGAATACTCCAGGGTAATACCCTGCTGATTTAGTGAGTAAGGATGCTTCTTACTCATTCAGAGTATAAAGAATTGGCTACTCTTTGCTTTGTGGAAAAGGAAGTCAAGGAACCTACAGGTTTTAGAGTTGTGCATGAGCCACAGGCTAGGCACAGTCTCCAGGTAGAGCGAAGGAGTGTGAGAATGTCTGTCACTCATATAGATGACTTTGTAGGTGTTGCTCTCAAAGTGGATCTTTGCTCCTTGAATCATGACCTGCCAAGAGCTTTGCCACCAGATGGACACCTCAGTCCAGCCTATAAGGGATAGATACTTTAGCAACAACCCTATATATTAGGAATTTATTAGTGACCCCTCCCATTTGGTTACCTGATCAGCAATTCTGATGCCAGAGAGGTTTTAGAGACTTGCCTAAGGACACAATGCTAGCAAAGCTAGCATTTCCTCTCACTCCATTACTTTTTCTCCTTTTTTTAAGCTCAAATATTATATAGAATACGTCATCTATTATTAATCAGAATAAAAGTCAAATCAAGCTTTTAAAATAAATGGACTTCTTTTGTACTGTTTTCCTTTCATTATCAATTTTCACCTTTTATTTCATTAATTCACTCTGAATATTGTCGTGGATTTAATACATGCTCTTGAGATTTTTATCCTCAACTTTAAGACTGTTTGAGAGTTGGATATCATAAGAAGAGGCATCACTTACTGCAGGAGCCGGTTTCTATTTTAACCCCAGAGATCTAATTCATGCAGTTTCAGCTGTCTGTGCACACCATGCAAAGGTCTTTATTTACATTTTCCAGCCTTCATTATTTATTTGTTTGTTTATAAAGATTTTATTTATTTATTTGACAGGGAGAGAGACACAGCGAGAGAAGGAACACAAGCAGGGGAGTGAGAGAGGGAGAAGCAGGCTTCCCGCTGAGTAGGGAGCCCAATGCAGGGCTGGATCCTGGGACCCTGGGGTCATGACCTGAGCTGAAGGCAGCCGCTTAACCAACTGAGCCACCCAGGTGTCCCTCAGCCTTTGTAATTTAGAGTAGAATGAAATTATTTCTAAACTTTTATTTAGCCTGTAACACTAACTTTTCTTCCCAGCCATACTGGGAGGCAACCTGGGGAAAAACATTTATTCATTCAACAAATAATTGTTGAACACCTACTGTGTTTGGGGTTCACTGGTCAACACAGAGAGAACCCCACTGATGAACTAAACAAAGACCTCATTCTCATAAAATTTTCATTCTGGTAGATATAATAGATTTAAAAAAATGTGTGTGTGTGTGTGCGTGCGCGCACGTGTGTTTGTGTGTGTGTGTGTGTGTATGAGTATAGGAGGATAGAAATGCCATAGAGAGAAATAATGCTAGTTCAAAGACTGGTAGGCAATAATGGACATACGCGGGTATTCCATACATGGTGGTCATGGAGGACCTCTCTGAGGGTAACTTCCTTTCCACCTTCCCAATAGGCAGATTCCCTCTGGGGTTTTCTGTTGCAGTAGACTAAGTGGGTTGCAGGGTAGATGGACAATTCTGCTCTGTGAGCAAGTAATTGCAAATAAACAACAGCCAGAAGCAGACATCATCAAGTTAGGGACAGGCAGGAGAATTGTAAAAAGTATGTATAGAGTGTGAAGTATAGGTATGCTGATAAAAAATTCTCTTGATTGTATCAAGTTGCCCTTTCTGTTGGTTATGAAGGTTTCAGGTTCAGAAGTGATTTGATCCTTTCCTTGCTCGTGAGAGAGAATAGTTTCTCTTTCTTCCAAAGGTCTTGGTTACTGCTGAATCAATGACCTAATTAAAATTGGATTCTAGCTTGTAGACTATCTCTGAATGTGCACTATCTTCTACAGAGCCTCTTGAGGATATTCATTACCTAATCTCATATTTAAAAAATTCTTTTGTCCAGACTAATGAGTCTTATCATTTATCTCTGAAGCAAGTGACTATACACATTTAATATTTTATGCAGCTCTTTTATATGGATGTGAATGGAATTATAGCCAATCTATTTAGCACCTTTTCTGTGTATATAAGTTATCATGGCTATCTGCCCAGTCAGGTGGATTTCTTTGTCTCAGGTTCAGGCCGACCTAACAGTGATTTTAGATTTCTTTTTGAGAACATGAAGAAGCATGCACTGGGGGCACCCTGTAGTAGGCACTGAAAATGGTGATGTGTTCAAACTAAAAAGGGGAAGGTTGGATTTGGAATCCTTGGGAGAGAAGAGGGAAATAGGGTCTAGCTCCAGTTGGTATTGGAAGGTCCTGTCCTTGGGAATTGGGAGTGGAGCTTAATTGTATAGTAGCTGAAAATTCAGTCATCACATCATTAAATAAACTCATGAGAAGAACTCAGGCTATAATAGTATTTTTCTCAAACCAGGGTCAAGTTGATTTGTTGCATCTGGTATACAGTTGTGACATTTCTCATCCTCCTTTCCCTTTTCCCATTCCTTTCTTGTTTCTTCTTCTTGTTCCAAGGTGGCCAGTGCCTTTATGAGCCTCCTCCCACTCCCACCCCCAACAGTTACTTCTTGTCTCTGTCTTCTCCAATGGGATTCCACTCAGCCTACCTTGCACTTTTACTGTAATCTTTGCTCCCATTAAAACATAGGCCTATCCCCTTGACCATTCCAGCTAACCTGGTATATTGCATTGTGCACAGCCTCTGACATATAGTAGATACTCAAAATATATTTCTTGAATAAATGTGGTTATAGCTTAATATGTAACCCCTACCAAATACCAAAGATATTTCTTAAAGACTTTTTAGAAATATATCTTGGCATGATCTAAATCCTTAGAGATCTCAAGGAGAGACATATTTATAAAGCTGAACCCTTGATGAAGTTCTTCTTTTGCCCAACCAGTTCCTTTGGGCACAAATTATGAAATGTTTAGTGAGACTGAAGGTCATTCTCTGCATATCTATATAGAATCTGGCCCAGGTGTTATATTAATAATTTTTCTTTCGTTAGCACTGTCCCACATGAATACTTCCAAGGCTGACCTTCTTGAATTGAGAGACAGGGTGGTGCGTGCAGAGTGAAGCAGATGGACATTGAGAAGTCCCTTAATTCACCTCTGGTTCTGCCTCTTATACTAGCAGTATGATTCTGGGCAGGTCTCTTCATTTCTCTCAGCTTCTAGTATCTTGCTGTAATATGGTAACTTCATTAACTGACCTACCTACTGTGGATTCAAAGGATCATTTGTCAGACTGGATGTGAATCTTCTGTGTAAATTCTGGAGTGTAGACAAAGATATAAAGTCATGTTTAATTCTAACTTTTGGATTTTTACTTTAAATTCCAGATTAGGGCTTTGTGCTACACATGTTTTAACTGATTTGTTGATTTTATTAGACATCAGCAAAAGTGTGACTAATTCATTTATTCATGTGATAGTTGAGTGCTTATGGCAGGTAGTATGCTAAGTGCTGTGTCTAGAGGTGAAGAAAACACACTTTCTGTTGGGGAATTTACAGAGGGGAAAGAGATATTAAATAGATATGTAAATAACTACATAATTACTAATTTATAATTAAAAACATGTTAAATGCTATGAAGAAAAAAGTAAAATCTGTGAGGGAGATACAATAGTGAGTGAAAGCCTGATGTTGATGGAATGAGTAGGAATAAGCCAGGTCACAAAGAAATAGCAGAGAGAATAGCACATGGACAAAGCTTCATAAATTCAGGAAACTTAAAGAAGGCCAGTGTGGCTGTGAATGAGGTGGATAGTGGGAAGTGCTTTTACTGGATCCATAATGAGTAGAAGGAGGAAGTCATATGTGTAGCCAGGGACTGGATCATGTAAAGCCTTGTAAACTCATGGTTAAGATACTCAGTCACATTGTAAGTTCAATGCAAAGTGACTGAAAGGTGTTAAACAATGAATTTTGGAACACTGAAAAAAATTAAATTGAAAAAAAAAGTAGGTCTATGGGATTAAAAAAAGGTGTTGAAACATGAGACTGATAAGGGCAGAAGATGAGTCTTTAAAAACAACAAATAAAAAACTTCATGGTCCCTGGATGCTATGTGAATAGGTTAGAGATGGACCTGCAGTGGAAACAGGTAGATGGGTGAGGAGTTTTATTGCAGGGGTTCCGGGAAGAAGTGGGAGTGATCGTGGTTGTCATTGGTGCTATTCACTGAATATTTCTACCTCTTCTTTTTCTGGGAATTCAGTAGGATTTTATTCTTCATTTCTTTTTGAGGTATGAGCTCTTAAATCTTAACTTTGATCAATGAAACGGAGAACTTGTGTCATTTCTGGACAGAAAGTTTAAGAACTGATGTGTGAGTTTCTTTGTTTCCTCTCTTTCTCCTTTGATGTGTGTGGAAATATATATCCACGTAGAGTTTCCATCACTGCCCTTGAATAACAATGATTAACAGAGTCTCACTGCTGACCAACACTGGATGTAGTAGCGTAAGCAGAGTGTATCTTTGTTGTGTACTGAACCAGTGAGATTTGGAGGTTGTTTGTTACTGAAGCAGAAAGTGTCCTGGCTGGTATAGTGCTTACACATAAATATACTAATTAGTTTCCATTTTTTACAAATATGTTGGTAATTCTAATGAATGACCCTTGTGAATTCTGTTGGTAGAACTGTAGCTTATCTTTGTTGCACTTGTTTTTACATTCTGATTCAGAGCACTGTTCTTGAAACATTAGTGAAATATATCAATATCCTGTTTTTTTAATGAGTGCCATGAAGCACTTTTGTAATTGTTTCAGTTGTCTCCTTGTATTTGTTATCATCTACATGTCCTTCAAGACAGAATTAGAGTTGAACTCCCAAACATAGAGCAAGTCTGAATTCTTACATTCTTTAATTTGTGTTTTGTAGTAGTGGTGGATTAGTATGTTTCTGTAGGCAAATACTAAGACTATGTGAGATGCTTTTATATTCCTGTGTCATTCTGGCTCATTCTAGGCAGCAAGCATAAGAAATACCTGTTCTTGGGCACCTGGGTGGCTCAGTCAGTTAAATGTTGGCGTTAGGCTCAGGTCAGGATCTTGGGGGTCATAGGATTAAGCCCATGTCAGGCTCCCTGCTCAGTGGGGAGACTTCTTCTCCCTCTACCTGCCCCCTGCTCATGCTTTCTCTCTGTCTCTCTCTCTCTCTCCAATGAATAAATAAAATCTTAAAAAAAAAAAAGAAATATCTGTTCTTAGTCTCCTGTGCCCATTCAGTGTGCGTGTGTGTGTGAGTACATACATATATACATATACATACATATTTACTTACACATATATTTATATATGCATATGTGTATATAAATGTATATAAAAATATGTATATATTTGGATATATTTAGATATGTATATATGAAAGCCAGGTTGGTTCTTCCGTGCTACCTGCATGTCTATTTCTTACTCACTCACTCACCCCTGCTTTAGGAGAGAGTAGGTTGTGTATTTAAAGCACTGGCCCATTCCCTAGCAGTCTGTGTTCTGGTGTTTAAATGGCTTGTAGGCTGCAGCAAGGACAGGAAGAGTTAATTGCTGGCTTTATTTTGTTGGGAGACGCAGCTTTCATTTCACATTGATTTTCTGCATTCTCTGTGCCAATTTGTGACAGCTTGTTTCGCAGCCCCACATTTGTTTAAAGCTCTCTAACAGACTAATTCTATTTTTTTTTCCCATGATTTTTTTTTTTTTTTTTAAACTTAGGAGAACATGGCTTTGCATGTGGTTGGGAACCCAGATAAGCCTCTCTCTCTGGAGACCTTGATTGGCAGCTCCCCCTGTCGTGCAGTTGTGAAATGAGGAAAACTAATTTTCCCATCGACTTTCTAGTTTCTATTACTATCTGTCATTTCACATTGGTGCTTATTACAGCCATCTTGCCAGATGGAAATCTGCCTACTCACTGGTGTCTGTTTTCTGCCACTCATGGATCATGACAATGTCAGACAATATGTCAGTAAACTCCTTTCATGCACTGGATGGATTGGTGACATTGTGGAAAATGCTTGATATTGGCAGACAACTACCTTCATGTTATATGGGAATAAAGGAAAGTCAAAGCCAAAAAATCCAGGTTCCTTGAGAAAGTTGCCCATGATACCAGAAGAGATAGATGGTGTTGGCAAAACAAATGAATAATTTTGAGGCCATAGCTATTCTCTGAAAACTGAACCAAAGTGACTAATGATCCCTGTGAACAACTAAAGGATTATAGTGTGTCCAACTAATGTTGGAAGGTCCTGTACCTGAGATGACAAGTCACAGTTGGAAACTAGGCTTGGGTGAAACCACTTTCTCAGAGTGCAGTCCTGGACAGAAGCATCAGTATCACCTGGGAACCTATTAGAAATGCACATTGTATGGTCCCACCCCAGTCCTAGTGAATCAGAATCTTTGGGAGTAGGACCCAACAATCTGTGTCTTAAAAAGCCCTCCAGGTGATGTTGGTGCTTGCTAACATGGGAGAAGCTGACTTAAACTGAAGCAGCCAGTGGAGAATTGGTGCAATCATGGGAGTGTTATGTAACTGAGTTGATAACCCAGATAGTTGTTCCAGTTATCAATTTCTTTTCTCACATATAACCATTGGGGAGGGGATGTTTCTGTATCTGTTATATTGAACTAGGTAACTTGAGAAATGTAATCAAAATGCCAGTTTATTTTTGTTTTCCAAGCTTCCTTTAAAAGGTATTCACTGAAGGAATGTCTTCCCTGCCTTGAGCAGAAAGCTCATGGGGAGGCCTCCTCGAGGTATTCTGAGGCAATAAAATCTTATGGACACTTTAAGGGCAAATAGGTCTCAGTGCAATTGCTGGTCCTCTCTCCACCCCAGCTGGGCTGGCTTTAGGGTAACCTCTAGTAGGGTTTTTTATTCCTCACTCACACCCTCCTACTTGCATCCTTCCATTCTGGCACTTCTCTCCACAATAGTTTCCCTGTTAGAGTTCTAATGCCCTCCCAGGTAGCCCTTTTGGGCCCAATTCAAACTGTTCCAGGCTGGCTTTGTCTTCCCAGTATGGTCCTAATCTGGGCTGTGGGAAACCCCCAAATATCTTTGCCTAAGATCTGCTGTCAAGTAGGTTGACCACACTGCTGCCACTCTCTGAGTGGCACACTGAGCCACTCTCCTGGCTCTGCTGCCCAAGACATCTGCCAACCTCTAGTTAAGACACTGATAAACTGTGGCCCATGGGCCAACTCTGGTCTGGTGTTTTTAAAATAAAGTTTTACTAGAACACAGCCACACCCATTCACTTATGTATAGTTTGTGGTTGCTTTTGCACTACAACATGGAAGAAACTACATGGATTGTAAAGCTTAAAATATTTTCAGTCTGACTCTTTGTAGAGGAAGTTTGTCTACCCTGCTCTAGAACTTGGGTGTGGGAGAGGGGAAGGACAGGGAAAAGGAGCAGGAGGAGGAAATGGGAAGTCCTACCCCAATCCACTTTGCCTCTCAAACTCTAGGGATTTATCAAGTTCTCCAGGTAGTCTCCTTGAAGGATTCACCTCTCCCTTACCTTTAAGGAAAGAAGGTAGCCACATGGCAGTAATTTTATCCAATAAATTACTGTAAAAATCCTCTCTTTCTTTTTTAGTTCTCAATATCTTTATTCCTTTGATGTAAGTGAGGAGCCCTAGAGTCACCTGGGCCACCCATTTTGGAAACACATAATTTTTGTTTGGTGCTTCATTTTGGTGTCTGATAGCTATCACCTGAGGTCCTTGGCCAAAACTAATGATTTACATCCCAATGATGATTGTGTTTAGATGTTAAATTCAGATGACATATTTGAATCTTGATTTGGGAAGGATATGGGAAGTTGTTTGTAGACTAAATTAAAATTTAACTGATACTTTTCCTGTGTAGTTGATAATGGAGGATCAGATACTCAATTTAAAGAGATTAGCACAGAAGTTTTCTGAGATTGTTTATAGGTGACTTATCTAAATAATATATTTGGTCGTTTCTGAACTTCACATTAAGCTTTCTGCTCAAACCTAATATTTATTGCGAATAAAAAAAAAAATCCAAGCATCACTTTGTCTCCTTCAAACAGGCTCAAGATAGGTTTCATGTTAATCAGTGTCCCTGCATGAATGAAAAGTTAGCCTGCTTTCCAATATCTGAGATGTAAACTGACTTATAACATCTTCCAGTCAAGTATAGTACTTTGTTTATTATTTATTTGCTGTTTTTTTTTTAGCATTGTTGGATTTACTTTATAGAAATATTTATCTTGTATTATTTTGGAAATGATGGAGACATAGGCAAATGGTCCATGAAGAAGAACCCCTTCCCCAGGCCTGTAAGAAGAATATGTCTCAGATTCCCTTTGAAATGACCCCAAAAAATAAAATGTACATTTTGTATAATACATGTCCCATGAGGCTTTAAATCCCAACCTTCCCCCTAGCAATAGTACATTACCATGCAGTTGGACTGGTTTGGTGAACAAGTAATCAAAATAGCTGAACTATGAAACCATGGATTTGATCATTTTGCATTCTTCATACCCAAATCCAGTGGCCTGTCTGGTGAACTTACTGACTTTGTGCTTGTAAACAATGGAAATTCTAGAGCAAAGCCAATCAAGTGTATTTTGCTCACTTTGTATTTTCTAATAGTAAGTATTTTGCCAATTTATAGTTTTATAGAATATAAAATATTCAGTAATGTGTTTACTACTATTTTTCATACTTACAGTGAAATGGTGATAACATATTATGTAGTAAAAAGGAGAGCTGCCTGCATCTGTTATTAGTAGACATACTTTAACAGTTTTATTAAATCCTGCTTTTCCTCAATCTTCTTATGTTTTTGTCCAGTCTGATTTATTTCAGTCTGCCATGATTATAAACTTGTGCTAATATACATAGCCAGAGTATAAGGCAGGTTGTTAAGAGAAAGTGGGAATTGCTTTACTTCATGGCTAATTCCTCCTTAAGTCCTTCCAGCATGAGCTCTAAAAATACTAATTATCTTATATGCCCAAGTTGTTTTTAAGTTTATTCACAAAGTTTGAAGCTTGACTAGTTGTGAAAATGCCTCCTTCCATAAAAAGTTTGGAGTAGTTAATACAAGTAAGCTCCTGGCGTAAATACTCTTGACTGTATTACACATGCACAGATATGTACACATTTATGTAAACTCATCCTGGAAAGAGACTCCTATATGGATTTACCTACCTTAACTGTTTATTTGTACTACTTTATCAGAATATTTTTATTTCTTCAAGATTGAGGAAAGGTTGGCAATCCAAACAACCATGGTTTTTTTTAATTCTTTTTTTTTTAAGATTTTATTTATTTATTTGACAGACAGAGAGAGAGAGATCACAGTAGGCAGAGAGGCAGGCAGAGAGAGAGAGGAGGAAGCAGGCTCCCCACTGAGCAGAGAGCCCGATGCGGGGCTTGATCCCAGAACCCTGGGATCATGACCCGAGCCGAAGGCAGAGGCTTAACCCACTGAGCCACCCAGGTGCCCCCAACCATGTTTTTGTTGTTATATTTCTGCAGTTCCTTGCATTTATGCCTACATACCATAACTTTTTAAGACCTTTGCTATAAAAGTAAAATATGATATTCTCAATTGGTGCCAGTGAATTAAAATCTCCAGTGTGCACCTCCACTGTATGTAGGTACCAGAGAGGAATGACAGCAAGTTTGCTAATACAGAGGAACAGGGCGCTGATTTGTATTCTCTTGAAGCAAATGTTGACTAAACTCCTACTATGTGTGAAACAAGATGCCTGGTGCTTGGGGGAATCTGAAGATTAAAGTGATACCATCACTGTGCATATTGAGCCTTAGGAACATTCATGACCTACATGTACAGATTTATCAGAGTTATCTAACATATAAGATGATTCACATGAAATTATGTTGTGCCCCCAAGTTATATCTAAGTCACTGCTATTTCCTCCATTCCTTGAGTTATAAGCAGCTCACCATTAACTGAAAAATTTTCCCCCCGGAATTTTAAGAATCTAATATTACTGCAAATTCTGAACATTATATATGTAGAGAGAGAGACAGACAGACTGAGGGAGAAGCAGAGAGAGCCAGAGACAGTAATTAGGCTTCTCTGGGTTTTATAATTTGTTCTCTCTGATCATTTCTAAATCGAAGCAGCTTTCAGTGAGCGAAGTGGTTATGTTTTACCATTTGGGGGGGCTGCCATATCAATTTACGAGTGCATTTGTTGAGGTGCAATCAATTGAATATATATGAAAATTTACGAACATTTTCCTCATTCTTGAAATCTTATTGAAATGTTGAAGTATATTTTATTAATAGCCAGTCTAGTCCGTGAAATGCACTTATTGTAATCTTCATGAGCCTGATTGATAAGGCAGATGAACAAACAGCATTTCATACATAGAAATGAGTTTGTCATGAATATAGCAACAATTATTATGATATTCTTAAACTCATCTCATTTTCTCATCCTCTACCCTTCTTCTAGTGCCAAATGCATACTGCAGTCCTATATTTTCTAAATCTCCATATGAGAAAAGATCTCAGATTGATTGTACCTCTGATAGCAGAGAAAAGAACAAAGGAATTCTGGGTGCTAGAATTTTTCCTCTGAGAATCTGTCAGTTTGAATTCAAATACTTTGTTTCACTTTGCCTTTAACTTATGGTCCCATATCCCCCATCCATAATGTCATAGCCATAAAATAAACATAACTATGATCTTGGTGTCTCTTCACTTTAAATATTTTTACTTTCTAAATATATTGATTGCTTTCTCTGCATGATGCCCTTTTTTCTCTACATGATGCCCTTTCACCCTTGACTTATAATAAGAGTCTCTCAGTTCTGTTTCAAACAGCAGAGGGAGTTTGGATAAATCAAGGTAGAATTCCTGTGGGTATGGCAGCCTACTGGATGGGACAAGAGCCTTGCAGTAAAGAAGGAAGAGCAGTAGATAGGCCTCCTTGAGAGATGCTCACCATGTGTGACTCATAGGTGTGATACCCTTACTGGTTTGAAATAAGGAAGAGATCCACAGCCTGAGATGGAGGAAGGAAGTGGCCACCTGGGACTCTCTAACATCTGATCAGGTAGAGTTCCAAACATAGTACTTGTATCAGAACCTCTTGTCCAGAGCACAGCTATGGGGAACTGCCTACACACATGAACCTTCCTATAAGACATCAGTGTGTTTATCTACTCTTACTACTGGTCACAGATCTTTGGGGGAGGAGATGTGAATGAGTAGCAGTGGATTTTTTTTGAAAGATTTTATTTATTTATTTAATGGAGAGAGAGAGAGAGAGAGAGAGGCAGCGAGAGAGAGGGAACACAAGCAGGGGGAGTGGGAGAGGGAGAAGCAGGCTTCCGGCTGAGCAGGACCCTGGGATCATAACCTGAGCTTAAGGCTGATGCTTAGCAACTGAGCCGCCCAGGCACCCGAATAGCAGTGGATTTTAACATAGTAGAAAACATTACTTATGGAGGGAAACTTAGATATTTTTCATTCAATGCTGTCTGTATGCCAGGCACTGTTTTAGGTGTTAGGATTCAGTGATGGGCAAGACAGATAGTGGTTCCTACCTATGTGGACCTTATAATCTAAAGAGAGGAGGCAAAGAGTAAAAAACAAATATCAAGAGGGTATTATATATCCATATACACTGTGGAAGGAAGAAACCAAGATCATGTGATAGTAATTACATATCACCTTTAAATTGGAAAAGACCTCCCTGTATGGAACCATTTTGAGCTGCGACCTGGTGGAGGAGAGGGAGCCAGTGATAGGAAAATTTGAGGGAAGAGCATTTCCAGGCAGATGAAACAAGAAGTACAAATGCCATGAGCTGTGAGAAAGCTTTGTGTGTGAGAACAGAGAAAAAGTTCATGTGACTGGGGCAGAATGAGTTAAGGGAAGAGTGGTTGGCCAAAGTTTAGAAAGGTAGGTAGAGGCTGTATCATCGAATGTTGTAAGCCAAGGTGAAGGTCAAGTGTGAATCCCTCCTTTTAAAGCTAAAGGAGCTGAAATTCAAAGATGCAAAATGCCTTAGTCCTTCACTAAGGTGTTTAGTGATAGCCCAGGCTCTGACTGCTGCTCTGACCTCTATGTCATACTCACACTCCTACTAAAGCTGGGTTCACTTAAACTCTTGTATTATACATTGATTTTCGTAATGGGGGTTTACAATGAAATTCTTAACAGAATGTTGATAAGAAATAAAGGAAATGAGCACCCTTCCAAAGGAGAACTACTCCAAGCTTGCATTGTCTTTTTAATTTTCCATGATGTGGGATTATACTTCTTCTTATATTCGGCTGAAACACACAAACACACACACACAATGCACAAATACAGACACACAAACCAGTGTGAAAAGGAGATAAAATCATTCCAATCATACTTTTAATTTGTTTCCATGTAAATATGGCCTAACTGTTGCCCCCTGGGGAAGCTGTGGCCATCGGAGTCCAGCAACATTGACAAGTGGGAGGATGAAGAACTTCCTGGGCACTTTGCAGACAGATGTATGTTTGCAATATTATCATCACTTTGGGGCAACAAAAATGTATCCACCTTACCTTAACCAACCATTTATCCATCCCTTCTTCCATTAACTCAGTCATGCATACTTATTAGAGATAACTTAGGTACAGAAGATCTTGCTGATTTCTATAACACTCCATAAGACAAAGTCATGGCTGCCCAGATTTTAAATCTGTGCCTCACAGATATGGTATTAAGCTAGGTGTGGTGAAGTGAATTACTCACATTAACACTGATCTGTGGATCCAAGCATAGCTGACTCGTATTCTCTTCATTTACCTAATATTTGTGGAGCACCTATTTCCTTGGGACTTTGCTAGGCCCTGATAGCAGAAGTGAGCATCAGACATAATGCCCTCATGGAGCTTATTACAGTCTATACTGGACAAGCTTCCAGTGTAGGAATAGTCGAAAGAAATGGAAAAGAGAGGATGATTTTCTCATCTTCGGTTTTTGGAAGGAAAGGTCAGTTCGGTTTATAAGCCAGAATCTGTTGGCACATGCAGTGCCCAAGACTGTTATTCTTCTTCTGCCAGTTGGATATTGGCACTACTGACTTCTCATTGGCTTCAAAAGAAGATTTACTGGACTGATTGATTACCTCACAATAGCATTTGTGGCAAGAAGATGTTTGCTTGGCCTTTGGTTCACTACCTCCCCTTAGGTGGTGGGTTAAACATGGCTACTTCTCTTGTATAAGGACAAATGACAAGTGTGGCACTTTTGCAGCATTTGTAGACCAAGTTCTATGTCCTGTGTCCAGTGAAGTCACCTGTTTGACTACAGATGAATAGAGTAAGAGTATGCCTTACTGATATTGAGGAATATAAGTCTGGGAGTCAAAATGATATGAGTTTAAATTCTGACTCCATTACTTGCTAGCTACAAGTTATTTATTATTTCTTGACCTCATTTTTCTCACCTTTTTTAAGGAATAATAAGGGTACCTGTTAGAAAACGTTGTTTAGAAGAGTTCATGAGATAATCCCTCAAGAGAGCTTGTTCCTTGTCTCCTCTATCTTTTGGGGCTGCTAGTATTCCTTGGCTTATGGCTGCACCACTGCAGTCTCGTTTATAGTCAAATAGCTTTCTCCTTTTTGACCTCTGATCCCCCATCTCCCTTTTATAAGGACCCTTCTGATTCCATTGGGCATATGTGGATCATCCTGGATAATTTCCCCATCTCAGGATCCTTAATCACATTTGCAGTCTTTTGTACATGTAATGTGGATTAAATTGTGTCCCTTAAAAAGATACGTTGAAGTCCTAATCCCTAGTACCAGTGAATATGGCTTTATTTGGAAATAGGGTCTTTGTGATCAAGTTAAAGTGAAGTTATACTGGGTGAGAGTGGACCCTAATCCGATGACTGGTATCCTTATACAACAAGAGAAATTTGGACACAGACACACAGAAGAGAATGCCATGCAAAGATGCGGAGACAGAAGTGATATACAGGGAGAATCGTATGACTACAGAAGCAGAGATTGGAGTGACATGTCCATAACTCAAGGAGGGACAAGGAGTGAATTGTCAGCCACCACCAGAAGCTAAGAGAGGCATAGAGCAGTCTTCCTCTGAGAAGAAATTGCCTTCTGACACCTTGAGTTTGTACTTCTCACATCCAGAACTTTGAGAGAATAAATTTCCCTTGTTTTAAACTACTGGTATGTGGTAATTTCTTATGGTAGCCCTAGGAAAATAATATATTGTGTAAGACAATATATTCTCAGATTCTGGGGATTAGGGTATAGACATTTTTGGGAGATCATTATTCAGCCCACCTACCACACATACTGCTTAGTCTTTCCTGCCCCACTCTCTCAATGAAGGGCTCTTTGGTAAGTAGTACCAAAGCATAACTGATAGTTCTGGAAATGAAGATAAATAAGACTTCCTAATATCCCACCCGATCCTAATATGGTAGGGCAAATTTGGGATCACTTACTCTACCACATGCATGTGCACTGAGCTCAAATAGTATGAGAAACAAGGGGCTAGGGCTGGGTGGCAGGCCTTGTGCATCCCTCTGGTGTCTTAGCATGGGATATACCCTGGAAAGGCAGAGTAGAGTCCAATCTTCAATATCTGGCACTCAGATCCAGCACTTAAAAACAGGGTCTGAAAAATGTCTCAGGATCTACTGGATTCATTTAATAACACTTCTTTCTGGGAAAAGTGAGGAACATAGAAAAAATGTTTAGAAATTGTTTATAACAATCTGTCCTCCATTGGAAACAGGAAAAAAAAATGCTATTCCCTATGGACTGATATGGAAACATAAAACAGCATGGGGAGAAGATCCTCACCTCACCAATAGTAATAAACATTCAATAAACTATCAATTAATATTATAATCATCATTTTAATAGCTATATTCTGTCTTTTCCCACACTCTTTTTCCACAGTGGCTGACTGTCCTTCATATTCAATGAATACTCCACTTTTGTCAGTTTGGAGTTTTGTATGATCTGGTTGGTAAATATTCTGATAATGGGGAATATCCCTCAAATGTAATCTGTACATAGTAGCTCCTTTTCCTATCTGTGTCACAAGAATACTAAAACCATAATACATTTGAGGTGGCAGATGTGGGCATGCTATAAAAAGAGAAAAGCAGAAATGTATAATTATAGATGAAAATGGAATGGGCAAAACCAATGGGCCTTAGTCTTTGCTGAGAAACCAGAACAATGAATTTGGCCATCATTGCATGTTGGGAGTATTATAAGAATCTCACTGTAGTAAAGAGGTGACAGGTTTGCTTGATCCTCATCATGTTTTTGGGGAAACTTGTGCTAGAGAAAAAGGTAGCAGTGTCTTCCTGGTCCCCGGATCCCATCTACATGGTTGGAAGAAGACTCTCAATGGCTGACTGCTCTGCACTTCAGCAGATACAGAACTGATAAGGACACAGAGAACTGTCAGGGAATTCAGGCATTTGGCTTCCATTCTTGGTCAGGAACAAATTAAGCCAGATTTTTCTTTGTATCATGAGTAGAGTTCAGAAGTGAATAGTAATAGTAATAATAATACTTAGTTAATATTTATTAAGAACTTTATATAACAGATGCTCTCTTAAGCCCTTTACACATTATTATTTTCCTCATTGGGAAACTGAGCTTAAGTAATTTGCCCAAGATCATGGATATAAAATAATAAAACCTACAACTTTGAACCTACAACTTTTCTAATTCCAAAGGCCAAACTTTAAACCATCTTACTATAATTGCCTCTGAACATTAATATTCCATTTTAAATAAAACTCATTTTATTTTAATATATTTCTCTGTAAAATGTGCTCTGGAAATTAGGGGAAAATCAACAGAAAGTTTAAGCATAGTTTCCTACAGAGCACGAGTTGTTGGAGAGTGGGGTGAATTCAGGCCAGTGAGAATATTGTGAGCTGAGAAGACTTTCCTAGGACCCTGTGATGTTTAGAAAATTACTTTCCAAGATACCTTAATCCCTGGTGTCACAGCATGACCCTCATTCCTCTTGTTCTGTCCTCAGTAGAGATGGTGGCCTGCTGGTAACTGTTTCCACAAAATAAGCCTTCGTTGTGCCCGAAGACTTCTTTGGACCCCTGTCTTAGTTTCCTTTCTGTGTAACACATGAGAAGCCTCATCCTGCTAAGATGGGAACTTAGGTTCTACTTTTCACAGCTCACCAGGTAGCTGTGAACTTGCAACTCCAGGGCCACACGTTCTAGCAAGTGTCTCATCCACAGGAAGCTGCTTCCCTGGTGATACGGGCTTCTTTGGGCTTTTGTTGGCGAACAGCTCTGTTTTTCACACTATTGATTGGGATGGCAGAAGGCAGCAGTGGGGTTCACCAGTAGGATGCCTGGAAAGACCCAAGACAATAGGGTTCTCTGCTCAGGCTGTGAGTCTTATCTCTCTCCCCTGTAGCTTGTCTGAAGCTATTGGTGGTACTAAGCCCCATTGGCAGTCATAGTTAATTTTGAGTGTTCAAGGGAGTAGATAAAAAACAAAGCTGATCTTGATTCTGTTTACAGGGCAGATTTGCTAACATGTAGGAAAATTGTTGACCCCTGTTTCATTCTGGTGAAATACATTGTAAGTACCCTGCAAAAAAAGCATTTTTTTGCATTAGCAAACAATGTGACTATCCTAGTCCTTGTGCCTGACTACAGTGAGAATTACTTGACAACTAGTAAGCATCCTGAGCATTCTCAAAGCTATTTCAGCTTAATAAAAACAAACTTGCACTAAACACAGAGCGTTTTAGTTCGGACAAAGGTGCTAGCCCTGAGCCGTGGCTCACAGGCAGTGCTTGATGTTTTCCCATCAGCAGGCACAGTTGGTTAGTTCCTCACTTTGTCTCAAATCTGTTGTCACTGAAGGACATTAGTTTGTTACTATATGGAAATAAGCGGAGGGGGAGTCCTTAAAGGTCAGATAGTTGTTAATGAATTGAACTAAGGAAAGGATTTAAAAATCACCTCCATGGTAGGGCATCTTTTGAAGGCCTTACCTCAATGATCTGTTCTAAGAATTTACACTTATAAGTGACAGTTTTCTCCCCTAGCTGTCAAAAGGCAAGATTTTCTTCCCCCTCCTTATTATCCTGTGGCCCAGATGCACTAGTTATGGTTCATCTCGTTTCGTGATAACACATACATCACATTGGTGCAAATAATCGAGCAGGCACCTGTTTCACAAAACTGGGCCAACATCACCCATTCAGTAGCAACCAGTAGAGGGCCAAGAAAGGTTTGATGGTGATGGAGGGTGAAAGCTATGAGAAACAGAAGAAGGTAGCAGGGTGAGGCAGGGGAAATTCCAGCTAAACTCGTGATGTGCCAGTTGACACAGAATTCTCCCAAGAGCTTTACTTTACCTGCCACCTGTGTCCTCCCTATGTAACTATATGGCAGGGTAACTCGTTGGTCATTCTCAAACTTGATATTGTCTGGGATTTGGAGGCTGAAATCCTATTCCTGATCCACTTCCAACTGACCAGCCACTCCTTATCAGTAATCACTATTTGACCATCTCAAACAAGTCGTAAGAACAGTGTTTTTGGTTGATGTTTAATGCTAGGACTTGGATCCCTTGGGCCTGGGTTTACTCACCCTAGGTGAGCAAACAGGAGGAAGGCTTTTGGCAAAGCCTAGGAAAGGAATGCATAGGCATTTCACTGTAAAGTTCATGCCTTTATAGGAAAAGGTGGGGCAAAGGAAGGCAGTTGGGAAAATGGCATGTAGGGTTATCAGAGTCTCTAAACTTTTCATCCTATTTCTGCTAATGTTCTTCCCCCATTCCACCACCAAATTTTGGGTTGAAAATATTAGAAAAGATAAGACAGATAATAGTTTCACTTTGGATATATTTAGAAATTCATCACTTAAACTCACGGAATTCATGTTTAATATAAAGTGGAAATTTAGAGCCTTGAGTGACCAGATATGTTTAGGGCCATTGTTAAGATCTCAGCAGCTTTTTCTCACCGTTTTTCTTCTGCACATTGACTAGCTAGGATAAAACATAAAGCCAAGAGCAGAAGGGCTGGTATTTGAATAATCTTTGTAAATAATCACTGGCTCTGCACATCTCTGGCAGAGAACATCCTCATCAGAACAGTTTTTTTGGATACCATAACCTGGTGGAATTTGCAAGGCCTAACCACACTGTGTAGTTTAAGCACCTAGGCTCCCGTCAAATTGTTCTCACAATTGATTTTCACACAAGCAAATTTGTGTGTAGACACAAAACCTTCCTTTGGAATCCTTGGCTCATTTGCTCTATTAATACAAGTTCTTCACTCTGGTTCATTAACTAGTTCAACAGTGATGTCAGAATAAAGCAAGATCTATACTTCAGTGAATAAACAACCTATGAGGTAGAGATACACAGGTCACATTACTCCGTCTCAGAGCTTCCCGCTGCACCTAGAATAAATCCACGCTCCTTACCCTGGCCTTCCCAGCCCTAGGTGCCACAGCACTGTCTATGGCTCTAGCCTCATCATACACAATTATCTTTGTTCTTCTTACATTCCCACTGGCCTCATTTTCTTTCTTTGATTCCATTGCTCCAATCTTCCTATTTTACTGCACCCTAGATCTTCACATGGCTGACACTTGAACTTCAGGTCAAATGCACCCTCTTGGGAGAGACCTTCCTTGTCTGCTTTGTATAGCGTCAAGCTCTATTTGTGTGTGTGTGTGTGTGTGTGTGTCTGTCTGTCTGTCTGTCTGTCTTTCTTTTTTTGGGAGGGGGGGATTCCTTTTTTACATGTTTATTCTCTGTCTTCTCTCCCAGAACATACGCTTTATGAGGATGAGATCCTTACTTCTCTTATCCATCCTTATATCCCCAATGACGGGGGCATAAATGTGCTTAATACTACCAAAGAGTTGAACGAACTGGAAGTCTATGGTCTCTGTTCCATCTCTCCCATTATTAAGTTGTGTTGATTTCTAGAACTCTCTAGTCTTCAGTGTCACCTTTTGTAAGATGAAAAAATTTAACCAGATTCCTAAGTTTAGTTTCACATCTGACTTTAAGTTTTTACATTGGTTGTGCCTCATTGGATTCTATTTCACTTTATGAGCATAGAAGAGTTTTTACACAAAAGTATACCATATTTATATTTGTAAACAGCTTTCATGACTGAATCTTTGACATAGTTTTTAGGACAACTGTGTAATCTACCATTCATTTCAACAACTGTTCTTTGAGAATCAGGCACAGTGTTCGGCTTTGGGGCAGTAGCAATGACCAAGACTTTCTCTGCCTCAGGTTTTTTACATTCCCAAGAAGTCAGCAGTTAACAATACCAATTTCAATGTAGTGGTAAGTACCATGGTGGAGGATTATTGATGGTGGCCCGCAGCCAGAACACCTAATGCAAATATGAGACACCAGGGAGATTCTGTGATACTGACAGTTCAAACAAGACCAGGAATGTAGTGTTGCCCACGTAAGGATAGGAAAGGGAAGGGTGTACCAGGAAGAGGCACTAGCATGTGTGAAGACCTGTAGAGGAGTGAGAATGTGACATGTTTCAATAAACTTTGTAGTTAGAGTGGCAGGAACAGAGGCTACAAAAAGGAGATGACTAAGAAGTGTAGCTGAGCACAAGGATCTGGCAAAGCAAAGGAGAGGTCATCTCAGATTGTTTGGCTCTCAGGTTCCTAAAGGGGACCTTCCTTAATGCCTTAGCAGACACAGGGTCCAGAATAGGATAAATTGTTTGGTCTATGTGGCTGTTAAATTACTTATTCTCTATGACGTTAACATGCAAAGTCTATTTCTATAAAAGAGAGATTAGTACTGCCTTGCTCTTTCATTTGACTTTTAGAATACCTTTCACATAACCTCATACTTAACTGAGATCATTCCAGGGCACTATTTGTAGGAAAGTTCCTCCTTTTCCCTTGTGGAATATAGAAAATAACTCCAGATAACACAAGTGGATTTTCAGACTGTGCCCCTTCCCAATAACATGTGCTTATTCATTAGTTTTGTCACGTTTGGCTTTTATCCTGCATGGTCTGTTGTGTCATATTCCCCAGGTTCTCAGCCCATGTTGTCACAGTACTGGGGAGTGGGTACTAGGCAGTACATACATGGTGGGGGAAATAACATTTCAGGGATTTCTTTTTTTCCCTCAAAGCCTTGATCATGCCTTGAACAGGGAAAAAAAAAGTTTTCTTGTGCTAATCTGTAAAATTCTGATAACTGGAAACATTTTTCTTAAGATAAAGAAATATAGTTCTACTATGGACTGAGTGTTTGAGGGCTATGCTCCCTGCTCCTCCAAATTCCTATATTCAATTACCTCAGAATATGACTATTTGGAGATAGCCTTTGAAGAGGTTAAGGTTAAATGAGGTCATATGGGTGGACCCTTATCCAATTTAACTGGAATCCTTAAAAAAAGAGATTAAGACACAGTCAGAAGAAAAAAAACCATGAGAAAACAGAAGTGAAGAAAATCATCTGCAGGACAAGTGGCCTCAGAAGGAACTATCCTGCTGACTTCTTAGTATCAGGTTTTAGCTTCTAGAACCCTGTGGAAATATATTTCAGTTTTTTAAGCTACCTGGTCTGTGCTACTTTGTTATGACAGTCCTCACAAACTAATACATACTCTATCCCATTTCTTAAATGAATAAATTGAAGATAACTGGTAATTCATTCATTTATGAATTAGCCTGGTATATCTTTTATTAATTTTGGGCAAAGTGTTTACATGGATCTTTTAGGAATTTATTATCAATGTTTGTTGTCAAGAATGTTACCAGCTGGGGCACCTAGATGGCTCAGTGGGTTAAAGCCTCTGCCTTCGGCTCAGGTCATGATCCCAGGGTCCTGGGATTGAGCCCCACATAGGGCTCTCTGCTCAGCGGGGAGCGTGCTTCCCCCTCTCTCTCTGTCTGCCTCTCTGCCTACTTGTGATCTCTGTCAAATAAATTTTTAAAAAAATTAAAAAAAAAGAAAAAGAATGTTACCAGCTTCCCTTGACAAGTCTGCAAGACCCCCTGCAGGGGCAGGGGATCAGAGAATATAAGAAGGAGTAAAACAAAGAGAATCATCTAGTTATTAGGAAAATGGTACTTATTGTAATGTATTAGTCATCCATCACATCTTCAGGGCATGGTCAGGATGGAGAACTCCTGTCGTCTGAAATTACAACATAAGCTTTGGAATGAGCATACAGTTTATAACTTAAAAGATTTGTAAGTACTCTCCCTTGAATGGACAGGTCAGCAGAGTGTAACTGGTTGGTGTTATAAAAAGAACATTGGTAAAGAAATCTAGAGAGCCATGTTCTGGTTTGAGGTATGTCACTAGGTCTGTGGAACCTTGGGCGCTGTGGATTTCACAGTCTTTATCTGTGAGCTGAAGGGATTGGCCTCAATGACCTTGTAGGTCCCTTCTATTCATAACATTAAATGTAAGTAAGTGTCCCCAGTGGGCTAATGAGGTTGAGAAACATTTTGTAACCATATGAGTTTTTGGGGTGTTTAAAAGCCATCCATATGATTGAAAGTTACAGAAGTCAGCATTTAGAAAAACTTTTCTCTGCTTCCAAACTTTCACGGTGTTAGTGTAGGTATTTTAAACTGTCATTTCTTCAGTGTCCCTCTAGTTATTTCTTCCTTATTTTCCTCTCTGTGGGGTCAATGTTATAGAGTATTGTAAAATAATCTATCTACTATTTGATAGTATGAATAATGCTACATACCCTCAGAACCCAAATATGTTGTCATAGAAACTGATGACATTTCTATCCTGCAGTATGCCCTGGGAGTATACGGCCTATGTATCCCTGCAAAGTATTTCATGTTATTTTTGCAGTGGGAAATCTGGAGCCAGTAGTAGTGTGAAGACAGGAAATTATCTAAGCCAAATCTTCACTTTATAGGTTTAATTTGGGCAGAGAAAATGTCTTCTACATCATTGAATCCCTAGGCCTTACGTTAAAGTATATGCTTAATATATGAGTTTTGCCTAATTCAGCATAAATATCAGAATCTTGCTGGTACATGACTTCCGTATAAAAGACAGTCATTTTAAATCTGGAAGGTTTTATTTATCACAGGGCAGTGGACATTTGTGGGTTTTACTGACACACCAATTTTCTTCTGGGATATCACTCCCTCTCCAAAACTTTGTCCATGTGTTTTAGGTTGAAGTCACTTTTCCACTAGCAACAAACGTGGGTTTGTGATTTACATCTAGCCAGTCAGCACATTGTATCCCTGTGACCACAATAACTGGTTAGACATATGAACTAGTTATATTGAAACACACTGCTGAGGGTCAAAAGCACCCATACTGTTTGAGCTAATCTTAAATCTGAGTGTTGGTTGGTCTGAGCTGTTGGCAACCATAATACCATAAATGCATTCTGAAGGTGAAGTTATTATGGAACGGAGGGGAGCCAAGGGCTGGGGAGGAACTTGGACTTGGTGGCTTTGTTTGAGCCACACCCAGAGTTCCTTTGGTCTTAGCAACTCTCTGAGCCAGTAAATTCCCTTGTTATTTAACACAGTTGGGGTTGCATTTTCTGCCACTGGTAACAGAAAACATGTCTGTAGAAACATACCCCAAGCAAGCTTTGAGGAATAGTGGAAAGAATCCTAATCCATGGATAAACTCTTTACTATTTGATTTGGGGCTAGTACTTCTCTGAAAATGGGACCAATTATCCTAGACCACCCCATTTCTCATGGTAGTTAAGAGGATTAAACTTGAAAATATATTTTTAAATGTTTTGTGAAATGTAAAATTACTGCTGTTAGCTATAAAAATTTTTATAGTAGGTATTACAAATGATGCTGAAAAGCAGTGTTTTGACTGGAATCTGTTAAGTTCATGATATTCAAATAAATATCCCAGTTGTTTCACACCTCAGACCTAAAGGAAACTTTTGTGATACAGAACAATTGGGTGCTGAGTGAAAAGAAATTAAAGCTCTTTTTAGACAGTTTCTGATTATATAGATGCTCTTGTAATGAAAGTAGGTGGAATTTTAATAATAGTAATAATAAATATCACTTAGGTACTAGCCACATACTCTGTGCCATCTTTTACACACTTGATCTTTTAATCCTCTCAACAGACTCTATGAGGGAGGTGCTATTACTTCTTCTGTTATGTAGATGAGGAAACTAAGATTTAGGGACACCAAATAACTTCCTCAATGTTGTATGATCAGTAGGAAGCAATAGCAAAACACAAACTCAGGCTGTACATCTCCAAAATAGTTAGCTTTTTCCTTAACCCAAATGTTGAGAAGAGAAATACAGGTGTAGGCAAGCATTCTTCCTTATTGAGGTTCACTGTTCCGGTAAATTGAGTTATGCTCGAGTTGGAAGATAAAAAAACAGAAAACAGTAGCCCAAAAGTCAGCCATGTCTATTCTGGACTCTCCCCAAACCTGGATAAGTTACAGCATCATTCTGAGACACAGTCTCCCAAGGAGAATGCTGTAAAGATTAGTTGATGCTCACCTATGGTAGTACAAAAAGGAGGTATTTTTATTAAAGGTATTACTGGTTCAAGGGGAATCTGGGTGGCTCAGTTAGTAAGGTGTCCAGCTCTTAGTTTTGGCTCACGTCGTGATCTCATGGGGTGTGGGATTGAGCCCCACAGTGGGCTTTGCACTTAGTGGGGAGTCTGCTTTAGGATACTCTCCCTCTGCCCTTCCTACACATGTGAGTGTGTTGCTCTCTCTCTCTCTCAAAAAAATAAATTAATCTTCCATTACATCTCTCTTATGGACTAAATGTGTCCCCCCCCAAGTTCCTATGTTGAACCCCAAATTCCCAGTTTGATGGTGTTTGGAGGTGAGTTCTTAGGGAGATAATTAGAGGTAGATGAGGACATGAGGTGGGGACACCGAGGAGCTTAAGCTCTTTCTCTCCCTGTACATATATGTAGAAGTCACGTGTACATGCAGGGAATGGCAGCTGCCTTTAAGTCAAGAGAGATAGTCTCAGAATGAAGCCTACCTTGTGGGTACCTTTGTCTTGGACTTGCCAGCCTCCAGAACTCTGTGAATTAAATTTCTAATACTTAAGCCAGCTGGTCTACAGTATTCTGTTATGGCAGGCCAACTGTCTGGTATAACCTGCCAGGCCCTGACCTAGGCTCTGGTGATAAATAAATAAAACCCATTCCTTTCTCAGCATACATATACATGTAAACACACAACTAAAACATAGTCTATTTAATGTTATCTTCATATGTGCCCATCCTAGGGTAGTCAAGCAAGAAAACAGTTGGGGACTAGCCTGTGTCCATATGGAGTGATAAATAGGACAAAGAGAGGTGAAACAGGTGATAAAGTCATTCCAGTCAGAGGGTACTGTGTATGCACAGCCCTGGTGATGGAAGAAAACATGGAGTTTCTGGGAATTATAGTACCTGATCTGGCTGGAGTGAGCAAGGAGAAGTGGAAGTGACCAGAGCTATGATCATAGCTGGTAGAGGGCAAAGGCCAGGTGGTAATCAGCTGTGCTATTCTGAGGAGCACAGATTCCATCCTGTAAGCATTGAGGATCCTCTGAAGGGTTTTAAGCTGAACTATATCTTGGCCAGATTTGTTCTTTATTATCTGGCTACAGAGTGGAGGATGGGCTGGAGAGGACATGATTGCTTAAGAGGCTGCTGCAGTCATTTAGTGAAAGATACGATAGCTTGAGCTAAGGGATATGGCAATGTGGACAGAAAGAAAAGAGGTAGGTTATGGTGATATTTAGGAGGTGGCATTGATAAGCCTTGATGACTGATGGGATCTGGGACATAAGAGGATAGGAGGAATGGAAGATGGTTCCAAAGTGACTTCCTAAAATGGGTGCGTATATTCCTCTTCCAGATACCATGGTTAAAACAGGGCAGCTGTAGTTTCCCTATGGTGACTGAGAGCTGAATTCATACTTAGGTGTTCTTAGGGAGGGACATGCCCTTAATTCCCATTTTGGGAAGGGATTGCACTTCAAGAGCCCAATGCATTATACATAGTTGTGTATATATGGGCAGTGCCTCCACGTGAAGACTGGTTAACATACAAAGAGAAAATGCCTTGCTTATAGCATCCTAGAATGAATGTGTGTGTGTGTTTGTGTATGTATATAATCATATTTATATATATATCATATTAAATAAATATCATATTATTACTATCAGTATGTGTGTATGTATATATACATGGCAGCATTGAGGATGTGCTTACTCCAGTATGTGTATACAGACACACATACTGCAGTAAGCACATCCTCATGTGTATGTATGTATGCATGTATATACACACATACCGATAGTAATAATATGATAATATGAAATATTAATGTATCCTAGAAGGCAGTATTCTTAGGGACCCTATCAAAGGAGACAGACTGGGGTGAAAACAGCTTTCCTGTGCTCACTGATAACCCTCAAGGAGCCTTCACTCATGACAGTGGTTTGGATGTACCTGTGAATGTGAAATTCATTCTTGATGTAAGTCATCTAAAAACCGATGGAAGGGATTTGGGCAGAGGGGATGAGATCTCTTTCATTCAGCATCTCAAGCTTCTCTCTGCCCCTTCTCTACCTTAGTGGTTTTAAGCTCTGCTTTGTATTCCAGTTTCTCAGACCGTTCCCCAGCTGTCGTTTGGCAGGCCACAAGGGCAAGTATAGGCATGTCTTGGTTACTTGTTTTTAGTTGGAAAATCTCATTCAAAATATACGGGAAGATTTTTTTGTTTTTTTTAATCCTTAACTCCAAATAATTTAATGTGGGTGTTTCCTGACTTAGATTTTCAAAATCAGTTAAAGCATTTCATCTTAAAGTGAAATCAAATGATTCTCTTAAGCTCCACTTCTCCCTGCAAGGAGATGATGTGTATTAAGAGAGCGTCCTTCTGAGCCCAAACTTTTTATAGTTAAGGTGTGTATGAATCTGTTGGTCTGAGAATCAGTCAGGCATCTGCTTGCATGAGTTGACTTATAAGGGAGGTTGCTGTGTATAAAAGAGTAGGAAGAAGTGTTTGTATGTGACTAGGATTTAGAACAAGGTAGAATGACATATCATAAGTAGTCCCCCTAACTACTTGGACTAGGTTTGCACGTCAGTGGAGTAAGAGTGTGAGCCAGAGCCGAAGGGATTTGTTTTCAAAGACTTAAGTGGGAGAGTGTGGCAGAGAAATGGAGAGACAGCCTCCTATCTCTCTCTGTCCTTGCACAAACATTAAAGCTGCTCTCCTGTCTCTGTCCTTGCACAGACATTAGAGCTGCTCTCACAAACTCCCACTTTGGGGCCATCCAGAGCTACCATACCTAGCATGGATATTGGTTGTACAAGTGATAAAGATGAAAATTATTAATAGACTCATTCTGGACCCCCGAGTCAACTCTGGGGACCCCAAAGAAGTAACTGAGAGAGACTTTGTTGGAGGATGCCTGGAGCCTCCTAAAATAAGTGGACAAAACTTGAATAAGGTTTGGATAATCTTACCTCCTTTGTCCTTAAAGGCATGTGTGCCCCAAGATGTTGGATTAGCCATAAAAACCCTGGGCAGGAAGACATTTGTCTATATATGTGGTGAAACTTCAATCTAAAACCTAGAATGGGTCCCCTGGTAGAATTTTAGTCAGTGTCCCTTGTCTACTCATCATTGTCTGACTCTTAAAAAGTCATTAAAATCTCTGCTTTCTGAGTGACAAAGCAGGGTATATGAGACTAGAAACAAATTGTCTGGCTATGTAAAACCTGAAAGTGCCATTAACTTTGCTGAGCAGATAATCATCAGATCTGTGGTCTAGTGTTTGTGTAAGAGAAGCCAGAACCAAGCTCTCTGAGCTGTTGATTTCCATCTAACTGTTTCTGTTTGATTGTGTGTTGATTTGGGAATCTGAGTGGTATGTCATGTACTAATCTTCCCACTTACACAGGCAGCTTGAAAGTTAGAACATCCACATTTTTAAAATTTCAAACAGATCCACAAATGGAAGTATTTATGTTCTCCCTATTTCCGTGAAAAATACAACAGGCTGTACTGAAAAATTTCAGCAAGTGCTATTTATTCTTATTGCTTGGCTTAGGTCCATTTCAGTTCTGTCTCTAAATAGTACAGTCCTATGTATTTGATTTGGATGTCTGGTTGGGGAAGTGAGTGGCACTATTCAATATCACAAGTAAAATTCACCCATCATCTTTGTCTACTGAATGAATGATAAAGGAACTTATATAATGAGCAGAGGAGAGAAATCAAGCTAATACCCAACAATAGGGAATTTATTAATGAGATTATGGGTATTCTGTAGAATGGTATGTTACCATTTAAAATGAAGACATGGGGGCGCCTGGGTGGCTCAGTGGGTTAAAGCCTCTGCCTTTGGCTCAGGTCATGATCCCAGGGTCCTGGGATCAAGCCCCGCATCGGGCTCTTTGCTTAGCAGGGAGCCTGCTTCCTCCTCTCTCTTTCTCTCTCTCTCTCTCTGCCTGCCTCTCTGCCTAATTGTGATCTCTGTCTATCAAATAAATAAATAAAATCTTTAAAAAAATAAAATAAAGACATGTTTAAAAAGAATAATCACATGGAAGATACTCATAGTGTAATGCTAAGTCAGAAAAGTAGGTTACAGAAATGAATATATACCCCCAAATGGGATGTTCCCAACCCTTTGATATATGGCAACATTGAGGATGTGCTTACTCCATTTATACATTTAGTAGGTCCTTTTTTCTTTCTTAGACCTTGTGGAAGGATACCAAGTTAGGTGACAATAGCTTCCAGTGCTCTGTACTGCAGGTACGATTCCCTCATGCGTTGCTACCCATTCTGACTCAAAACCATGTGAAATAGAGAAAATGGTGGTCAGCCACCTGTTGCTCCTGCTTTTCTGTTACTCAGCATCTTGAAAACAGTTCTGCATACCAGTATTGTGCTTGTCTTCCCAATGCCAGCACTTGTGTAACAGCCAATTACAAGGCGTTTGTCATTGTTTTTACACCATAACTCGGTAATTTTATTTAGACAGGGGCATTTTCTGTTGATAAATCTAGGTGGATTACCAAGTCAGAATACATTTATTTAAAGCACCAATTAGATCTTGCTCCCTCATCCATCACAAGACCTTTAATTCTTGTGTCATTCAGCGGGGTGTTGCAGGAACCATGTTTGCCTGAGTGAATGACTTAAATCAAACAGGTATTTTGCAAGGACTCCCTTATCTCAAGATTTCAAAGCAAGCCATTCTTCTTTATGTACACTATGAATAATGAGCAATATCGTTAGAGTCCATTGTTGGGATACAGCATGGGAAATAACAAGTCCAGACAATGGAAGCCAAAAGGTGATTATTTTCCAAAGTGAGATAATCTCCAAGGCACTTTTTTTTGGAGTTGGGAAGAACGCACCAGTGACATGGACACAGTGGAATGCTGAATCAGCAACAGTTAAGTTCTGGAAAAAGAGATGTGGCCAGTAAGCAGAGCAGATGCTATTTTCTACATACTTGTTTTGGGTGTTCTTAAGCTGAACCCAGTGTCCTCACCTGCCCTTTTCTCAGCTTTTGTTTTCTGACATCAGTGGACAAGAATAATATTGCTTTTTTCCTGAAATGTCTTTTCACGATTGGGTATTCTGCTGCATACTGCCTGCTCTGACATCTTGCATGAGAATGTCTATAGCAGGTGGCACTTAAAGAGCTTCTCCAAAGGAGAAAACAGAAGAGAAGACAGGTGTTGGGCAGGAAAAAAGTTACAGTCTGAGAAAGCAGAGATAAGACCAATAGAATAGACTGACCTGGAATAAAAACCCCTCAGTAAATCTTTATGAAGCATTTACTTAGGGCAAGGCATTATGAGTGTAATGAATGTATTTGTCAGGAACTTTTGGTTGAAAGTCAAAAATCCAACTTGAGCCGACTTAAGCCAAAGATAAAATTTATTGTAAAGATACTGGTGTAACTTAGAGAATGCAGAGAAGAGAAGAAAGCTGGGTTCCCTATGGCTTCTTTGTCCCTCTGCAATTTGTATCATTTTCTTTAGCTATAAGATGTTTCTCCTTGAACAAAGGAAGCCGCAGGCAGTGAACTAACACTGTTTTATTTGAGTGACCCGAGATATAGAGCCAAGATTTGACAGCCAAACTTAAACAGTCTTGTGAAGGACTCTGGTCCACTTTGGGTCACATATATATACCTCCCTTTAACCAGTCATGTGTCATAGTGGTGATGGCAGGCTGTGCTTGGCCAGATCTGAGACACACACAGTGTCTGTCTTTGGCTGGTGGCAGGATACAGGGATTGGTGGTTGGCAACATAGCCATATTTTTGTGTTGAAAAGGTATTCCCCAAGGAAAGAAGGAAAAGGTTGGAGTAGGGACGGCAGGGATGGCCTGTAGACAGACTTTCTCTAAGGCAATAATTGAAGAGAACTAAAGTAAATAATACAAAGGTGCATAAGGCAAACGGGGATATATACTGCCTTTGGGGAACATACATCCTTTATAGGGATCTAAGATATGTTCACAAATAACTTTAATATCTAGATATCAAAGAAAAAGTGAGAGAGAGAAAGAAGGAGAAATGGAAAAGAGAAAAGAAGGAAATGGGCTTAGGAGAGACTCCATAGACCTGGCTTTTATAGAACAACAAATGGATGAGGTTGTAAGATGACTAAAATGATAGAAGTGGGAGAAACCGGGAAATACAGTATGAAATATACAAGTTCAGCTAGTCAGTATCTCAGGGAATGTGGTCCTTGTGTAAGCCTGTGTGTGTGTGTGCTTTAATAAAGCAAAATAGTGAAACCAGAGGTCTCATTTTTTTCTTCCAATTTTGCAAACATGTTTCTCTTCCAGTTACTAATTAATTTTATGTTATATTCCATAGATATAGCCCACTGTTTCCTTAAAACAAAGAGATGAGAAATTTGAAGTGGGAATTGCTGGAAAACAGAGATGGCAGAGAACACTCTGTATAGAATGATAAGGGAAGGGGTGAGGCTGGGTTCAGAAGAGGTGAGGGAATGCAGTCTCAGTGTTTGTCAGTTTGTCTGTGGCAGATGTAATTTAGTTCTAGGCCTGGCTCTGACACCAGCTTATGATTTGGCCTCAGGCAAGTTGTATTACTTCTCTGAACCTAAAACTTCTCATCCCTAAAGTGAGAGAGATTGAATTAAATCAGGGATGGCAAATTGTTTCATCATATGGGATAATTCTGATCAACTAGCAGTAAGAAGAGTTGTGTCTGCATTCAGTGAAAGGACTTCAAGCCATGAGACAGGTAACATGTTAAGCCATCAGCTATCAGCAATGCTTTGGTGGAAATTGGTTTGCTCGGATTTTTTCATGTGATAGATGAGGCACTTTTCCTTCTTGGAAGAATATAAGGAAACTGGTCCAGACTCTCATACCTCCAGAGGGTCTCTCCGTCTATACTGGCAACATCTCTAGAATGACTTTTCTTCATATTGCTTTCCCAATTTTCATTTTGTTGTGGTTTGTACCTGCTTTTTGATGCATAGACCTCCTTGAGAGTCTAATAGCCATGATGTCCTACCAAAGAACATAAATACCCATGTTCTGTATAAAATTTTAGGGGTTTGTTAGTCCTCCTGAAGACCAAACATGTAGCCCCGAGGAACCTTTCCAGGATTGTTGATATTAAATGCAATATTAGTTTATCATCATGCCAAAACATTTCTCATTATGAACTGTGAAATTAGAAAAAAAACTCATTGTGTATTTAAACGAAGTTGCCTGTGTCAACACTAAGTAGCAGCCCACCTGCATATACATACATCATGTTTAGTCTGTTTAGTATAAAGAAAATCAGGCATTCTTTTTTCTTTTTTAAGTGACTGGTCCAGTCACTGAAGTATGATAGCAGGTAAGTAGTCAGTCATTTTAGAGGGGTGAAGAGATTTGGCTTGGTTTAAAGGAGGTGGTTGGATGAATGACTTAAGGTTGGCATCAGTTCTAATCCTTTTAAAGTTCTAGTGTGCAGTTAAATAATTCAACAGTTCACCACTTGCTAATGGAATGGAGTTTAGCTCTTGCGCTCAGTTGGTATCCATAGATAATTGATTTTTTGGCCTCAAGGATCGTGCACATCACCAGGTGTGTTAAAAAGCAGGTTGCCAGGTCTAGATCGCAGAATTTTGAATTCCTGAGTCTGTGAAAAGAGGCAAAACATACACATTTGTAAAACATTCTCCTGGTGATTCTGCTGCAAAGGGTCCCAGGATTATACTTTGAGAAACATTGTACTAGAGGGTTTGGTAGCGTGAGGAAAAAAGATCATTTCTTGTTTTTATTCTGATGCAGTACCTTGTATACGACAGATACTTAATACATGCTCATTCACTTGAATTATTCCTGCTTGAATGAATCATGGGAAAATTGCCTGGGCGCAGAAATGTTTTGCAGAGCACTGTACACCATAATACATGAAGGAATGGGAAATGTTAACACCAAACCATATGTCTTAGGAATCACAGCTAAATTTCCTATATGATGTTTTTTCAATATGTTGATCATTCTAAGCTGCTCATTTTCTAATCCTGTGAAAGTTGTTCCATAATTCAACAAAAATGAAATAGATGATGTGGCAACTTCCTTCTTTTTCTATTATTCTAATTCACCCTGCAAATAGATGCTTTTAAAAATATGCACATTTAGATCATTGTAATGCAATTTCACCAATGTTTGAAATTACTCGTTTTCATTTAAAAATAAAACCAGTCTCATTATTTTTCCTTTTTAAATCTGAGTCGGATTCTTTTCAAATGAATCATTAGAATAAAGGTAAATGTGTCCCACTTCTTTTATGTGCTAAGAACTTTAAGTGCTTTACAGACATTTGCTGACTAAGCCTCACCACACCCCTTAAGAAGCAATTATTATACCCATTTTACAGATGAAAGCACAGATTCAGAGAAGTAAACTGCTCAGTCACGTAGCTAGTAGCCACTAGAAATAGAAGTGATTTTTACCTAACATTTTAATGATCCTTTTCCAGCACACATGTTATTAGGACTTACTGAAATGATTCCTTTGGAAAAAAAATCAATGCTTCAGTGACTGTAATTTGTCAGTGGTCCATGTGGGCCAGTGAGAATGCTTTATATCAGATCATGTTTATACCATAGTGGCAAGGTCCAAAACAAATCTTGATTATATAAATCCTTATAAAGCCCCTGGATATTTGGGAGAAAAACTAGATTACTAAGCCTCTGTAGTTCATCCAAATAAATTGCTCTTCTCTGCTAATCTAATTTTATTGTATCTTGTAAGTCAAGCCCAATTTTTCCCGAATTACCTCAGTTTTCTTTCTCTGTCATTTCTTATGTTGTCACCTATGTGTGTATGTATACACACACACATACATACATGCATACATATATACATATAGTTAATCTTTATAGTTGACATAAAGGGTAGATATTCTTGCCATAATTGTTTCCATTTTACTCATGAAAAAACAGATTTATAAAGAGGTAAAATGATTTATTCAAGGCCAAACAATATTAAGTGGCAGAACCAGGGATTGTTTCCAAGTCTGTATGACTTTGAAAGACTGTTCTCATGTTTTCTTACCAACTATAGCAGGTGTCACAAACTCAAGCACCTATAGAGGCCAGACTAGTCATAAATATGAGCATAGCAGGTCAGGAGTGAAAAAAAATTACTTGGCTCTCTTGGCTACTCTTCTGTTTTCCCACTTTGTACAGAGAAATATTGGGTACAGAGAAGTATTTCTCTGCTATTAGGAAATAATAGTGCAGTGATGGTCAAGTGTAGTGTTAAAGTACAACCAGCATTCATCCCTGGTATTAAAAAGCAGTAGGGAGTAGCGCAGACTGTGGTGAACTGGGGAGCAGGCATTACTCCTCTCTAGCCAGCTGCTGCATGAGCACATAATGATCCAGAGGGACCAGATTTCCTGAGTTTCAAGAAAAGTTGGGACTCTGAATTTTTAGGTAATATCTCCTAATTTTTAAAAATTGGCTTATAGGCTTTTTGAATTTTGTTTTAATCTGCCACCTAATTAAAACATGTATGGAAGCCAAATGAGGGTTCTAGACCATTTGTTTTCTACCGCTATGATTATTTCTTCTCATTTAAAACGTGAATAACAAACAGCATATGAAGTGGCACCCAGCGTTTCTTCCCAATTGGGAAGGATAAGCTTCTCCGGTTTCTGTTTTGTTTTTTTTTTAAGATTTTATTCATTTATTTCACAGACAGAGATCACAAATAGGCAGAGAGGCAGGCAGAGAGAGAAGGGGAAGCAGGCTCCCCGCTGAGCAGAGAGCCAGATGCGGGGTTGATCCCAGGACGCTGGGATCATGACCGCAGCCGAAGGCAGAGGCTTTAACCCACTGAGCCACCCAGGCGCCCCCTCTGGTTTCTGTTATTATGTGCCCTCATTCCTTCTCACAAGCCTGGTAGAGTTAACATGTCTGCAATAATGATGATGGTTGAAGTCCTTAAAACTTTGTCTTTCCTGCTGTGAATACTGTGTCACACCCTTCCTATTGCTTATGAAAAACAATGTAGTGGTTTACATTATTACCTTTCAATGTAGCTGCTGTCGTCAGGTTTTCCAGATAATGCATTCTGTCAGTTAAGAGCCTTTCAGTGGAAGCAGCTGCCCTGTGTGTCGTGTTATCATCTGCTGATTATTCTGGCCCAGAAAGAATGTGGGAAGTGGGTCTAGCCATGCACCGACATCACCAGCAGACAGAGCCCGCAGCTCTACTAATCTGTGAAATTGCTTCCCACTTTCCAGCACACTAAAAGCTAATTGCTTTCTTCAATGAAACAAAACTATCCACCGAGCCAGTTTGTTGAGTTTGGAGATTACTCACCTGTGGCAGTCTGCTTATCTCTGGGGAAAAAAGAAATGTTAAAGGAATGTTTACTGTTCTCATGTAGTTAACCTTAAAGAGTGAGCTAACCATCTGGGCATCTTTACCTTTCTGGCTGATCTTTGTGTTTTCTTTCAAAACTTGAAATCCACTCCCCAGCTGAGAAGTGATTTCCCTTCACTTGATGTTAAAGTAGTCATGTATTTATTGTTAATGTAAGAACAGATAGCTAAATTGATTGTATTTTGCAGACAACATAAAAATATTCCCATGTGGATGTTAAGTGACAAAGGGATATGTAGTTCATGGAATACTATTGCTGATGTGAATGATGGTAATCTTCTTAGAAGGCCAGAAGGGGAAGATTAAGTCCCATTGGCCCCACGCTTCATCTCATTTACTTACACCCCTGTTTTTCAATCAGTTTTGATTTAATGCTGTGCATCATACCCTTTTTGCATATGGTACAAGGAGTTAATTGCAACTGGACAACCCAGGTAATGGTTTGAAAGCATCACCCAAAGCGGACGCCTTCTTTCTAGTTGAAGTGATTAGAATATTGGCCTGATCAGTACCTAAAGTATGTGTCGTAACACAGTTGGATTACAGTGGTAGTTATTATTCAGTAGGTCACATGAAACACTCTATTCTGCGTTTTTAATGTAGTGCACATTGTGGGATTCAACTGGGCAAAGGATCCTTTCGTCTGAATATCAATGCATATTTCCTATGATGAAGGCTATTAGCTGGTGGGATCACCTCTGAGGAAATAAGAACGGAGTTCTTTCTGTCACTTCAAAGTAGAACAAGGATGTATGTGAGTAAAGAAGCTGAGAAATGTTATGGGGTCGGTGGGGAGGTGGACAGAAGTGAGTGTAAGATCTATTGGTCCCTAGGTTTTCGGTTTCTTTGAAAGATTTTCATGGTATTGTTTTTCTTTCTTACTTTTTTCCCCAGCTTCATTAAAAAAAAATGCTCATTCACTGAAGAAAAATAAAACCCTATTGAATGGTATCAAGGAAAGGCTGAGAGTTGGCCCCTCACCCTCTCCATTCTATTGAGCAGCTATGACCTTGGTTAATGTATTTTACCTCTCTCTGACTTGCTTCATTTCCTTACCATAAAGCAAAGATAAAAAAAAGTATCACCATCATAGGTTTTTTGTGAGGTTTCAGTGAACTAATGTACAGAAAGAGCTGCTGGCACTGTAATTCCAGATCAGTAGATCTGTATGTCTATTTATCTAATTTATCTACTGTGACATCTCTCCACCTGCTTTCCCCACACCAATTTATCAGGAATCTCATCTCATATTATCCCGTTCTTTTATTTATTTTTATTTTTTTAAAGATTTATTTATTTATTTGACAGACAGAGATCACAAGTAGGCAGAGAGGCAGGCAGAGAGAGGAGGAAGCAGGCCCCCCGCTGAGCAGAGAGCCCGATGCGGGGTTGATCCCAGGACCCTGGGATCACAACCCGAGCCGAAGGCAGAAGCTTTAACCCACTGAGCCACCCAGGCGCCCCTATACCGTTCTTTTAAAGTCACTTTATGTTCCAACATTTGAAAATACTCTAAGTATCAGTCTCCTTTTGATGGATGTTTACATTATTACCATTAAAAACAAAATTCTACAAAAAATATCTTTGTACATATACTCTTCCATATTTCCAGAAAGGCGATTGCTAAGAAAAGGATCTATGGATGTAGTTTGATGAATATTGATGATGCCTTTCAAAACAGGTGTGTTGATTTACATATCTGTTAACAGTAGCAGAGAGTTCCCTTCTCCCCACACTTTTGCTAGCATCAGTAGAAGTGATTTTGTTGTGTGATGGTTATTGTTTTTGTGTAATTGTATGCTCATGAGTGCTGTGTGTGTGTGTATGTGTGTGTAGTTTTGACTCCACTGCTTGACACATTGCTTTCAGCCATCCACACACCCGAAGGACAAGCAGCAGCTATGTTTGTAGATGAGTATTTGTAGAGCTGCTCTGTTTGGCTCCCCATGGAAACCATTTTGGTTTTAACTGGGTGAGTTGTTCAGTTGTGACTCTGAAGTGGAAGCTGTCCAAGCCTTGACTCTAATCTTCCTTTCTTTGGGGCTAAAGCTGAAGTCCTGTGGGACTTTAATGAGTGTTTATACTTTGGGACAGGCAGCCCTGGTGTAGTGGCAGATAGAGTTGACTGCCAAACGCCTATTACGATTATCTGGTTCCCTGAATACCTCTTGTGCTCTTCCCACAGAGTGTTGAACATTTCCCCCGTAGGATTTGACTTTTAGGAACCATATTTAGGAACCCCAAAAATACTTTATTTTTTTTTCCTTTGTCCTCATTTTAAAAAGTCTGTTGTTTGTAGGTTAGGGAGTTAGCATCATGGGAAAAAGCTGATCTTGGAATCAGGAAACCTATAATCTGGTCCCATTTTAACAGATAAAGACACTAGAAGTCTGGGTCCAAATTCCACTCTGCCAACTACTTCCTAGGCAATACTTGGCAGAATATTTAACTTTGTAACATTTAGTTTCCTCCTGCATAAAATGTTTATAATAGTATTTCCTATTGGTATCAGTCAACATTCTTGATTGTAGATAATACAGATAGACTCTGGATGTTTTAAGCAAAAAGGCTTTATTGTAGGGGTGCCTGGGTGGCTCAGTGGGTTAAGCCTCTGCCTTCGGCTCAGGTCATGATCTCAGGGTCCTGGGATCAAGCCCCGCATCGGGCTCTCTGCTCAGCAAGGAGCCTGCCTCCCCATTTCTCTCTGCCTGCCTCTCTGCCTACCTGTGATCTCTCTCTCCTTGTCAAATAAATAAGTAAAATCTTAAAAAAAAAAAAAAAGGCTTTATTGTAAGGGTATCACCGTGACTTCTCAGATAAATAGAAGGGTATAGATTCAGTCTAGGAAAGAAGCAAAATTTCAGGTTCTTGGGAGGCTAGGCCGTAGGCACAGTCTGGCTAGGGTACCCTAGCTGCTGCCGTTGGCTTCTACTGTGAATAAATCCTCACATATCCTTTGTATTTGTGCCATTTCGCCAAGGTTTGCATTCCTGAGTGAGAGTAATCAGTTGGCTACACCCAAGTTCAGCACCCATACTCGGGCTGCCAAAGACAAAGAGAAAGAGTAACTGTTTCAATTGGGTTTTATCATTGGAAACATACTGCTACCTCCAACAAGACCATAAAGGAAGAATGCTACAGTGATGAACCGTATAAAGGAAGAATGCTACAGTGATGAACCGTGTGAATCAGGGCTCCACATGTCCTGGGTTTCCATTCTAGCCCCACTACTTAATCCATTTGTGCTTCACAGGTGAAATGAAGTTGGTTAAGATATTCACCTCATTAAGGTTATTCTGAAAATTGAATGAGTTGATATGTATAATGTTCTTAGAACAGTATCTGACATACAGTAAGCTCACCACACATTTTCTTTTAATATCATTAGTTTTTCCAGTTAGGAAGGAGTTAATACTGAATAGCCAAACACAAGCACAAAAACTAACAGACCTACCCCACCAATATCAATACACATAGTGTGCATTTGGTGCTGATAGTTGTTTTTTCTTACTGTTTTTATGAATTTCAACTTGGAACTAATTTATTCTCATCAGTCTGGGCTGTTACTGCTTTCTTCATCTGTAATGGGAGAATTTGGACCACTTGACATTGAAGTTATCTGACAATTCCAAAATACAATGAATGAAATTCAGGATAAAGCAGAAAGACTTTGGCAGGAAAAGGTAAAGAATGGCCTAGAGTTTATTGCCCAGTAAGATAGTTAGCAACCACAAAGGGCTATTAATTACTTGAAATGAGGCTAGTCTGAATTGAGATGTGCTGTAAGAGTAAAATACACAGTAGATTTCAGAGTCCTCAGTAAGAAAGAATGTATTCTAATAATAATTTTTAAAATATGAATTACATGTTGAAATTACATATATATACATATCTATGTTAGGTTAAATAAAACATATTTTTAAAGTTAATCCTATAGGGGCACCTGGGTGGCTCAGCAGGTTAAACCTTCGGCTCAGGTTATGATCTCAGGGTCCTGGGATCGAGCCCCTCATTGGGCTCTCTGCTTAGCGGGGAGCCTGCTTCCTCCTCTCTCTCTGCCTGCCTCTCTGCTTACTTCTGATTTGTCTGTCAAATAAATAAATAAAAATTTTTTAAAAAATGTAAAGTTAATCCTACATATTTCTTTTTATTTTATTATTTTTATTTTTTTTATGTGGAGGCTAGAAAACATTAAATTACACATGTGGCTCACATTCTATTTCTGTTGGCCAGTGCTGGGCTGGAGCAGGTACATGGTTGAGTACTCTGGAAACAGTTTAATGTTAATATATATTTTAGTTAATGTATTAGCTAATATATTTTCATTTTCAATTGACAGAAATCCAACTCAATATGCTCTTTAAAGAAAAAGTAGTAATTGGAATATTACAGCTCACACATAACTAAAAAGTATGGAAATAGCCCATCTTCAGATCTGACTGGATCCAAATCAGTGTCATTAGCAGTATGAGCATACATGTGGATTCTGTGTGTCTGTCTCTCTTTTTTCTGCTGTGTTGGCTTCACTCCTTGGCACGCTGTCATTTTGTGTTTACCGCAGTAGTAATATCTATAGCTTTATACCTCCTACTCTAGGAGAATAAGAGTTGGTCTCATTCTCTCAGTTCCAACAAATCTAGCTTGGTCATGTGCCCGTACTGCACCCATCACTGTGGTGTGGCATATTATGCTTTGATCAGCCAGTCCTCTGTCCCCAGGGTCTCCCTAGAGCACAAGTGGAGACAGTCATTTGAAACCTGTGGCCTGAGAGTGAAGATCACCAAGAAAAATCAGTTTCTGTTATCAGGCCAAATTGGAATGTCCCTCGAGCAGGTAAAATCAATAATCAAAGGCTATAGGAGTGGAGGAGAATTTTCTGCTCTTTATCTCATGCTCACTGGAGCCACAAATCCATAAGTTGTTTTCTTCTACCTCTTTCTCACACACTTCATTTGGTCACTGTATCACAGTAGTTTGCCTCTAAACAGCTACATAAATACCCTAACTTCCCCTGTCTCTTCACTAGCTTCCTATCTGTTCTTTTTAGTTCTAATTTTGTTTTGCTGAAATCCAAAATCTATTCTCCACCATACAACCAGGGTAATTATGTATTTAATAAAAATTATTTTTAAAAATCCATCGATATAGAAAATTATGCAAAACAGAATGTGTGGCAATGAAGTATTCCAAGACAAACATTTTTTTGTAACCACAGCCAGGACAAGAAATAGAACACTGTTAGTGTAGAAGCATGTTCCATGCACTTCAATCCAAACACAACTCCTTGGTGCCCTTCTAAGTAACTGCCACCCTAACTTTTATACTAAATATTTCCTTGATGTTTGTATAGTTTTTGCTCCATCACTTCCTTTGAATTACAAATAATCCGTTGAAAATTCAGGCCGTTTAAACTGTGGAATTTCTGGGATGTCTGGGTGGCTAAATCGGTTAAGCGTCTGCCTTAGCTCAGGTCGTGGTCCCTGGAATTGAGTCCCATATCCAGCTCTGTGTTCAGTGGGTAGCCTGCTTCTCCCTCTGCCTGCTGCTGCTCCTGCTTGTGCTCTCTCTCTCTCTCTGACAAATAAAATCTTTAAAAAAATAAACTGTGGAATTTCTCTGAGTTTTGGATGTGGCTGAATGCAAACACATCATATAATTCAATGCACTTTTCTATCCTCTGCAAAATAGCAGCTGGAACCAGAGACTGGCTCCAACTCAGAGAAAAATTCCTTGGCTAGATTATGAAGACACATATCTGATTGTCTCCCATTTTGTGAATAGTAGCCATTGACAGTTAATGCCTATATTCTTTTCATTAATTCTGATTTGTAAAATGATGACATGCTAATTCTATTATTTCATTTATAGTTATTATATTAGATTTTTAACCCTTTACTGAGATACAACTCACATATCATACAGGTCATCAGATGATACAAAGTTTAAAAATATATTCACACAGTTGTGAAATCATCATCACATTCTTAGAATGTTTTGTCTCCCTTCAGAAGAAATCCTTACCCATTAGAAATTAGTTCAAATCCCAATCCAGCTCACCTTCAACGTGTAGGTAACCACTAATCTACTTTCTGTCTCTATAGATTTGCCTATTCTAAGCATTTCAGAAAATGTAATCATGCAATATGTGTTCTCTTGTGCTTGATTTCTTTCACTTGAGTATATTGTTTTTAAGGTGCATTCATGTTGGAGTATTTCGGTCATTTTTAAATATAAATAATGTTCCTTTTTTTAATTTATTCATTCACCATTCATTCAATGGATATTTGAGTTGTTTTCATTCTTTGGCTATCTGGAATAATGTTGCTATGATTTTCATGTAACACATTTTGATGTGGACATGTCTTTCATTTTCTCTTGGTTATATACCTAGGAATGGGTTTGCTATATCACATAGTAACTTTGTGTTTAACTTTTTGAAGAACTGTCAAACTATTTTCCAATATGAGGGTTCCAGTTTCCACACATTCTTGCCAACACTTACTAACATACAACTTTTTGAATACAGCTATTTACTAGGTGTGAAGTAATAGTTTTCTTTTGTATTTCTCTAATGACTAATAATGTTGAGCATTTTTATGCATTTATTGACTATGTGGAATCTTTTTGGAACAATGTGTATTCAGTCTATTTTTTAATTTGTTTACTTCTCTTTTTATTATTGAGTTGTAGGAGTGTTTGTATATTCTAGAGAGAAAAACCTTGTCAAATATATGCAAATATATAATTTGCAAATATTTTATCCAAGTCTATAGATTGTCTTTTCACTTTCTCAGCGGCATCATTTGTAGCACAAAGTTGGTCATTTTGATGTAGCTCACTTTTCCCTTTTGTTGATTGTATTTTTAGTGTCATATCTAATAAACTATTGCCCAACCCAAGGAAGGCAAAAAAGATTTCCTGCATGTTTTCTTCTAAGAGTTTTATATTTTTAACTCTTACATTTAGGACCATGATTTGTTTTGAGTTATTTTTTGTATATGATGTGAGATAGGAGTCCAACTACATCCTTTTTGATGTCAATATCTAGTTTTCTCAGGACCATTTGTTTGAAAAAACTATTTTTTTCACATTGATTGTCTTGGAACTCTTATAAATGAACAAATATAAAGGTAAGATTTTATTTATGTACTCCCAATTTTAATCCATTAATTTAAATGTCAGTAGGTATGTACTACTTCACTGTCTGGATTATAGTAGCTTTGTAGGAAGTTTGAAATAAGGATGTATGAGCCTTCCACTTTTGTTCTTTTTCAGCATTGTTTTGCTTATTCTGAGTCCCATCCATTTCCACATGAATTTTTATATTAGCTTGCTAGTTTCTGGGGGAAAAAATCCCATCTGGAATTTTGATGGGATTGCAGTGCATCTGTAGATTGATTTGTGGAGTATTGCTTCCTTAATAATATTAAGGCTTCCATCTATGAATATTTTGACATCATATTTAGATATTCTTCAGTTGCTTTCAACAAATTTCTGTAGTTTTTAGTATGGAAGCCTTACAACTTCTTTTGTTTAAATTTATACCTATGTGTTTTGTTCTTATTGGTGCTACTGCAAATTAAATTATTTTCTTACTTTCGTCTTTGGGTAGTCATTGTTACTATATGAGAATATAATACATTTTTGTGTATTCATCTTGTATTCTGGCACATTGCTGAACTTGTTCATTAAGCCTCATCATCGTTTTGTTTTGTCTTTTCCTAGATACCTTAAAATTTTTATATACAAGATTACTTCATCTTCAAATATAGATATTTTTACTTTTTCCTCTCTAATCTGTATGCCTTTTATATCCTCTTCTTGCTTTATTGCCCTGCCTAGAACCTCCAATACATGTTGAATAAAGTGTGAAAGTTTAAATCCTTGTTTTTTTCCTGATCTTCGGGAAAAAGCATTCATTCTTTCTTTCTCCATTAAGTATGATGCTAGCTATCCTTTTTTGTTTTTTGTAGATGCCCTTTATCTTGAGGAAGCTCTTTTCTTTTCTAATTTGTAGAACATTTCTACCATGAAAAGACTGGATTTTGTCAGAAGTTTTCTGCATCTGTTGAGATGATCATGGGTTTTTATTCTTGATCCTATGAAATGATTTATTATATTAATTGATGTTTGACATTTTGGGGGTAAATCTGAATTGGTTGTAGATATAATGCTTCCCTATATGTTGCTGGATTCAGTTTGCTGGTAATTTCTTAAGGCTTTTTGGATCTGTAATTATGAGATATTTTCTATGGTTTTCTTTCCTGTGATATCTTTGCCTGGTATCACAGAAATAATAGCCTCAGGGGTTGCTTTAGGAAGTATCCTCTCCTATTTTTGGAGGAGTTTTTGAAGAATTAGTATTAATTCTTCTTTGAATATTTGGCACAGATTATCACTAAAGCCGTCTTAGCCTGGGCTCTTCTTTGTGGGAAAGTTTTAAATTAGTAATTTCATCTCTTTCACCTGATACGAACCTATTCATATTTTCTGTTGCTTCTTGAGTCAGTTTCCATTGTCAGTGTCTTTCTAGGAATTTTTTTACTCAGTGGCACATAGTTGTTCATAGTAATACATTATAATTATTTGTTATTTCTGTGATACTGGTAGTGACATTCCTTCTTTCATTCCTGATTTTAATAATGTGAATCTTCTTTACTGTTTGTTTGGTAGAGCTAAATGTCGGCCAATTTTGTTGATCTTTTTTAAGGAAACAGCTCTTGATTTTGTTGACATTTTCTCTGCTCTAATCATTGTTATTTCTTTCTTTTAGCTTTCTTGGGTTTTGTTTGCTCTTCTTTTTCTCATTTCTAAAGGAGAAGCTTAGGTTACTGATTTGTGCATAGATGTAAATTTCTCTCTGAGCGCTGATTTATGTGATGCTGTATTTTCATTTTCGCTCATCTATAACAGTATTCTCTACTTTTCCTGGTGATTTTTTTTTTCTTTGACCCATTGGTTGCTTAAGAACATTTTATTTAATTTTCACATATTGGTTTGTTATTAGATTCCACTGTGGTTGAAAATATGCTTTGTGTGATTTCAATCCTTTTACATTTTTCAAGACTTAATTTTCAAGACTTAATTCAAGACCTAGCATACATGCATCCTGGAGAGTGCTGCATATGTGATTAAGAATCATGTACATTCTGCTGCTATTGGTAGAATGTTCTATAGATTTTTAAATTTTTAATTTATGTATAGTGTTGCTTAAGTGTTCTATTTTCTAGTTGTTTTAATCATTATTGAAAGTGGGTTTTGAAGTCTCCAACTATAATTGTTCACTTTAATTCTCTTCATGTATTTGGGGACTATGCTGTTCATTGCATATATGCTTATAATTGCTACATTTTCTGAGGTCCTGAGGTCCTTTTATCATTATGAAATATCCTTCTTCATCTCTAATAATTTTTATCTGTTTTAAAGTCTACTCTCATTATTTGAGAAGGATTTTTTTAGAATGCTCATGTTATATATGAGGATAATACTATTTTAATATTGTTGTAAAATACATTTTCTCGTGACAGGGTAGCTATCTCAGCTCTTTTATGGCTGTTGTTTACTTGGTATACCTTTATCTATACTTTTTTACTATTTGTATCTTTGCATTAAAATATGTCTCTTGTACAGAGCATATACTCAGATCTTTTTTTAATCTCCAGTTTCAGAATCCTTGCCTTTGATGGTGCTGTTTAAACCATTCACCTTTAATGTTTTTGGTATCGGTTAGATTTACATCTACCATTTTGCTTTTTGTTTTCTCTATGTCCCAGGTATTTTTAAAAAATATTTTTCTCTGTTACTGCCTTCTTTGTATCAAGTAAAATTTTTAGTGTAACATTCTAATTCCTTTTATAATTTTTAAATTTATCTTCATAGTGGTTGCTATAGGCCTTTTATTTTTATTTTTTTTAAGGTTTTATTTATTTATTTGACAGAGAGATAACAAGCAGGCAGAGAGACAGGGAGAGAGAGGGGGGACACAGGCTCCCCACCGAGCAGAGAGCCCCCTGTGGGGCTCGATCCCAGGACCCTGAGATCATGCATGAGCCGAAGGCAGAGGCTTTAACCCTCTGAGCCACCCAGGTGCCCCACGAGAGGCCTTTTAATACACATTTTAACTTATCAGAATCTAGTTCAGATTTATTCTCAGTTCCAGAGATATATACCAACTTTACTTTTGTATAACTCCATTTTCTGCCACCTCTTTTGAGTAGTTACTATTGTACACTAAACCAATATATACTATTATGTGTAAATATGTTATAAACCCAACAATGCATTGTTATAATTTTTAGTTTGCATAATTATACCTTTTAATGAAGCTAAAAGAAGAAAAGAAAGCAAGTGTATATTTATAGAGTTTGTTATATTAGCCTTCTTATTTACCTTCTCTGGTTAACTTCATTACTTTCTTTGGATTTCAGTTACCATCTGGTTTCATTTTTCTTTTCCAATACAGCTTTGTTCTAACCAGTCTTCTCTGTGCTGTTATTATCAAATATATTATATTTTTTTGTGTTAAAGACCCCACATTACAATTACATTCATATTTTTTATGCAGTTGCTTTTTAAATCAATCAGGAGAACAAAGGAAATGAAATATGTAGTCATATTATCTTTCATAATTACAAGATGATTACCTTTAAGAGCATCATACGGATTCCAGTTACCATCTGGTATCACTTGCTTTTTAACATGAAGCACTTTCTTCAGTTTTTCTGGCGTGGAAGATCTGTTAGCAACAAATTCTCTCAGGTTTTGTTTAATATCTTTATTTTGCCTTCATTTAAAAAAATAGTTTTGCTGGGTGTAGGATTCTTTGTTGAGTTTTTAATTTCAGCCCTTAGACTATGGCTTCCCACTGCACTCTGACCTCCGTTGTTCTAGTGTCAATATTTTGTCTTTGCCTGTCAACACTTTTACAATAATATGTCTTGATTTAAATCTTGTATTTATCCTGCTTGAAGTCTTTTGGAGTTCTTGGATGTGTGACTATTGTTTTTAATTAAATATGGAAAATTTTTAGCCATTACTTCCTCAAATATTTTTTCTGTCCCTTCTTCTCTTCTTTCTTTCTGGTACTCCCATTATACATATTTGGTGTCAAAATACCACATTAGATCCCTGTCCTCCTCCCTTTTGATTAGTTACTAATTTTTAAAAAATTACCTTCACCTCCTGGATTTAAACTTATTTGATGGGTTCAAATATATTGCAATTATTATCATTGTGAAGCTCAAATTATTCTATATTTGTCCAATGGGAGCATCTTCAGTTTGCCTGCTGAGTCTTTTTAACATGACTTTCATAGTCATTGACCATTTACTTGCTATCAGGTATGATGAGGTGTTTCTGGTTCATCTTGTATATTTCCTACATCAGAACCTGGAATTAATCCTCTCCAAGGAGATTTAGTTTATTTTTGTGAGAAATGGCATTTAAAGATCACAATCTGGGTACTAAGAATACTCATTGCTACTGGGGTAGCCTGTGTCTATATCTCTTTGGTGGACAGAGCTAAAATACAGATACATATATAAAGATAAACACCTCATTAATTCATATTGATACTTCTAATTCAGATTAAAAGCTATAGGCTTTTTACTTGATTCTTCTCTAGGATATTTGATCTCCTTTGTTCCATATCAGAAATCATGGCACATAACCAGTGCATACTATACTCTGTTCCTCTTAGACTTCACTTAATTTTAGTTCTGTAAGTGTGTCACTTAGAGTTTGATCACTGAAACAGACAACTCTGGGTGGTATGGTGTAAGGGATGGGTCTTATGGATTAGATTTTATATAATTGTGAAAGCTGGTGAAAAATTCTGTTGGATGCTGTTCCTCTGATTCCAATGTTAGGTCTGATGCTGGTGTAGATCAGTAGTGAAGAAACACAGTACATGAAGTGGGGCAAAATGAGGGAAAAGTGTAGCCCTATAAAGAGAATCTGGGTCTCATGTCTGTTTCTCACTATGTAACCCCACCAATGTAGGTGATCTGTAGAAGAGACTGGTACCCTTTGCCAAAGAGTTCCACACATGATTAGCTGAGGACTTACAGAAGTTGAAGAAGGGTATTTGATAGTAACTGAAGCATTTAGGATCTGACTGATGCTAGAGACCAATAAGGTGAGCTAGCAGAGGATAACTATATGGTCAAGTGGTAGTAGAACTTGGAATCCTGTACTGACATTCACAGAATAATGGTTTCTCTTTCATTTCTGCTTTCTAAATCTTAATGCAAATTTGTTTTATACATAGCTTTAATCTAGAAATATACAAAGAAAGGAATTCTGGAAAGCACAATTCCAGCTTAGCTAAATTGACACAGTAATAAACTACCACTTCAAATAAATATGTATTTAATGCTAACCAGAAGTCCTTATCTTGACACCTCTCAAGTCATTTTGGTTAGCTAAATCTTGTTCCATTATATATTTCCCAGAAAGCTTTCAAGAGAAGAATAATATCCCCGTAGTTATTAAAGTTGATAACAGTTTCTGCCACTTAAACCTATATAAGTTATTTTGCTAGATATAAAATCCTTGACCTACGTTTTCTTGCCCTGAATATATATGGTATTCCATTTTCTTTTTGCATAAAGTATTGCTGTCAAAAAGTCTGATGATAATATTATTTCCCTGAAAAGCCACATGCTTTTTCTTTTCCTTAACGATATAAATGCATAATGAAATAATAGATTCTATTAGATTAACAATTTTTAACATTTGCACTGTTCCCTTGCTTCAGTTTTCTTCTTTAGGAATGCCTAATATCTGTTTGTTGATTTATTTTTTTAAGCCCACATTCAGTTTGTGTTCATCACTTTCTCTAGAATCCTTTTGATTTCTTCCTTTTTTTGAAAATTTTTGTAATTATCCTTTTTTCCTTTTTATTTCTAGAATGTTATCTGTTATATTTTTGTATTTAGCTTAATCTTGATTTTAAAAAGTATTTATTCTTTCACTTAGTTTTTAAAGCTTTTATTTACTTATTTATTTATTTATATGAGTGGGAGAGAGAGACAGAGAGCCAATGTGGGGGGGAGGGAGCAGAGGGAGAGAGATAAGTGGATTCTGTGTTGAGTGTGGAGCCCCACATGGGACTTGATCCCACTACCCTGAAATCATGACCTGAGCTGAAATCAAGAGTCAGATGCTTGATTGAGCCACCTAAGTGCCCCTATTTTTTTATTTGTAATTCTTTAATTAATACTGTTGATAGTATCCCAGTCTTACTAATTCCTATGTCAGTTTCTTAATGTATTTGTATTTTGAAACAGTGAATTATAGCTTTAATCTTCTTTATGTGCATATCATTCTGGCATGCATTCACTGTCTGCAGGGACATTATTCTGCTCTTTTCTCTGTATATCTTATAAAAATTGTTATTCTGTCACTTAGTTTCACCTTTCTTTATCTTTGTGTAGAATTTGAGTTCAGCAGTTTTGTATTGTTTATCTTTATGGAAAATTATCTTTCCTGAACTTTCAGCATAAGGTGAGATTGAGGGATGTTCTAATTTTACAGAACTCCTTTTCTGTTGTTTTTGGTATAACGTTGAAAAATGTGGTCACTACTTTCTGAGATTTCCTGCTATGTTTTCCTTCTCATTTTGGCCAACACTTTCCTCATTTTTCATTTCTGTTTGTTCTATTTTCTTCTGTTTTTATTCCACTCCCAGCAATTTCTTCTCAGTAGGAGCTTGTCTTAGAAAGAAGTCATGGTAGGTCAGTAACTAGGGTTTAAAGGAGCTAGACTGCTCCAGTCTGTTCAGTCTATACTGTGGGCCCTCCCCAAGTACTGAGAGGGGGACACTCTCCCAGTTCCTGTTGCTGGTCTCAAATGGCTCACTGTGCTTTCCAGTACATGTGTGTTGGCTCTTTTGGGACTTTCCTGTTCTCAAGTCCTTTAGGTCCCACCTTGTTTCCTCTTTCCACACAGATAACATTATCATACAAGCCTTATAACTATAGGTGATTTTCACCTTCCTGTTTGTATTTGTTACTTTCAAGAATACCTTGTCAGCTAGTTTTGTCATAAATGTTGTCCATGAGTTTTTCTTTCGTTATTTTCTTTTTTTCTTGGATTTTATTTTATTTTAAGCTTTATTGACAAATAAAATTTTAAGATATTTGAAGTATGCATCACAGTGGTTTGATATATGTATATATTGTGAAAGGATTGCTCCCAACTAGTTATGTAACACATCCATTATCACCCCCCCCACCCTTTTTCTGTGAGAATATTTATGCAGCTCCTCCAGGGCAAGAGATTGGGAGGCTGCCATTTACATTCTGGTCCTCCAAAGCTGTATGGAAAGCTTCCAGAGAACAAAAACTCCCAAGAGCAAACCCAAGCAGATTACTTAGCCTGGCCCCTGGCAAAGACAGTGCACTTTCGCCTCCAGCAAAGACATTTGAGAATCACTCCAATAGGCCCCTCCCCCAGAAGATCAGCAAGAACATCCAGCCAAGACCAAGTTTACAGATCAATGAGAACTGCAGAACTCCAGCACTAGGGGAATATAGCACATGGAATTCATGGCTTCTTCTCATGATTCTTTAGTCTTTCAGAGTTAATTTCTTAAATTTTGTTTATTTTTTTCTTTTTCAATTTCCTTGTTTTTTAATTTTTCTTTTTACCATTTTCAACCGATATCTTATCAATTCCTTTTTAAAAAATCTTTTTGAATTTTCATTTTTATATTCATATTCCATCCCTTCATCATATTTACCCTTATTTGTGTGTGTGTGTGTGTGTGTGTGTGTGTATATATATATATATATATATGTAAGTTTTTCTTCCTTTAAAATTTTGGAAGGCAGTTTCTTCTAACAGAACAAAATATACCCAAAATCAAGTGTGTGGCTCTGTTCTATTCACCAGCCTAATCATTCATATATATTATATATATATATATATATATATATATATAATAATTTAATATAAATTATGTTTTAGGTCCCTTCTGATTTGTCTAGTGTATATTTTTCTGGGTTCATTGTTACACTTCTAGCATTTTGTTCTCTCATTCATCTATTCTTCTCTAGATAAAATGACAAAAGGGAAAAATTTACCTCAAAAAAAAAAAAAGAACACGAGGTGGACCTAATCAACATGGACATTAGTAAAATGTCAGAACTAGGGTTCAGAATGACAATTATAAAGACAACTAGTTGGCTTGAAAAAGATAATAGAGAATCCCTTTCTGAAGAAATAAAATCTAACCAAGTCAAAATAAAAAAGTCTACTAATGAGGGGCAATTTTAAAAAGTGGATGCTCTTACTGCTAGGATAAATGAGGCAGAAAACCAAATGATGGAGAATAAAGAAGCTGAGAAAAAGAGAGATAAACAACTACTGGATCATGAGGGGAAAATCTGAGAGATAAATGATACCATAAGATGAAGTAATAGAATAATCAGGATCCCAGAAGAAGAAGAAAGAGAAAGAGAGGAGCAGAAGGTATACTGGAGCAAATTATAGCAGAGAACTTAACTAATTTGGGGAAAGAAACAGGCATCAAAATCCAAGAGGCATAGAGAACTCCCCTCAAAATCAGTAAAAATGGGCGAACACCTTGACATCTGATAATAAAACTTACAAATCTCAGAGACAAAGAGAAAATCTTGAAACCAGCTTGGGGCCAGAGGTCTGTAGCTTACAATAGTAGAAACATTAGATTGGCAGCAGACCTGTCCACAGAGATCTGGCAGGCCAGAAAGGAATGGCATGATTTATTCAGAGCACTAAACAAGAAATATATGCAGCCAAGAATACTATATCCAGCTAGGCTGTCATTGAAAATAGGAGGGATTAAAAAGCTTCCAGGACAAACAAAAACTAAAAGAATTTGCAATCACCAAAGCAGCCCTATAAAAAATATTGAAAGGGGTCCTTTAAGCAAAGAGAGAGCCTAAAAGTAACATAGATCAGAGACAATATACAGTAATAGTCACCTTATAGGCAGTACAGTTGGCACTAAATTCATATCTTTCAGTAGTTACCCTGAATGTAAATGGGGTAAATGCCCCAATCAAAAGACACAGGGTATCAGATTGGATAAAAAAATAAGACCCATCAATATGCTGTTTGCAAGAGACTCATTTTAGACCCAAAAACACCTCCAAATTTAAAATGAGGGGGTGGAAAACCATTTACCATGCTAATGGACATCAAAAGAAAGCTGGGGTGGCAATCCTTATATCAGACAAATTAGATTTTAAGCCAAAGACTATAATAAGAGATGAGGAAGGACACTATATCATACTTAAAGGGTCTGTCCAACAAGAAGATCTAACAATTGTAAATATTTATGTCCCTAACATGGGAGCAGTGAATTATATAAGCCATTTAATAACAAAATCAAAGAAACACATCAACAATAATACAATAATAGTAGAGGACATTAACACCCTCCCTCACTGAAATGGACAGATCATCTAAGCAAAAGATCAACAAGGAAATAAGGGCTTTAAATGATGCACTGGACCAGATCGACTTCATAGACATATTCAGAACATTCCATCCCAAAGCAACAAAATACACCTTCTTCTCTAGCGCACATGGAACATTCTCTAGAATAGATCACATCCTGGGTCACAAATCAGGTCTCAACAGGTACCAAAAGATTGGAATCATTCCCTGCATATTTTCAGATCACAGTGCTTTGAAACTAGAACTCAACCACATGAGGAAAGTTGGAAAGAACTCAAATGCAGGAAGGCTAAGGGCATCCTACTAAAGAATGAATGGGCAAACCAGGAAATTAAAAAAGAATTAAAGAAATGAAAATGAAAACACAACGGTTCAAAATCTTTGGGATGCAGCAAAGGTGGTCCTAAGAGGAAAGTACATGGCAATACAAGCCTTTCTCAAGAAACAAGAAAGTTCTCAAATACACAACCTAACCCTACATCTAAAGGAGGTAGTGAAAGTAAACCCAGCAGGAGAAGATAAATAGTAAAGATCAGAGCAGAAATCAATGAAATTGAAACCACAAGAACAGTAGAACAGATCAACAAAACTAGGAGATGGTTCATTGAAAGAATAAGAGTGGGGCACCTGGGTGGCTCAGTGGGTTAAAGCCTCTGCCTTCGGCTCAGGTCATGATCCCAGGTCCTGGGATCGAGCCCCACATCGGGCTCTCTGCTCAGCAGGGAGTCTGCTTCCCTTCCTCTCTCTCTCTGCCTGCCTCTCTTCCTACTTGTAATCTCTGCCTGTCAAATAAAATAAATAAAGTCTTTGAAAAAAAAAAAAAGAAAGAAAAAAGAAATAATAAGATTGATAAACCCCTGGCCAGATTTAACAAAAAGAAAAGAGAAAGGACCCAAATTAACAAAATCATGAATGAAAGAGGAGAAATCACAACCAACACCAAAGAAATACAAACAATTATAAGAACATATCATGAGCAACTATATGCTAGCAAATTTGATAATCTGGAAGAAATGGATGCATTCCTAGAGATGTATAAACTCCCAAAACTGAACCAAGAAGAAATAAAGAATCTGAACAGACCCATAACCAACAAGGAAATCGAAGCAGTAATCAAAAATCTCCCAAAAAACTAGAGCCCAGAGGCAGATGGCTTCCCAGGGGGAATTCTCCCAAACAGTTAAAGAAGAATTAATACCTATTCTTCTGAAATTGTTCCAAAAAATAGAAATGAAGGAAAACGTCCAGACTCATGTTTTGAGGCCAGCATTACTTTGATCCCAAAACCAGACAAAGACCCCATCAAAAGGGAGAATTACAGACCGATATTCCTGATGAACATGGATGCAAAAATTCTTACCAAAACACTAGCCAGTAGTATCCAACAGTATGTTAAAAGGATTATTCACCATGACCAAGTGGGATTTATTACTGGGCTGTGAGGTTGGTTCACCATCTGCAAGTCAATCAATGTGATATAATACCTTAATAAAAGAAAGCACAAGAACCGTATGATACTCTCAATAGATGCTGAAAAAGCATTTGACAAAGTATAGCACACTTTCTTGATTGAAACTCTTCACAGTGTAGAGATATAGGATACATACCTCAATAGCATAAAAGCTGTGTATGAAAAACCCACAGAAAATGTCATTCTCAATGGGGAAAAACTGAGAGCTTTTCTCCTAAGGTCAGGAACATGGCAGGGATGTCCACTATCACTACTGCTATTCAACATAGTACTAAAAGTCTTAGCCTCAGCAGTCAGACAACAAAAGGAAATAAAAGGCATCTGAATTGGCAAAGAAGTAGTCAAAGTCTCACTCTTTGTAGATGATATGATACTTTATGTGGAAAACCCAAAAGGCTCCACCCCAAAACTGCTAGAACTCATACAGGAATTCAATAAAGTGTCAGGATATAGAATCAACACACAGAAATCAGTTGCATTTCTATACACCAAGAAGACAGAAGAAAGAGAAATTAAGGAGTTGATCCAATTTACAACTGCACCCAAAATCATAAGATACCTAAGAATAAACCTAACCAAAGAGGCAAAGAATCTGTACTCAGAAAACTATAGAATACATATGAAAGAAATTGAGGAAGACACAAAGGAATGGAAAAACATTTCATGCTCATGGATTGGAAGAACAAATATTGTGACAATGTCTATGCTACCTAGAGCAGTTTACACATTTAATGCAGCCCTATCAAAATACATCAACTTTTTTCAAAGAAATGTATCAAATAATCCTAAAATTTATATGGAACCAGAAAAGACCCCAAATAACCAGAGGAATGTTGAACAAGAATAGCAAAGGTGGTGTCATCACAATTCTGGGCTTCAAGCTCTATTACAATGCTGTAATCATCAAGACAGTATGGTACTGGCACAAAGACAGATACATAGATCAGTGGAACAGTATAAGAGCCCTGAAATAGACCCTCAACTCTATGGTCAACTAATCTCTGACAAAGCAGAAAAGAATGTCCAGTGGAAAAAAAGTCTGTTCAACAAATGGTATTGGGAACATTGGACAACCACATGCAGAAGAATGAAACAGGACCATTTCCTTACATCACACACAAAAATAGACTCAAAATGGATGAAAGACCTAAATGTGAGATAAGAATCTATCAAAATCCACGAGGAGAACACAGGTAGCAACCTCTTCGACCTAAACCGCAGCAAATTCTTCTTAGAAGCATGGCCAAAGGCAAGGGAGGCAAAGACAAAAATGAACTATTTGGACTTCATCTTGATCTTGATCAGCAAAGGAAACAGTCAACAAAACCAAAAGACAACAGACAGAATGTGAGAAGATATTTGCAAATGACAGATCAGATAAATGGCTAGTATCCAAAATCTATGAAGAACTTATCAAACTCAACACCCAAAGAACAAATAATCCAATCAAGAAATGGGCAGAAGACATGAAGGGACATTTCTCCAAAGCAGACACCCAAATGGCCAACAGACACATGAAAAAGTGCTCACCATCACTTGGCATCAGGGAAATACAAATCAAACCCACAATGAGATACCATCTCACACCAGTGAGAATGGCTAAAATTAACAGGTCAGGAAACAACAGATGTTGGCGAGGAGAAAGAGGAACCCTCCTATGCTGTTGGTGGGAATGCAAGCTGGTGCAGCCACTCTGGAAAATAATATGGAGGTTCCTCAAAAAGTTGAAAGTAGAGCTGTCCTGTGACCCAGCAATTGCACTACTGGATATTTACCACAAAGATACAAAAATAGTGATCTGAAGGTGCACATGCATCCCAATGTTTATAACAGCAATGTCCACAATAGCCATATAGTGGAAAGAGCCTGGATGTCCATTGACAGATGAATGAATAAAGAAAATCTCTCTCTCTCTCTCTCTCTCTCTCTCTCTCTCACACACACACACACACACACACACACACACACACACGAATACTATACAGCCATCAAAAACGAAATCTTGCCATTTGCAATGATGTGGATGCAACTAGAGGGTGTTATGCTAAGCAAAATAACTCAGAGAAATATATTATCATATGATTACCATATGATAATTATCATATGATCTCACTGATGTGTGGAATTTGTGAAACAAGGCAGAGGATCATAGGGGAAGGCAAAAATGAAACAAAATGAAACCAGAGAGGGAGATAAACCACAAGAGACTGTTAATCTCAGGAAACAAACTGAGGGTTGCTGGATTGGAGGGGTGGGAGGGGTGGGGTAGCTGGGTAATGGACATTGGGGAGGGTATGTGCTATGGTGAGTGCTGTGAATTGTGTAGTACTGATGAGTCACAAACCTGTCCCCCTAAAACAAATAATATATTATATGTTAATAAATAATTTAATTTAATTTAATTTTTAAAAGAATATTTATGTTTTGGTCTCCTAGCAGATTTTACTTACATGATACAGTGTTAACAACAACTATAGTCACCATGTTGTAAGTTAGATCCTCAGGCTTTATTTATGTTCTAGCTAAAAGTTAATAACCCTTTTCCAATTTCTTCCTTTTTAGCCCTTTTTAACCCACCCCCAGCCCTGATAACCCCTTTTTCACTGTTTCTATGAGTTTGACTCTTTTTTAGATTCCACGTATCTGTGAAACCATGCAGTATTTGTCTTTCAATGCCTGACTTATTTCACTTAGTACAGTGTCTTCCAGGTCCATCTGTGCCATCACAAACAGAAGAATTTCCTTCTTAGTCATAGCTGAGTAATCCTCCATTATACTATATATTATATATATCCATTTTCTTTATCTGTCCATTTACTGGTGGACACTTAGGTTGTTTCCATATCTTAGCTACTGGAATAGTGGTGCTGTAAACATTGGAGCGCAGATTTCTCTTTCAGATCCTAATTTCATTCCTTTGGATATGTTCCCAAAAGTGGGATTGCTGGATCATATGGTAGTTCAATTTTTAATTTTTTAGGAACCTCCATACTATTTTCCATAGTGGTTGTTTCCGTTTACATTCTCACCAATCGTATGCAAGGATTAGCTTTTCTCCACATCCAGAGCTTTTTATCTCTTGTCTTTTTGGTGATAGGTATTCTAACATGTGCGAGGTACCATCTCATTGTGGTTTTGATTCACATTTCCCTCATAAGTAGTGATGTTGAACACATCTTCAGTACTTGTTGGTCATTTGTATGTCTTTGGGAAGATGTCTATTGAGGTCTTTTGTCCATCTTTAAATGCTTTTTTTTTTTTTTTTTGGGCCATGAATGTGTGAATTCTTTATTTATTTTCAATATTAACCCCTTATCAGATATATGATTTGCAAGAATTTTTTCCATTTTGTAGGTTGCCTTTTTATTTTGTTGGTGGTATACTTTGCTTTGCAGAAATGATTTCATTTGATATAGTCCCATCTATTTATTTTTACTTTTGTTGCCTTTCCTTTTGGTGTCAAATCCAAAAAATCAGTGCCTTGATGGATGTCAAGAAATTTACCCACTATATTTTTTTCTAGAAGTTTGAGGTTTTAAATATGTCTTTAATCCATTTTGAATTGGTTTTTGTTCATGAAGATAGAGGGTCCAGTTTCATTGTTTTGTGTGTAGCTGTCCAGTTTCTCCAACACTATTGAAGAGACTGTCCCATCCTTATTGTGTGTTCTTGACTCCTTTGTTATAAATTAATTGACCGTATGTACTGCTTTTTTTTTTTCTTTTTGTGTGTGGGGGTATTCACAGTGTTTAAAATATTTTTAAACATTATTAATGTTTAATGTTTCTTTTCATAGCCTAGAAGAGTGGTTCTCCAGCTCTCTCTGTATTGGAATTACCTAGAGTGCTTTTAACAGTCCTGACACCAAGGGGTGCCTGGGTGGCTCAGTTGGTTAACCAGGTAACTCTGGCTCAGTCATGGTCTCAGGGTCCTGAGACTGAGCCCCACATGGTGCTGGAGTCCTGCTCAGTAGGGAATCTGCTTTTCTCTCTGCCTCTCCCCGACTCATACTCTATCTCTCTTTCTCTCACTCAAATAAATAAATAAAATCTAAAAAAAAAAAAAAATCCTGATGCCCAGATTGTACCCAAGACCAATTAAGTTAGAAACCATGAGGGTGGGATCAAGTGTCTGCATTTTTTAAAGCTCCCCAGATGATTCCAGCGTTTGAGAGCCGCTGGCTAGGAGGCCCTTTACAATCTAATCTAGTTCTTTTGGATTTCTCTAACTCTTCATGTTGATATTCACCGGTAAGCCCACAAATAATCCTTTTATCTGTCATATCAAACTAGTTATAGTGTTAAAATTCATTGCTTCTCTTGTCTCTTTACTTATCCTATTCTCTTTGCCTAGAATTACTCCTACCTAAAATGGCTCTTCACCTATCACCACCATATAGCTTGTAGGTAAAAGATCTAAATGTTATTATAGGTATATGGTCTTAACATTAGGGAAGAAAAATGGATGATTCACTGTTAATTTAGATTTTCTTGCATCATACTGAGCCCGTTGTTGAACTCTAATTGCGTGAAATTATGAACCAGTTCTTCCTCGAGGTCAGCCTTCAGCTATCTCTGGTTATCTCCATGAATTCCTAGAGACTAAGTTTTGTTCTTTGGAAAGTTTATTGAGAAGGATGAGTTGCTGACCAGGACCTGTATTGGATGTTTGCTTCTCTGTGTGATGATTTATATTCATAATACTCAGGCTGCAGTTGGAAATTAGACCTGCCACTTTAAAATATGGTTGGTCTGGCTCTGATATTGTGAGGAGTGGATTCTTATCAGTGGTAGCATTAAAACAGCATCAGAGACAAGAGTGGGCATATTTTTTAAATGACAGTTCTAAGAGTCCTTCCTGTTTTAGATTAAATCATGATTCTAAAAGGCTAAGCCCTGGATTAAAGATTTTGATTTGTCTCCATATTCTGTTAATCAAATCTCCTTTTCTTCATGATTCCACCCTTAGGAAAAATGAGAAACCACTTTTTCCTTACGGATTTTATTGTATCACATTAAGTCCCAGTAGACACCAAACAACTTATCTTGGTTTGAAATAAGATAAACTTTCAGTACATCCAGTGAACTACCATGAAGTTGTTCAAAATAATGTCATAGATTCATCTTTTATAGTTGTGGACAGATGATGATAGAAAGTCTGGAGGGGTTCACACCAAAATAGTAAAAATGATTACCTCTTTGTGATAGAATCACAGGTTGTTTTAACTTTTTTCAGTGTTCTTATCTACTTTTTTTCCAGTTTCCTTACAGTGAGTATGTATATGTACATTTTAAAAAGGTAAGTGTAGTTTGAGACTTTTCCACTAAGATAATAGAGATTGCCTTTTAAAAGGTTCTATTGAAGGATCTGCAGAATCTGTTACTCTTCATTTATTTTTTATCTGAATAGCAGAAACTAAAGAGTCTCTCAGAGCAGCTTAACCTGCCTCTGTTCACTCCTCAATTCTGTAGAGGTCTCAAGTTATGATTTTCAATTAAAGGAGAAGAGGATATTTTTTTTTCAGCAGGGTAGTTCATTTATCAAATTCGTCTGACTCTCCAACCTATACCTGGGGTAGAGGGCACAGGAGGATGCAGAAAAGGCCAACTGGTGATTCTGTGTCTGTTTTTGGTATGGTGTGGATCAGGTCACCCCATCAGGCTCAGGTTTGACTGTGCTGGTTCTGCCCCACTGAGAGATAATGGCTAGGAGGGAGACATTAATTACATGTTAGAAAGGACAAACCGGTGCACTAACAAGGGACTGAAACACAGATCTCACTTTTTTTTTTTTTTTGAATCTCTATTGAAATAAAACTTTAATCATGAATTGTGAAATAGAACACAAGCAGTTAGGGGCTGCTAAAATATTAACACATCTATTGAAACAGAAACCCAGGCACTTTATTATCCTCATGACCAGCTCCGAGATTTCATAATGAAGTCTTTCAGTTTGATTTATTTAGACTCTAAGCAAATTTTCAAAGTTGAGTTTGAGGGGCTTTGTACTTGGAACATGAATGCATTGCCTTTCCTGAGGCAATTTTGAACTGGGGTTTCATCACTTCAATGCCGTGGCTCTGAAGCAGGTATTCTGAGAAACTTCTCTTGAGCATCCTTACTCATTATCTCACAAGTACCTCACACCTCTCCCTTAGTAGTGTGAATATTCAGGAGAGAGGGAGAGAGGGAAAGATGTTAGATTTAGGCATGAAACTGTATTAGTCGCAGCATGTTAATTTTTCTTGGTCTATTCTCTCTGGTCCTACAAATGGACACTTCTCTCCTATTTCTTAGCTAATCCTTTAGCTGGTTCTGAGTATTTACCCATGGGCCACAGCCCTTAGAAAGATGCACCCCTTCCATAGTTAGAAACATTGTTTCTTTTACCCTCCAAGAGGTACTTTAGTATTGAGGAGCATTGGACGTAGCATAATTCTGAGATTTAACATGTGGCAAATTCTTAGATAATCTGAGCTTGAACATATTATGGAAAATTTAACCCATCTCAAGAAACAGGATAGGTGAATCAAGAGAATGAAATCTAAATACAGTACAGACTTAAGGGTGGCAGTTTTGATACAGTGACACAGAAGAAACTTTGTTCTAGGCAGAGAGGGGAGAAAGGGAATGAGTCACATGGAAGTTGTACCTAATTATTTGTTAATACAATATGAGAGAGAGAGAGAGAGAGGTGCTGGGGTGGAGAAAAGGAGGGAAAGAGAGGAAGGAAGGGGAGGGGAGGAAAGGGGCAGAGAGAGGAAGTGGGGAGAGGGAGCATTGCTACAGGAATGTGCAGTATCCAGGTTTTAAAATATGGGGTTTCCTTAGGATATCCACTTTGAGCATCTGAAAATCACTAGTTAAGCTTGTTCATTTGCCAAATCAGCTGCCAAAACTGGACCACAATGAAACCCCACAGCCTTTCATCGTTGTGATGATAGAAACAGTATAAAGGTTGAGTTCAGCACCTGCATGAACAACCATCATGTTTTGGCTTTCTAGTCTGCTTACCTTTCCCCTCACCATCAAAATAGATGTGAAATACATCCCATTCTAGTTTTCCTCTCACCTTGATGTTGAAAAGAAGCTGTTTCACCCTGAGTTGTCTGTCTGCTGACCACTTCATGATGTCTTTATGGTCTGTGTAGATTCTCAGAGGAAGTTCTTAAAAACAAAATGCCATAAGAGAACTGGTGACAGGATTTAGTGTCAGAAGCTCCCAATCTAAGTCCACAGTAATTGTGGAACCCTAGAAAAGTTCCTTATTTAATATGAATCACAATTTATTAATTGGCAAATGGAAGGAAGTATCATTTATTTCACAGGATGAAGAGTAAAATGTGATGATGGCTATATAAAATCCACTAATAAAATCCTTGAGTATTGAGTAACTGTTGTTTGGGTTATTACTTTTATCATGGTAGAATTCCTGAATAGCCAGTGAAAGAAGTATTTCTGGTAGAACAGGAGGGGTGCTGCCATCAAAATTCTAATAGCATATCCTGTAGTACTACCTACTCTACTGGTTTTAGCCTGCCCTCAATCTGGGACCAAGATATTAAACTATACCAACCCTTTACAAGAATTAATTTCGGTAAGGTCTCAAAGGTGACCACCTCTGACTCCAGTATAACCTCCTGGAAAAGCTATCCCTGTAATATAAAGCCCAACCAAACTCAGTAAATTTAGCTGATGGGGATGAGATATGTACTGGGATCAAGAAGGATTGACCTCTCAGATTTCTTTCAGTGATAAATTGACACATCATTGTTCCAACTAGTGTTCTGGCCATGCTGGAGAAATCAAAGGTGAATCAGTAGACCCCAAGCCACATACACACATATGTCAACTCTGTACTTATCTTAAATCTTTATGCTGTGCATTATTTTGCTACATAACTTAGAATTCAGGAAGTTCCTCATGCAAACAGTGGACAGCTTCTGTATTTCAGTTTAAAAAGTATCTTTAAAAAACAAACAAACACACAACTGAAGTTAAGGGGGCACCTGGGTGGTACAGTCAGTTTAGCATCCAACTCTTGATTTCAGATCAATCATGATCTCTGGATCATGATATGGAGCCCTGCATCAGGCTTAGTGCAAAGTCCGCTTGAGACTCTTTTCTCCCTCTCCCTCTGCCCCTCCCTGCTGTGCACTCTCTTTCTCTAAAAAAAAATAAATCTTTAAAAAATAAAACTGAAGTTAAAGAAAGTTACCCATATCTTTCATAAAATTAAAGTTTTCATAGAACCGGAGGTGCCTGTATCAACTTTTAATTTTTTTTTTTTTTGGTCATATGGACACAGAGTAAATTAACTTTGTGGTTTATAGGAAACTTGTTAATATTAATACTACTCTATCATCTGCCATGATAACATCCAGGAAATGTTGGTTTTTCTTTCAGCCAGCATTTTAAGAAGATTAAGGAGTTTTTAGGGCCCATTTTGAATATGGGCCAAGTATTGACAATTACATAAATATGAAATCTGGAAAATATTTTCTCACAGAAGCAATGTTGAATTTTTTGGCTGGGGTCTTATTTGGTATCAGAGGCTTTTAAAAAAATCATTACAGTTTCTGTGGAAGTCATGGGCTTTCATATGTAAAGATCCCTCATTGATAACTCAGTTTTGAGAAGGAAGCTCCTTCTGTCTTTCTATGCTATCCTTGGTGTGTGGGTTTCCTTTTCCCCTTCATGAGTTTGGGATAGGTCTTTTTTCTGGGTTAGACTACATTTTGATTCCTTTTAAGAAAGTGTTACACCTGAACTTCATAGTCTTGATGGAGAGATGTTCATAGTGACAAGTAGACAGACAAAGAACAACAGACCTCCACTCAAAAAATGTAGAGTCCATCCAGGGGATGATTGTGCTGCCCTTTTATTATAGATCCCAACACTATAATACCACATTTGGAGGTTACCACATTCTGAAGTTATCACAGCAGTTTCAACCATCTGCTTCTGATTTCCTCTTTTTTCTTATCACATATCTGAGATAATATGACCTGTGGACTGTGGACCATATCCCATCAGGGATTTTGTTCACAACCAGGCATCTGCCTCCAAGCTGGTGGTGACCTATTCTCATCCTCCTTCCTAGTTGCTCTGGGTAACATCCACTTGGAGCTCTGTTACCTCATTTGAGGCACATTGAGTGCCTAGTACCACTCTCTATGATCTTCAGTAGCACCATTACATGGCAAGTAGGTAAACTTCTGAGCATATTTTTCAAGCAACCTTTAGAAATGTTGGATATTTCTTTTGTTGCAGTTATGTGGGATACATATTTCTGAGAAAGGTGCACACGGATCATTGTTTATCCTTACTAAGGTTAAAGTTATTATTTAATTCTGTTTTACCCCCAAAGAAAAGAAGATATCATTAAATATTTGGTGACTCCTTTGGGGATATTTAGAGCTATAAAAGGCTACTCAACCTGAAGTTTCCTAGAGTAGGAATGTGGTGATGGAGATATATAATGGCCAAAACTAGAGCAGTACACTGATAATAATTATTCAGTTGGTATTTTGGGGTTAGTGTCTACCTTGGGCAGATATATTTTTTTAAGATTTTATTTATTTATTTATTTGATAGAGATTACAAGTAATCAGAGAGGCAGGCAGAGAGAGAAAGAGGAGGAAGCAGGCTCCCCGCTGAGCAGAGAGCCTGATGCGGGGCTCGATCCCAGGACCCTGAGATCATGACCAGAGCTGAAGGCAGAGGCTTTAACCCACTGAGCCACCCAGGTGCCCCTGGGCAGATATTCTTTTTGGCCCTGAGGATACAGCAATGGATAAGATTAAAATCACTTGGTCTCATGGAGCTTATATTCTAAAGTATATCAGGGGTCTTAAGCTTTGGTATGATTGGTATAAGCTTTAGTGTTCTGGAAAGCCCCAAGAGGTCACAGGCTGCCTGCTATCTGGAGTGGCCTTTCCCCTGCTTTTCCATGTGAGTTTGTAGCAGATCCTTCTCCTTTCCTTTAGCATGGCACCATTAAGGAGTGTACACACCTCTGAGTCTGGAGCATATGGGAGAGAGGCAAGAGGGGAGTCTCATCTAACTTTCTACATGACTTCCTTCTACATGACTTCCTTCTACATGACTTCCTCCCCTGGAAAGTGAGACTCCTCCTCCTGGTTAGCCAGAATACATTTCCGTACTTAATTGGTTACTGGAGTGGTTTCCCAGCACCATTTGGCAAGAGGGAGGCACATTCAATTTCTGCAGTAGTACCTAATTTTACTAGATATTAGAATATTCTATTACTGTGGTAGAGATCACGGTGGTAGATAATTTGGAAACCAAGAGAAGGGAAGAGTCAGAGAATAAATGAGTTTGCTCTGGTGCCTGGAGGCATGTCCTACCTCTTGTCCTACGTCTTGCTCAACCCTCTGGCTGAGCAATGGCATGAAGGCAGGATCAATTGAACCAGTAGTGTGATGGAGAGAGTTGAAGTGGGAGGATGGTTTAGTGGGGGAGCAAGGGATTACAGTGGTCTGAAGATTAGTAACAAGGTGAAGGAAGGAGAAAGAAGTTTCTAAGTAGGACTAGCAATGTTCAAAGAGAGTGGTTAAACACTGAAGTGGAGGCTTTCACAGCCTATGATTTTTAAGAAAGGGACTTCCGTAAATTGGGAGTAACTCACTCTGAGAATATCTGAATACAGGTGCAGTTCTCCATGTACAGTTGTGTTGGTGCCCTGAGTCCATGCCTGATTCTCCTTCAACAGCATCACAGAAGGGAAACCTATGCCCAACATTAAAGTGTTTACATGTGTTAAAAATGTCATCTTGATTCAAAGATAAACTGTAAGCCATTACCATGTCTCATAGTATGCCATTTTCAGATTGTACCAAACTTGCATGATCTTCTATCCATAGCAGTTCATATATAGTACACATGTCATCTTCAAGTAATAGGAACATGATTGCAGTTTTAGAACTTAAGCATTTTCTCTAGGTATAACTGAAAAGGCACATATACCATCACAAGACATGATAAAAAACCCATGCTTTCAATCTGATATAAGCAGATTGAAGAAGGCATTTTGAGATGGTATTTCAGGCTGCTTTATACTCCTTCAATCATAACTATAGATAACTTCTAATATTATCTGTATTTATTAGTATTTTAATTAATGTTGATGATGGTGGTACTTGTCCCTTCAGGACAGAACAAATGTTGTAATTTTGAATCTCAACTAAATAAACCAGGCTTGTAGTGATAAAAAAATAAATAAAAAGGCAAATATAATTCTTCATATACATTCAATTTTAAATTCCTTATATATTTTCATTATTTTAAATTATTTTTATATTTCCCTTTCCACACACAAAAAGAAAGTATAATTTTGCTGGGATTTTGAACAAGAGGGATAGCATGAGAATAATGTACTCTTTTGTTACCTTTATTACTAAAACTTTAGCTTAAAAGATAAGATCTGCATGCTTTTAACTAAAATTAACTATAACTGAAAACACAACTCAATATGTACTTTTTTTCCTCTTTGACTTGCTCTGTCACTTTGTGATATGACTCTCCAGTCATTTCGTCCCCCTACACACACACACACACATGCACGCACGCACGCATATACACACACACTCAGAGACCAGGAGCATATTACAGTGCAGTTTGAGTATCAGACTTCTTCTGCCTGTTTTTCATTCAGTTGAGGAAGGTAAATTGCCATGGTCTCAGGCTTACTGTTCATTTTCCTTAATGCGTAATTCAATGATTTCATTTAACTGGGGAATATATTTTTGAGTGATACATTTTTAGCTGGGTAGATCTAAGCTTTTGAATTCATGTTGGCAACACTGTCTTTGAGACTACACCACATCTCTTTTTTCCTGGCACATGTAAAAACAAACAAGAAAATCAACCTCTTACAATAACTGTAACGATGAATATTTGAAAAGATCGACTCTTTAAAATGGTCTTTCCCTCAACATTCTCTTATACCTTATGCTATACAAACTGTTTTTATTCATAAGTGGTCTCTAAAGATCAGAGAGAAGGAGAATACAGAAATATTCTGAATAAAACGCACATAACTGTAGACGAAAAGTTTAAGCTGCCAGTGACGTATTCGGGAAAACAAATGAAGCTACGCTCATATGAAATACAAACTTGTAATGAAAAGGTGATGATTGCTAGATAGTATGTGTTTAAATATAATAAATATGTAATGAATCTGTGGTCATATAGCCTCATTGATGAAAAGGTGTTTCATTTATTTGCTCACTCAACTGACCAGTGTGGGGTGGTGGTATATGCCAGATATTTTACTCTTCCTTGGGCGTAGAAGATGAATGAGGATGGCCCCTGCTGGTGAGGGCCCCTGAGTTTGATGTAGGATCAGAGAGTACAACATGGTGCTGTAAGTGCAAGAGAGATGTGCCCAGGTGAAAGGTGAGAGGACAGAAGAGAGGTCAGTAACTCCATTTCTAGGGCCACCAGGGTTGGTTATGGTAGAAATCAGAAGACTTTCTGAAGAGGTACAACTAAGCTAACTCTTCCCTGATGAATTATCCAGGCAGCAGGACAATGTGAGTTGTCAATGGGTATTTTACTAAGGAGTAAATATGGACAGTGGAAGGAGACTAGATTAAGGAGAGGCTCAAATACCAGGTCAAGAATTTCCTGTCCTGCTAGGGAGAATAATCCAGTGCCAATGAGACCAACCTGAAGACTGACAGTGAGAATGATGGTAACACCAAATATACAAATTTTACCTCAAATTTATATGCTGTGATATTATTATAATTTTGTAAAATATATTCATGAATATCCTCATTTGAGACAAAGAAGCTAGCAGGTGTAAGTAGGGTAATAATACTGTCAAAAGTAGGAATGAGAAAAATACAGGGATTTTAGGAATTTGGCCAAAATTTGGCCAAACTCGGTAGGGTCTAGGACAGATAAGGGCCTGGGACACAAGTCTCATACCATAGTTAGTATAGTATGCCACCTTTACTCAAGGCCTTCTATACTATAGAATATACTATTCTATACTATACTCATAGTATAGTATGGCACATTTACTCAAGGCCTTCTGAAATGTAGGCCAGCCATCTTCTCATCTGTGGGGAAGTTCAGTGGGACTTCTGTTTAGTAGAGTAGGACTGGGTCAAGGGTCAGCCCATTGATGGGTAAAGAAAACTCATATTGTATGTATAATTCATTCTCTTTACATGAGAGAAACAGATTAAGGAATAATCTGTAATAATTAGTAATAATAAGTTGGTAGTTATTAATTACTTATAGCTAGTAATAATATATATTGCTAATATATTATCTGTAATAATAATAATAACTGGTAACAACAATGACAAATATGTTTAGTTCAAGGGCCAAACACCAAAGAAAGTATTCTGCATTTACTTCTCAACCTCATGAGGCAGGTACTGCCATGGCTCCTGTTTTACAGGTGAGCAAACTGAGGTTTGGCACTTGCACAAGTCACGTAAGTGGTAAGTAGAAGTGTGATTGGTACTGGGATTTGTCTGATGTCACAGTCCAAGCTCTTCACTACCATGTGAAACTGCCACTTGATTTACACAGCACCTATATTCTACCATATGTGAATTGTTGGTATTTAATAAACCATATGGAAACTTCTTCCTCTGTTCCAAGAATTCTGCTGCAGAGGCTGTTATTCTGTAGATGAAGGAACCCTGTCCTAAAATGTTTACTAACTACTACTTGGTCCTGCTGTTAAAAAAAAAAAAAAAGAAAGATGCCGAATGTCTTGGATGCTAATGCAATTTGGTTTGCTGTTTTTTTTTTTTGTTTTGTTTTGTTTTTTTTTTTGTTGTTTTTTTACTAATCTAGCTTCATGGGCTGGGATGTAATGGAAATATATTAGGAACCCTGTTTCTTGAATAAAAATACACAAACCAAAGGAATAATATAAAGCCGAACATGAAATCTGTTAATTTTCATCGGTGTTTGAACTCCAGGTTTTGCTTCCGTTTCTGACAGCCCAGAGGATACGGAGCTGTCTTCCTGCATTTCAGTGTGTTTGCAGCTGTTCTCTCTCTGCCTCTGGTAGGGAACACAGGATCAGGTACTCAGATGTGACAGGATGATGGAAATGAGAAAGTGAAGATGGCACATGGGAAGGAAGTAATTAACCAGAATGCATATTTATCATAGTCTGTCATTGTTTACAAACAATATAATGATTCCTGATTGTAGAATTAAACTCCAGGCTCCCAGTTTGTGAAGTCAATCAAATAACCCCAGCAGGTGCAGATCAGCTGAAGGACTAACCAAGGAAGTCTTCTGATACACAGGATAGGGCTAGAGACAGTGAGATCATCTTCTGTCAAAAACAGATTGCTTGTGAAAGATTTCAACAATCTATGTATTGGGATGTCTTTACTGACACAATCATGGCATAATGGGGAAGAACTGAATTTATAAACAGAAAAATTCTCTGCTCTTATACCCAGCTTAGACCCTTTGCTTTCCTGAGCCTCACTTTCCTCAGCTGTAAAGTGAGAATAAAGAAATGTATGTCATAGAGTATTTGGTCTCTCTCTACCTCTACTCCTAGAAGTCACTGTTATCTTTTGCCTGGACGCTGGAATAGCCTTCTACCTGGCTTCCCTACCTCCATTCTTGCTCACCAATAATCCATCCTCTAGAGAACAAGACAAATAAGCTTGTAATAAAGATGAATTAAAGTCATGTAATTCCTCTGTTAAAACCATCTATCATGAGACACCGGGGTGGCTCAGTTGATTAAGTGTCTGCCTTCAGCTCAGGTCATGATCTCTGGTCCTGGGATAAAGTCTCAAATCGGGCTCCCTGCTCATTGGGAAGCCTGGTTCTCCCTCTCCCTCTGCCCCTTCTCTTGGGCTCTCTCATCACTCTCTCTCTCAAATAAAAAAGTCTTCTAAAAACAAAACAAAACCCCACCCATCTTAATGCCCTGGTATAAAACCCTAACTCTTGATTGTAGCCTTTGCAGTCCTACTGGGTTTGGCCCCAGTCTGTTTCTCTAACCTCATTTTCTATACTTCCTCCTCTCTCACCACATTCAAGCCATGCAGACTTCCTTTCTGTTCTCTGCACATGCCATCTTATTCTGACCTCAGGACCTTTGCATTCAAAGCTCCTTTTGCCTATAATGACAGCTACTTGATCTTCACAGGCTGGATTCTTTGGATGCTGGGTCTCTGCTTAAATGTTACCTTTTCTGGAGATGCCAACTGGCCACTCCATCTGTTGATTACAACCCTCTCTCCCCAACTCTCTACATTAAATTATCCTGTCTTAGTTTCTTTGCAGCCCTCAACACTATCTGAACTTTTATTATCTTTTACTTGACTATTGTTTATCTATCTTATCAGAATGTAAATCCCTGTGGCTAGGTCTGAACCCATTGCTTAGACAGTGTCTGGTAGAAAGCCATCAGATATTAGTTGAGTGCTAATTGAATAAATACAAGGATCAAATGAGGTATAATGACTGAAAGTGGTTCTATAATCTATTAAGTATTATACAAATAGTAGGTTTCATAATTTATCTCCTGCTAAGTCATGACTCTTCTCAAATCTTTGTCAGAGTGGAATGAGCATAATTTTCAGCCAGAAAGTCTCTTTCAAATGGGAACTTACTTTCCAGGAACTTATATTTTAATGAAAGACAAGAATAACAGAAGACTAAAATTGAATGTCTTATAAAATATGTAAAATATCTTACATTCATATTGCTGAGGTCACTTTTCTGTTTTACACCATGCTACTCTGTACAACTGTATGGATGCAAGCATGTCATATGGAAGTGTTGAAACAGACATCTTTATGGAATTAGAGGAGAAGCATGGGGAAAAAATGGAATTCGAAATAGTGTTGTGAGGAGAGAGATCAGGCTTTATCAGTTTGGATCTTCTATAGGCCCATAAGAATTCCCAGATATAACTCATTACCTTTATCTTCCCCTAGCTACCAACCTTTTCCTCATTCTGGCACCTTTCCATGTACTTGTTGGCCTTTTGTATATTTTCTTTGGAAAAAAGTCTATTCACCTCCTCTGGCCCATTTTTTAATCAGGTTTTTTTTTTTTTAATTATTGAGTCATAGGAGTTCTTTATATATTTTGGATATTAACCATTTATCATATACTTGGCTTACAGATACTTTCCCCCATCCCATAGGTCACCTTTTCATTTTGCTGAATGTTTCTTTAGCTGACAGAAGCTTCTTAGTTTGATATAGTTCCACTTAGTGATTTTTGCTTTTACTGTTTGTGCTTTTGGTGTCATATTCAAAAAATCATTTCCAAGATCAGTTGTCAAGGAGATTTTCCCTATGTTTTCTTCTCCAAGTTTTATGGTCTCAGGGTTTATGTTTAAGTCTTTAATCCATTTTGAGATCAGGCAATCTGTGTCAAAATTCCAATGGCATTTTTGCACAGAAATAGAAAGAAAAATCCAAGATGCCAGGCTGGCTCAGTCAGTGGAACATGCAACTCTTGATCTTGGAGTTGTAAGTTAAACCCCCATACTGGGTGTAGAGTTTACTTTAAAAAATAAATTAGGGGCACCTGTGTGGCTCAGTGGGTTAAGCCTCTGCCTTCAGCTCAGGTCATGATCCCAGGGTCCTGGGATCGAGCCCCGCATCGGGCTCTCTGCTCCGCAGGGAGCTTGCCTCCACCTCTCTCTCTGCCTGCCTCTCTGCCTATTTGTGATCTCTGTCTGTCAAATAAATAAATAAAATCTTTAAAAAATAAAAAATTAATTAATAATTAATTAATTAAAATTAAAATTAAAAAAAGAAAAATCCTAAAATTTATATAAAGTCCCAAAAGATCCTGAATAGTCAAAGCAATCCTGAGAAAGAAGAATAAGCTTTCTGACCTCAAACTATGTTACAAAGCAATAGAAATCAAAACAGTATGGTAGGGGTGCCTGGGTGGCTCAGGCGGTTAAAGCCTCTGCCTTCGGCTCAGGTCAGGATCCCAGGGTCCTGGGATTGAGCCCCGAGTCCAGGCTTTCTGCTCAGCAGGGAGCCTGCTTCCTCCTCTCTCTCTGCCTGCCTCTCTGCCTACTTGTGATCCCTGTCAAATAAATAAAATCTTAAAAATAAAAAAAGTCGGTATTGGCATAAAAATAGACTAATAGTTCAAAAGAACAGAATCAAGAGCCCAGAAATAAACCCTCACATATATATGGTCAACTAACATTTGACAAGGGAGCCAAGAATACTCCATGAGGAAGGTAGTTTCTTCAATAAATGGTACTAAGAAAACTGGATAACGACATGCAAAAAAATGAAATTGGACTCCTATACCACTCTTTTGTTTCTCTCTCTCTCTCTCTCTCTCTCTCTCTCAAAGATTTATTTGGCCACCTGAGTGGCTCAGTTAAGCGCTGCCTTTAGCTCAGGTCATGATCTTGGGGTACTGGCATTGAGTCCCCCTTTGGGCTCCCTGCTCATCTAGGAGTCCTTCTCCCTCTCCTGTTGCCCCTCCCCCTTGCTTGAGCTCGCCTCTCTCATGCTCGCTTGCTCTCTCTCTCTCTCTTTCTCTCTCTCACCTTTATTTGAAAGGCAGAGAGATAGGGAAACTTAAGCAGATTCTGCTCTGAGTGCAGAGCCCCATGCAGGGCTCAATTACAGGACCCTGAGCTCATGACGTAAGCCAAAACCAAGAGTCAGAGGCTTAACTGACTATGGTACCCAGGCACCCCTGTTTGGGATTTCTTTTTAAAAAGTTCTTTTCCAGCCATTTTCCAAATGTAAACAATTAAGAATGTGTTGTTGCAGATCTGATTATCAGTTAAGAAAAGGGAATATATTAAATAACCAGAGACCAAGAAAATTCATATTTCTTTCAGACTAATTTTCCTATGATTATCAGAGGGAGAATTGTTTTCCATCCCTTGCTGTCTGAAAGTCATTAGTGCCAATTAATATTGGTAGCTTTTGCTTTCATTTATATTGGATATATCTGTCAAACCGCTTCAAAGACTGTTTTAAGTGAATTAACCATGGAGGTAATGGTGGGTTCCATGATTTTTTTTTTTTTTTTTTTTTGGTGGGGGTGGGCTCTGTGATTAAAGGATGTTTCTCCCCATCATGGAAGAGTGAGTTGGGCAATTTTATGAGGTTGTGCATTTGTGTATAATTACTATGACTTAAGTGAAACAGGAAGGGGTGCCTGGGTGCCTCAGTCAGTTGAGCACTGGGCTCTTGATTTTGGCTCAGGTCATGATCTCAGGGTCATGAGCCCCAGGTTGGGTTCCGCATTTAGCAGGGAATCTGATATTCTTTCTCCCTCTCCCTTTGCCCCTCCCCCTGCTCATGTGCAGTCTTTCTTTCACACAAACTCTTTTCTCTCTAATAACTAAAATCTTAAAAAAAGAAACAGGAAAATCATATATAAAGGCGTAACAGTGAAGTATCATTACTGTTTTATCCTGTTTTGAGAATTTACCCTCTTTCAGGAATTCTTACTGCCCTTAGAGTCACTGCAGCTCACATATGGCAATTCTTGCCCCAGAGCTATGGGGATGAGAGCTTACCTACTAATTGTTCTTCAGTGATATTTTCCTAAATATTATCAATCTGTGCAAACGGGATCAATGCTTTGGTAAACAGCCCATAATGACACTAGAAAGCAGAGATCTGGGTTAAGTAATAGGAAAACAAAGAAAAGCAGAAGAAATAAGAAGTTACCTATCAAGTTACCATTATTGAAATTACCTTTTAAATATTTCATGACTGTGACTGCTATCAGCATTTCCAATTTAGGTATCAAGATAATAATTTATCTTTAAAAAAAAACATTATTCGGTGGGCATTAAATATATTATAGGCACAGTAGGCATGCTGCTGTGGACAAATAGCATTTAATTCTCATCCTCCTACAAGAGAAGTACTGTTATTTCTAACATTTATAGATGAGGAAACTGCCAAGTCACCAGCAGAGTTGTGCCCCATTGTGGTATCTTTGATTCTAAAGTCCAAACTCTAAACCACAGGGTTTTAATTACTGCCTGACTTATGGAAATTCCAAGCTTGCATCTCAGCTTATCTTTTGAAGATTGAGGTTAGTTGTTTACCAGCTCTATCCCTCAGTTAGCTCTTCTGTAAAATGTAACAGTAGAGCCTACTCCATAGGGGTGTTTTAAATCTCAAATGAGATTCTGCAGGGAAAGTACAGAACAACACTTGGAATGTACTAAATGCTCATTTTAACTTCATTTCTTATCATTACATGATTATTAATATAGGCTGTAGCTGTGTGGGGAAAGTCTTTGGGTAGAACCACCATTGTCCCATTTTGAAATCCTAGTGAAAGGAATAGTAATGAACCAGTGGCCAATTAGTAGAGATAACATGTTCAGACAGAGCTGCTAAATTGTGTAACTCTTACTCTGTCATCTGAAGATAGCCTGGTGAAGATGAAGTGTTTTTCCATTTTATGAAAGGTGAAGAGGCAACTCAGTTTTCTTCATTTCCTTTCATTTGGCCTCTTTCAGAACTTACTGTGAATGGAAGGATTGTTTCTGCCCAGTAAGCTCCTTTCAGAAAAGCAGCGTTTCATAGGAGCATCAGAGTATAACAATGGAACAAGTAATAGCCTTGGAGTCGGATCTACGAAAAATCAAATCCTAGTTTCACCTTTTACTAGTTTTGTGACTCATGAGCAAATTAGTCAAATTTGTGGAATTCCATTTTCTTACCATAAAATAAGAATACTACTTACCTTAGAACAGTAGTTCTCAACTAGAGGTGATTTTGCTGCCCAGAGGACATCTAGCAGTACCCAGAGTTTTTTAGTTCTTCACTGAAGAAGGGAGTAAGTAGAGAGTAGTGTTAGAGGCCAGGGATGGTCTGCTGATACAGATCCTGTGATGTACAGGATAGCCCCCAGAGCTAAGAACTATTCTGCGCAAATGTCAATAATGGGAAACCTTGCCTTAGACTGTTGTTAGAGTAAAATATTTGTAAAGCACTTAGCATTGCACATGACACGTGGTACGTTCTCGTTTTTCATTAATGCCTTTTGTGAATTCCTAGGCTTCCTCTGTCAAGTCCAAACGTTGTGATAAACTAATTCACACTGAGGTGTCAGACTTGTTCTTACATTGTGGGTACAGGTACTTTAAAATAAGGCCTTTGAGATGTTGACTCAGTAAATCTCTGGAATTTGAGTCTTCCTGAGAGCTGGGGAAGTGTGGTCCCTTGGAGCCTCCTATTCAGGAGGTGGGAATTAGGTAGTGGAATTCCTTAAGTCTCTTCACTGGTTATGATGATTCAGTGAGATGGTGCAGGTAAAGTGCCAGGCCCTGTGTCTAGCTCAGAGTTAGGTGCAAACACAGGTCTGCATTATCATCAGGTAGAGGTACCATTCATGCTCCCTCCTTCTTTGTCTTTGCCTCTCCGTCTATCTCTCTCACCATTTCTCTCCCTCTCTACCATTTTTCTCTCTCTGACCATTAGGTGTGTGATCATATGGTAGGAATCTGCTCTCTCCAGACCCTTCTGTCTTGTGCTCATCTTGACTGTACTCAGCAGTGGACTCTTCTTGTGAGTTTTCCCACCCTAGATGCAAGATTGTCCAGATATGAAACCCTCAAAAGTTGGAGGTGATTTTTGCTCATAGTGCTCCATACCTTCCAAGCTGTGTCTCTAGCAAGATCTCAGACAGGGCTCCAGACTTGGAGTTTGGCTTTGACACTTACTCTTAGGCTCCTTTCTTTCTCCTCATTATAAAACGAGGGTACTCAGGAGCCTCTGAGGTCCCTTCCAAGTCTCACACCCCAAGGTTCTATGTGGGCCTGCTTGCAGTGAGCTCTGCACCATCATTCAGGTGATCCTTCTCATGGCTGGCTGTGCTTCTCATCATCTAAAGTTTTCTGGTCAACCTAACTCCTTTAAAGTAGTTTATGACTTATAAATATCTTTAAGACATTTTTATGTTATCTGTGATTCTCATAAATTCACAGGATTCTCTAGCCTGTAAACAACTTCTCTGGGTTAATTTGGCTTTTTTTTTTTTAATTCTACCAGGAGGATCAATAGAAGTTTAGGTTTGCATTTGCCAATAAACAATAGATTGTTGTGTTTTGTTTTTTTCCCTTTTGAGAAGGTATCGCATATTGGTTGGTTGTTTAAAATTCATTAAGCAGTATTAATAACTATTCTATCTTAATTAACTGGCAAAGGATTTTTTTCCTGTATGAATTGGGTGCATACTTGAGATACTGCTGACTGCTACCAAGGTAGCTGTGGTGGCACTGATGCATGGTGGAGGGAGACAGTGTGCCCACACATCAGGAAGAGCACCCGTGACACTTCATCCTTCATTTCGCCACTTTCAGTTCTTTCTAGTCAGCTCAGAGATTAGATTAAGAATTAAGAATTAAGAATTAAGATTTCTTATATAAGTATATTGGTAACAGTCCTGTGGATTTTCAAGTTGTTCACTTAGCTGATTACTTCTAAAAGTGACTGAAATGCTGAAATCACTGGGGCTATCATGTCTTAAGTCAACACTTCCACCTTTTGGGCCTATTAGAATTTTTAATATTTTTGATATAAAACTCTCGTGGTGTTGAATATTGTCCCCGCAAAAGAGCAGAGGCTTTGTACTAAAAGATCTGAATTGGAATTCTCTGTTTGTCACTTGTCCACTCTGTAACTGGATTGGGTAATTGACCACTTTGACCTACAATCTCCTCTTCCATAAAAAGGAAAGAAGAACATCCACCCATATAATATTGTGAAGATTATATATGGTGCTGAGCACTATAATCAGCACAAAGGGGGCCCTCAATAAATTATATCTATTATTATTATGCTAAGTTTCTGGTTTTGGAGGTATAGCTGTTACCCACTCCAAGATTGACTTTGTACAACAGGTGGCAGGAGAGCCTGAGTGTCTCCTGAGAGTGTTAGTCAACTTTGTTGGAACTAGGTAAAGAAGAGGTACCATTCACTAAAGAAACTATTTACCTATAAAGTAGTTTAGCCATGTGGGAGTACTTGCCCCAAAAGAACTGGCCAGCGTTAGTGCTAGAGTTACACAAGTGCTAGAGAATGACACAGGTAAATTAGACATTCAGTTATATGAATGTGATGTTGTGTTCAAGACTCTTACCATATTTATTTATTTTTTTTTTAATTTTATTTTTTATAAACATATTTTTTCCCCAGGGGTACAGGTCTGTGAATTGCCAGGTTTACACACTTCACAGCACTCACCATAGCACATACCCTCCCCAATGTCCATAACCCCACCCCTCTCTCCCAACCCTTCTCCCCCCAGCAACCCTCAGTTTATTTTGTGAGATTAAGAGTCACTTATGGTTTATCTCCCTCCCAATCCCATCTTGCTTCATTTACTCTTCTCCTACCCCCTTAACCCCCCATGTTGCATCTCCTCTCCCTCATATCAGGGAGATCATATGATAGTTGTCTTTCTCTGATTGACTTATTTCGCTAAGCATGATACCCTCTAGTTCCATCCACGTCGTCGCAAATGGCAAGATTTCATTTCTTTTGTTGGCTGCATAGTATTCCATTGTGTATATATACCACATCTTCTTTATCCATTCGTCTGTTGATGGACATCTAGGTTCTTTCCATAGTTTGGCTATTGTAGACATTGCTGCTATAAACATTCAGGTGCACGTGCCCCTTCGGATCACTACGTTTGTATCTTTAGGGTAAATACCTAGCAGTGCAATCGCTGGGTCATAGGGTAGCTCTATTTTCAACATTTTGAGGAACCTCCATGCTGTTTTCCAGAGTGGTTGCACCAGCTTGCATTCCCACCAACAGTGTAGGAGGGTTCCCCTTTCTCCGCATCCTCGCCAGCATCTGTCATTTCCTGACTTGTTAATTTTAGCCATTCTGACTGGTGTGAGGTGGTATCTCATTGTGGTTTTGATTTGTATTTCCCTGATGCCGAGTGATATGGAGCACTTTTTCATGTGTCTGTTGGCCATTTGGATGTCTTCTTTGCAGAAATGTCTGTTTATGTCTTCTGCCCATTTCTTGATTGGATTATTTGTTCTTTGGGTGTTGAGTTTGCTAAGTTCATTATAGATTCTGGACACTAGCCCTTTATCTGATATGTCGTTTGCAAATATCTTCTCCCATTCTGTCAGTTGTCTTTTGGTTTTGTGAACTGTTTCCTTTGCTGTGCAAAAGCTTTTGATCTTGATAAAATCCCAATAGTTCATTTTTGCCCTTGCTTCCCTTGCCTTTGGCGATGTTCCTAGGAAGATGTTGCTGCGGCTGAGGTCGAAGAGGTTGCTGCCTGTGTTCTCCTCAAGGATTTTGATGGATTCCTTTCTCACATTGAGGTCCTTCATCCATTTTGAGTCTATTTTCGTGTGTGGTGTAAGGAAATGATCCAATTTCATTTTTCTACATGTGGCTATCCAATTTTCCCAACACCATTTATTGAAGAGGCTGTCTTTTTTCAATTGGACATTCTTTCCCTCTTTGTCGAAGATTAGTTGACCATAGAGTTGAGGGTCTATTTCTGGGCTCTCTATTCTGTTCCATTGATCTATGTGTCTGTTTTTGTGCCAGTACCATGCTGTCTTGATGATGACAGCTTTGTAGTAGAGCTTGAAGTCTGGAATTGTGATGCCACCAACTCTGGCTTTCTTTTTCAATATTCCTTTGGGTATTTGCGGTCTTTTCTGGTTCCATATAAATTTTAGGATTATTTGTTCCATTTCTTTGAAAAAAATGGATGGTACTTTGATAGGAATTGCATTAAATGTGTAGATTGCTTTAGGTAGCATAGACATTTTCACAATATTTATTCTTCCAATCCAGGAGCATGGAACATTTTTCCATTTCTTTGTGTCTTCCTCAATTTCTTTCATGAGTACTTTATAGTTTTCTGTGTATAGATTCTTAGTCTCTTTGGTTAGGTTTATTCCTAGGTATCTTATAGTTTTGGGTGCAATTGTAAATGGGATGGACTCCTTAATTTCTCTTTCTTCTGTCTTGTTGTTGGTGTAGAGAAATGCGACTGATTTCTGTGCATTGATTTTATATCCTGACACTTTATTGAATTCCTGTACAAGTTCTAGCAGTTTTGGAGTGGAATCTTTTGGGTTTTCCACATATAGTATCATATCATCTGCGAAGAGTGATAGTTTGACTTCTTCTTTGCCGATTTGGATGCCTTTAATTTCTTTTTGCTGTCTGATTGCTGAGGCTAGGACTTCTAGTACTATGTTGAATAGCAGTGGTGATAACGGACATCCCTGCCGTGTTCCTGACCTTAGCGGAAATGCTTTCAGTTTTTCTCCATTGAGAATGATATTTGCGATGGGTTTTTCATAGATGGCTTTGATAATATTGAGGTATGTGCCCTCTATCCCTACACTTTGAAGAGTTTTGATCAGGAAGGGATGCTGTACTTTGTCAAATGCTTTTTCAGCATCTATGGAGAGTATCATATGGTTCTTGTTCTTTCTTTTATTAATGTGTTGTATCACATTGATTGATATGCGGATGTTGAACCAACCTTGCAGCCCTGGAATAAATCCCAATTGGTCGTGGTGAATAATCCTTTTAATGTACTGTTGAATCCTATTGGCTAGTATTTTGGTGAGAATTTTTGCATCTGTGTTCATCAAGGATATTGGTCTGTAGTTCTCTTTTTTGATGGGATCCTTGTCTGGTTTTGGGATCAAGGTGATGCTGGCCTCATAAAATGAGTTTGGAAGTTTTCCTTCCATTTCTATTTTTTGGAACAGTTTCAGGAGAATAGGAATTAATTCTTCTTTAAATGTTCGGTAGAATTCCCCCGGGAAGCCGTCTGGCCCTGGGCTTTTGTTTGTTTGGAGATTTTTGATGACTGTTTCAATCTCCTTACTGGTTTTGGGTCTGTTCAGGCTTTCTATTTCTTCCTGGTTCAGTTGTGGTAGTTTATATGTCTCTAGGAATGCATCCATTTCTTCCAGATTGTCAAATTTGTTGGCATAGAGTTGCTCGTAATATGTTCTTATAATTGTCTGTATTTCTTTGGTGTTAGTTGTTATCTCTCCTCTTTCATTCATGATTTTATTTATTTCGGTCCTTTCTCTTTTCTTTTTGATAAGTCTGGCAAGGGGTTTATCAATCTTATTAATTCTTTCAAAGAACCAGCTCCTAGTTTTGTTGATTTGTTCTATTGTTTTTTTGGTTTCTATTTCATTGATTTCTGCTCTGATCTTTATGATTTCTCTTCTCCTGCTGGGTTTAGGCTTACTTTCTTGTTCTTTCTCCATCTCCTTTAGGTGTAGGGTTAGGTTGTGTACCTGAGACCTTTCTTGTTTCTTGAGAAAGGCTTGTACCGCTATATATTTTCCTCTCCGGACTGCCTTTGTTGTGTCCCACAGATTTTGAACCGTTGTATTTTCATTATCATTTGTTTCCATGACTTTTTTCAATTCTTCTTTAATTTCCTGGTTGACCCATTCATTCTTTAGAAGGATGCTGTTTAGTCTCCATGTATTTGGGTTCTTTCCACATTTCCTCTTGTGATTGAGTTCTAGCTTCAGAGCATTGTGGTCTGAAAATATGCAGGGAATGATCCCAATCTTTTGATACCGGTTGAGACCTGATTTAGGACCGAGGATGTGATCTATTCTGGAGAATGTTCCATGTGCACTAGAGAAGAATGTGTATTCTGTTGCTTTGGAATGAAATGTTCTGAATATATCTGTGATGTCCATCTGGTCCAGTGTGTCATTTAAGGCCTTTATTTCCTTGTTGATCTTTTGCTTGGATGATCTGTCCATTTCAGTGAGGGGAGTGTTAAAGTCCCCTACTATTATTGTATTATTGTTGATGTGTTTCTTTGATTTTGTTATTAATTGGTTTATATAGTTGGCTGCTCCCACGTTAGGGGCATAGATATTTACAATTGTTAGATCTTCTTGTTGGACAGATCCTTTGAGTATGATATAGTGTCCTTCCTCATCTCTTATTATAGTCTTTGGCTTAAAATCTAATTGCTCTGATATAAGGATTGCCACTCCTGCTTTCTTCTGATGTCCATTAGCATGGTAAATACTTTTCCACCCCCTCACTTTAAATCTGAAGGTGTCTTCGGGTTTAAAATGCATTAGCATGGTAAATTCTTTTCTACCCCCTCACTTTAAATCTGAAGGTGTCTTCGGATTTAAAATGAGTTTCTTGTAGGCAACATATAGATGGGTTTTGTTTTTTTATCCATTCTGATACCCTGTGTCTTTTGATTGGGGCATTTAGCCCATTAACATTCAGGGTAACTATTGAGAGATATGAATTTAGTGCCATTGTATTGCCTGTAAGGTGACTGTTATTGTATATTGTTTCTGTTCCTTTCTGATCTACTACTTTTAGGCTCTCTCTTTGCTTAGAGGACCCCTTTCAATATTTCCTGTAGAGCTGGCTTGGTGTTTGCAAATTCTTTCAGTTTTTGTTTGTCCTGGAAGCTTTTAATCTCTCCTTCTATTTTCAATGATAGCCTAGCTGGATATAGTATTCTTGGCTGCATGTTTTTCTCGTTTAGTGCTCTGAATATATCATGCCAGCTCTTTCTGGCCTGCCAGGTCTCTGTGGATAAGTCTGCTGCCAATCTAATATTTTTACCATTGTATGTTACAGACTTCTTTTCCTGGGCTGCTTTCAGGATTTTCTCTTTGTCACTAAGACTTGTAAATTTTACTATTAGGTGATGGGGTGTGGACCTATTCTTATTGATTTTGAGGGGGGTTCTCTGAGCCTCCTGGATTTTGATGCTTGTTCCCTTTGCCATATTGAGGAAATTCTCTCCAATAATTCTCTCCAATATACCTTCTGCTCCCCTCTCTCTTTCTTCTTCTTCTGGAATCCCAATTATTCTAATGTTGTTTCGTCTTATGGTGTCACTTATCTCTCGAATTCTGCCCTCCTGGTCCAGTAGCTGTTTGTCCCTCTTTTGCTCAGCTTCTTTATTCTCTGTCATTTGGTCTTCTATATCGCTAATTCTTTCTTCTGCCTCATTTATCCTAGCAGTGAGAGCCTCCATTTTTGATTGCACCTCATTAATAGCTTTTTTTATTTCAACTTGATTAGATTTTAGTTCTTTTATTTCTCCAGAAAGGGCTTTTATATCTCCCGAGAGGGTTTCTCTAATATCTTCCATGTCTTTTTCGAGCCCGGCTAGAACCTTGAGAATCGTCATTCTGAACTCTAGATCTGACATATTACCAATGTCTGTAATGATTAGGTCCCTAGCCTTTGGTACTGCCTCTTGTTCTTTTTTTTGTGGTGAATTTTTCTGCCTTGTCATTTTGTCCAGATAAGAGTATATGAAGGAACAAGTAAAATACTAAAAGGGTGGCAACAACCCCAGGAAAATATGCTTTAGCCAAATCAGAAGAGATCCCAAATCGTGAGGGGGGTGGGGGGGGAAGGGGATAAAAAGAGGTTCAGAAAGAAAACAAAAAGAAAAAAGAAAAAAGAAATAAAAAAAGAAAACCAATAATGAAAAAATATAAAAAGGAAAAAATATATATATATATTAGATAAACTAGTTAAAAAACGTTAAAAAAAGACAAGGGTAAAAGTTAAAAAAATTTAGCAGAAGAAGAGAAAAAAATTGAAAAAGAAAACAAAAATTAACTGCAAGGCTGAAGAATCATGGGGAGAAAGCCATGAGTTCCGTGCTTTGCTTTCTCCTCCTCTGGAATTCCGCTCTCTCCTTGGTATTGAAACTGCACTCCTTGGTAGGTGAACTTGGTCCTGGCTGGGTTTCTTGTTGATCTTCTGGGGGAGGGGCCTGTTGTAGTGATTCTCAAGTGTCTTTGCCCCAGGCGGAGTTGCACCGCCCTTGCCAGGGGCCGAGCTGAGTAATCCGCTCGGGTTTGCTTTCGGGAGCTTTTGTTCCCTGAGCGCCTTCCGTAGAGTTCTGGAGGACGGGAATGAAGATGGCGGCCTCCCAGTCTCCGGCCGGGAAGAGCCGAGAGTCTGGGGCCCCACTCCTCAGTGCGCCCTCAGAGAACAGCGCCCAATTGCTCCCGTCTGCCTGGCCTCTGGCCGCGCTCCGAGCTGACCGAGCCTGCGACCGGTTCAAGATAACCCCAAGCTTAGAGCTCACTTCTCGGCTCTGTCTCTGTAGCCGGCTTCCCCATTCTAATACCTGCAAGCTCTGCGACACTCAGACACCCCGATCCTTCTGTGACCCTGCGGGACCTGAGGCCACACTGACCCCGCGTGGGCTTCACCCCAGTTAAGCCTCTGGAGTGATATCCCTCAGCGGAACAGACTTTTAAAAGTCCTGATTTTGTGCTCCGTTGCTCCGCCGCTTGCCGGGAGCCGGCCCCTCCCCCCGCGGTCTATCTTCCCGTCACTTTGGATTCACTTCTCCGCCAGTCCTACCTTTCAGAAAGTGGTTGATTTTCTGTTTCTAGAATTGCTGTTCTTCTTCTCTTCGATCTCCCGTTGGATTTGTAGGTGTTTGCAATCTTTAGATAAGCTATCTAGCTGATCTCCCACTACCTGAAGTAGTCTCAGCTGCTACTTCTCCGCCATCTTGACTCCTCCTTATGTCGACTCTTACCATATTTAAAACAAAAATAACTCATACTAGATTAAGCAAAGAGAATTTCTGGTTTATGAAATTATAAGCCTAGGAATGGGCCCAACTTGAGACAACACAGACACAGTCAGTTCTATCTCTTGACTATGCTCAGCTTTGCCTGTCTTGCTTGGCTTCTTTGTGCATGAATGTCCTCTTGCCAACCTGTAGGGAAGGTGCCCAGTGAACTCACGTTCCCCTATCTTGGCAACAGCCCATATCATAGAATATATATTACCCATAAACTCCAGTGGCTCAGATTCAGTGAAGACTCAGGTTCACACAACTTGGGTCCCATGGTTGAAACATGGGAAGTTCACATACGGGGTCAGATGTCCTCCCCTTGTGGCTAGGCATGGCAGTATGAGTGATGGTCCCTTCAGGAGCACATGGAGTTAGGAAGAGGTAGTTCCCAAAAGGGAGAAAAAAGGTATTTTGGGCACCTGGGAGGCTCACTTGGTTAAGCAACTGCCTTTGGCTCACGTCATGATTCCAGAGTCCTGGGATCGAATTCCCCATCGGGCTCCCAGCTCCATAGGGAGTCTGCTTCTGCTTCTCCCTCTGACCTTCTCCCCTCTCATGCTCTCTTTCTTAAAAAAAAAAAGGGGGGGGTGTTTCTACTGAAAAGGGGACAAACAACCCCTGTAATAATGACATACACATTTCATTCTAAGAGACAGAAGACCCTTAGATGTTGATTGAGAGACATTATAGGGGGAGGAGTTGTTCGGGCCCCTAGTTCAAACTTATGAAAAATCAGTAAAGAAAAATGTAAAAGGGAGTGGCCATGCTAGAGGCCCTGGGTAGGAAAAAGGATCAGGATGGGCTGTGGGACTTGCCTATGAAACAGGGCAATGAGGACTTTGGGGGCAGGAGTAACTAAGTAGGATCTTAACAGAGAAATGCTGAGACTAGGAGGCGGAAATACAGTAGGAACGAAGAAAGGAAGAAAAAGGGCAAAAAGCACCTGGAAAATGAGGTAGCGGTGTTATCCAGGAACATTGGAAGAGCAAGGCAATAGGCCAGGAGGCCAGAATTCAGGATTTCCTGCCTTATAGCACACCATCACATTGCTCTATTCAAAGGGAAACCCCACAACTGAAAATCCTGAGCTGGGAGGGTATGACTGAGCATCACCAAATTGGAAAACAGTATGAATAGAGACCCATGATAGAATGGTTAGGAAAGTTAATTTTTACTGAAGTTGTATAATGGCTCTAAGGATTTTTTCTGTGTCTGCGACAATAAAATAATTGAATGATGATCAGTTAAAAAATTATGTATGTGTGTATACACACAAGCACATACATACATTGATTCAATTCTGGATATGCCTGTGGATCCTGCTGTTACCTATGCTGGTCAGCACATTGTTGTTACATGCCTAGTGGTATGCCTAAATATTTTCCATTATAACTACCTTTGCATGTCAAGATTTTTCTTTCCTGTGTGTGTGTGGAAGATTTACTGTCTCTTTCACACACCCTAAACCAAAATTTATTTTCTGTGCCATCATCCATCTCATCTCCCATTCATTTGTCATGCATCTACTACTATGTGCCCCGAAACCCTAGTCTGTATGTGGCTTGGAGTTTGCCAAAAAGGAACAAACATGGGCTTTACAGTCAGGTGTGGGGAAACAGACATTGAACAAATAAATGTAGAAATACCTCCATCATTACCCATGGTGATGGTGCAGAAGAGGTAAGCTGGAAATTGGGACTGGCTGCAACTGGGGTGGGGGGTAGAGGTGAGGCTGCTCTGAGAAAGCGATGTCTAAAATGAGCATTGGAGAACTAAAAGGAACTAAACAGGTGAATATCAGAAATATAACTGTTAGCGGCAGAAGGAGAGCAAATAGAAATCCCTAAGGTATAAGAAAGGGCAGCAGGGCAGGAACTGAACTCAGTGATAGCTTTCTGTTATTTCCATTTCCCGACTCCTGTGTCTGAGCACAGGTTCTGGCAGGTCAAGAACTGTCTTTCTTTTCTTTCGCATCCCTGGCAGGGTCAGCACACTCTTATTAAGCTGTTGTCTCTCAGTCCCAAATCCACCTCTTGATTCTGCCTTGTGATGCTGGGGCTGGGATTCAGCTAACCACACTTTGCATTGGCCCAGCAGGCTTCCCCTTGGGGTCTGTGCTGTCCCAGGGTTTGCGAGAGGAAGGCTGGAGGACAGGAGCAGAGGAGGGACCCCTTGTCAGCATACTGCTCATCAGCATCAACCCAGCTTTTATTTGTTTATTTTATTACTAGAAGTAGTTAGTCCCGGTTCACAGTTTTGTTTTGTTCTGTAGCCCGCAGAGCCACGCCCTGCAGAGATACCAGGACCGACAGGCAACGTGCCCTCCTTGGATGCCTAGGCACAACCTCCACATGGTGGCTCTTGCAAGCTTCCAGGTTCTGATAACCCCGTCTTCGATTGGTCTCCCCAGCCCTAGAAGGGGTGGCCGCCTCCTGCAGTCTTTCTGCATCTTTTTCACCCCTCCAGTACCTGTTTTACCAATTCCTTATATTAAATTCTCCCTATGAAGATTACAGGTACAATGCCTGTTTTCTCAACTGGCCCTGACTGATGCATGAATGATTTTAACGTCTGCTCTTACCCAAATTTGCCACCTTTTAATGAGGAGCCCCAGCTGGGCCCATCCAAGGACAAATGTCCAAGAGTGGAAAGGAAGCAAGAAAGGATGATTATCAAGCTGGAAAATGTATTTTCTCAGAAGCTTGCACAGCCTGCCTATTCCCAATCTCTACTATGAAATATCTTCTCCAAGGTTAGCAGAATTATAAAAACATCAATTTGGCCATTATTGACTTTTCAGCTGGGATACCAGGAAAGTCTTTCAGCAGCCTCAATAAATTAGATCTGGCCACCTAGCTCCCAGACTGGCAGGCTCCTACATCATTGACAGAGAAGACAGGGGAAAGCAGTTTTCCCAGCTGTTGTTGTAAATGATGTACATTGTGTTCACAACCATTAGCAGGTGGAGAATTTGAAGTGTGGGTAGATTGCAGAGCTGTCTCTTTTAAAAATGCATAAGCACTTTGTGAGTTTGCTAAGTCATGTTTCACTCAGCTTGGTTTGAATTTTTCATAGGGGAGAAGTATTCTGTAGTCTTTCCTCTTTTATTCCTTCTTTATCGGTAAGGACATCTGCAGTTAGGATTATGGTCCAAAGGGGCCACGTACAATCATACAACTTGCCTGACTGGTCCTCAGTTTTTCAGAGTTGTAAAATGTTGGAAGATTTGAGCTTTAAGGACTTAGGGCGATTTAGGGTCCTGTTCCTCCCCCCTTAATCCAAAATACAGATTATTCCTGGCTCTGGGTTTGAATTTATTTTATGTGTTTTCAAGCAAATTCTTATTCCAGAAGACTCATCCATTTGTGAAATTGTTAAGCACTGTGCAGTAAAGGAAACTTCTTTCCAAAACTATCCCCTGGTCACATACTGTGTGCCAGACACTGCACGTGCTTGTGGTTACTCTCCGCTCTCACAGCAAATCCAGGCATTACTAAATGTCATTATACATTTTCTTGATGAGTCTAGCGTCAGCATCAGTGCCCTTCCTCACATGATGTTCCAGCCAGACCTAAGAACTGATTGTAGAGTATATTGGGGGCAGCATACCAAATCCTGTCGAACATGCTCCTCCTTTGTGTGGTTTATGTAGGTTAGTGCCTGGCTTTTAGTAGAGCAAATAGGTATGAATGAATAGAACATTTATCGGGTGCTTCAAACCATGAAACACCTTTGCATTAATTGTCTCATTTCATTTTTCTAAAACCTCTGTGAGGGAGATACTATTATTATTTTTAAAGATTTTGTGGATTTATTTGACACAGAGAGAGAGATCACAAGTAGGCAGAGAGGCAGGCAGAGAGAGAGGAGGAAGCAGGCTCCCTGCTGAGCAGAGAGCCCGATGCAGGGCTCGATCCCAGGACCCTGAGATCATGACCCGAGCCAAAGGCAGAGGCTTAACCCACTGAGCCACGCAGGCACCCCGGGAGATACTATTATTAGCCTTACTTTTTAGATGAGGAAATTGAGGCTCAGGGAGGTGAAGTATTTTTTATCCAAACTGACAAATTGTGGGGCCTGATTCTGGAGTCCTCAATCTGTGCTGCTGCATTATGATTTTGATACAATTTAACACATGTGTTTGGGTCATTCATTCGTTCCGCAAACAGTTATCAAACCTCTGTTATGTGCCAGTCACCAAAAATGATATAATATCACTTATTATGCAGTGGTTTATTTAAAAATAAAGTAGAGCTATTGTGCTTTTTTTTTAAATTAAGCAGTGGTTTATTTAAAAATAAAGTAGAGCTATTGTGCTTTTTGACCATTAGCCTGTTAATAAACCCTTCAAAAGACATTAATTTTTTTTTTGCCCTTTTAATATCAATAAATGAGACTTTTCTTGGGATGAAATAGTTTTTTTTTTTCCTACATCTGGCTAATCAGTTGTAACCTGTTTTCTCTTCAAATGGAGAAAATTATTCCAGTCAGTATTGAAACCTCAGCTGATGGGGAGCAAAAGTATATTGTAATTCAATGTACCAAGGTATTTATGAGATCATAATTTGCTATAATTGGGGAGATTCTAGAATACCTTGAGTTACAGAATTGACCCTCCACAGCTCCTTCCACATCTGCCAGGACTGGTGAGCACATGTCAGTGGGGCTGCAAGGGCAAATGGGTCCACAGCCCACACACATTACTTCTCTGCTATGGTTTAAAACCTCTGCTCTGGTCAAGTTCTTGGGAAGGGGGTAATGAGACAGACAGTGCTTCCCCCCCCCCCCGCGCCAAAAAAAACAGAGTGGTTATCTTCTCACATTTAACTGTTTTTAAATTTCATCATGACACAGGACCTCCAGCTGCATTCATACCATCTTTTCCTTGATTTAATATATGGACTCCAGAAGCCTTCTTATGAATTGTCTTGCTGAAAATGTTAAAACATTCAAATGTTCTCATAAAATATTGAAACATGTTGTAGTATAACAGGCTTCACTAAAATTAAGTTGTTCAATTTCCCTTTAATAGTGATAGCTCCTAGAATAAGTAGAAAGTAATATTTCTATTTGCCTGGAAGCTGGAGGATCCCAGCTGACATTTAAACCCTTGGTCATCGTGGCAGTTCAGGGAAGATAGCTGCATGCACTCTGCATTCTTGCCTTAAACATGCAGTGGAGGGTTGTGTGCAGTTTTTCACAGAAACATGCAGGGCTCCCTCCCATGATGGTGTTCATGTTGTTAAATTGCCCTTTAGAAAAGCCTTAGGTTTCCCTAAGTCATGAAATGACTTTACAGTGGGGAAGGTAACTCTTGGGGAGAAAAACACAGACTTGTCTTTCTACTGGTTCAGCAGGGTTTGTGGCCAAAATAGCTCATCATCTTGTTTTAAGGTAATGCTCAGGCATATCTCAGCAGATATGTCTTCTTCTCTATTCTGTTTGTCTCCTCTTTCCTCTCCTTTTTTTTCTTCTTCTATTTTTTTAAGGCTTAGGTTAGTTTCTGAACTTTTCTCATAAAGGATCAAACTAGACCAGGTCTGGATTGATAATGATTACCTTGTTTTGACCCAATGCATTGGAGCCATTTCTCCATCAAGTCCTATTAGTCTAGGGATGGCTGGGTTTGGAGAGGCAAAGGCCGATTCTGCCTTTGGAAGAAGAAAAATGATACCCTCAGAATCTGGGCTGGCAGAGAAAAGATTTCCTATTGCTGATATTTGCAGTCAGCAGCTGGTACATATTGAGCAGTTTCTCTGTTGCATGGAAGATGTTTACTGGTAATAGCCAGGGATAAGTAGGACATTATTGCTGTGGTGATTCCTTTTGGCTAATTGGATTGTTGCATTTCATTTAATGGGTATATAAATACAATGATTACTCAGTCACATTTTAAAAAGTGGTTTGAAAGAGTGGATATACTTTCGAGATAATTTTGGAGTTACGATTTATAAGGGACTTTTTTTACTCCTTCTGGAAAATAAGTAAGTTTCCATAAATATTTAAATCATTTAGTATATGGATGACAGGCCTTTAACAAGAAGACAGGATATAACTTTCCTATTAGTTTCCATTCTAGGTTTCCTCTACTTTGACCATATTAGAGGTGCCAGTAAAGTGGGATCTTACTATAATGTGATTCATTGTTTATGAGAGTAAGATATAGCACAAATCAAACTGGGTCTCCTTTTAAACATACGTAGATACTACATTATCCTTGTCCTCAATATTAGCATTATAAAGGGGATTCATTTCCTTTAATTTTTATGGCTTAAGTGCAATGAACTATATGAAATAGCCTAGCATATAATGTATGATGAGTGAATAGTATCAAGTTCATGACCTAAGAAGACTGAATGTTCAGGGAATAGAAGGCTGGGAGAAGTGACTTATGTTTAGGAACTTGCTTTGTGCTGTAATTGTGGATTTTCTAGCTCAGGGAGCCACCAGCTGTGTATCTGAAAAATGGGTCTGTCGCCAAATAGCTGATTACAGTGCGGTGAATCAAAACTGAGGGGAATAGGGAGAGAGGTACTCATGTTGGCTTAAATATAAGATAGTGGATTATGTAACTTAAAAGTCCACTGACAGGACCAGCTCCAGGTGTGGCTGAATCCAGGTACTTAAACGTTACTAGAAGGATACAGCCTTTTACTGAGTTTCTACACCATACTCTGAGCCACTTGCTGGAATTACAACAATGGACACTTGGCTGTGCCCAGCTCGGAGAGTTCATGGTGAGTAGCTGAAATGAATAAAGTGAAAAAGAATATCAGAATGTGATTTGTGCAATATTAGAGGCACTTACAAAACAAAACCATAATTCAGAGGAGGAAATGATAAATATTTTTGAGGAGAGGTAAACAGACACTTCAGAGAGAGAAGTTAAACCCTGAACATTGTTTTTAAAGAAAAGCAGGAATTTTACTGTCCAACAAGTTGAAAAAAACAAATGGTTAGTTGCTTTGGTTGTGGTACTTGGGAAATCTGCATTCAAATCCCAGCTCTGCCACTTACAAAATGTGCAAACTAGGGCAAGTTTCTTAAATTCTCAGGGTCTTAGTTTCCTTGTATGAAATCTAGGAGTGGAGCTACTCATAGAGTTATCATGAGGCTCCCGTGAGATTGTGGGTACACAGAGCTTACTTGGGGGGCTGGCACAGAGTAAGCCCTCCCTGACTCTTGTAGACTGCCATTGTTGTACTGGACTGCAGTAACGTGGAGCTCTGGATCCAGGCTTAACACCAGCCATGGTAAAATCAGGTAGCATTTATTGAGAGTTTACTGTGTGCTATGTACATCGTTAAGAATTTCACTTGATTTATCTATACCCTCTCTACAACTCTAGGAAGTAGGCAACTGATTATCCTCATCTCCCAGGGGAAGAGACAGAAGCTTTGAGAATGTAAGGGGACTGCCAAGGTGACAAGATTGGTACATGGTGTAGCTAAGTAGCTGGCTGCAGTGCCCATGGACTGAAGCCCAGCATGCAGTTATGAACTTCCTTCCTGCAATGCACTTGACTTTTAGGTGCTCATGTTGCAGCCTATCCTGTGTGCCACCCCACTTCTTGTAAATATATGGTTGTGGACACTTGTGAGTGTGTGTGTGTGTGTGTGTGTGTGTGTGTTCAGGTGCTGTGCTGCTCCTCTGGGCTGAGCTGGCTGGCATTAACCCCTTGGGTGCTGTGCTTGCTTGCAGGTGAGCCTTCGAGGTGGTCACCCTCCCACTGCGACTGCTGCTGCAAGAACACCACAGGTGACAAAGAAGGGGAGAGCGGCACATCTTGCAACGACCTCTCCACCTCCAGCTGTGACAGTCAGTCTGAGGCCAGCTCTCCCCAGGAGACGGTCATCTGTGGGCCCGTGACACGCCAGACCAACATCCAGACTCTGGACCGTCCCATCAAGAAGGGACCCGTACAGCTGATCCAACAGTCCGAGATGCGGCGGAAGAGCGATCTGCTCCGGACTCTGACTTCAGGCTCCAGGGAGTCGAACATGAGCAGCAAAAAAAAAGCTGTTAAGGAAAAGCTCTCAATTGAGGAAGAGCTGGAGAAATGCATCCAGGATTTCCTAAAGATCAAAATCCCAGATAGGTTCCCTGAGAGAAAACATCCTTGGCAATCTGAACTTTTACGGAAGTATCATCTATAGGGGAGGGCCAGGGGTGGGAGAAGAAACGAATCGTGTCACCATTTGGAAATAAACCTCCTAACAAAATTCGTATTCGAAAAGGAAAGTAACAACTAACAATATGTTTGTTAGAACACAGTAGCCCATTGATATACTACTGCCTATTGACCTAGTTCACCTTAACATTTAAATCCACAGGGTAGATTTCTTTCCAGATGTGGAATGATAAGAAAATCTCTTTTTGGTTCCTTGTTTGTTTGTGTGTTTACTGGATACCATGTGCTGAGTATCTTATGTAAAATGAGAGCTGGCTACCGAAGAGTAGCTGAGAGGCTTTGGGAGTCCTTTATCCCAAACTGGGTTTTTCTCTCATCTTCTACCTCCCTCCTTTGAATGAGAATGTGGTAGAAAGAGATCTGGCCCAATGGCATATGTTTGGGTTTTTAAATTTTCCTTTTCCCTTTTGTTTATGGGGCAAAGGGGGAAATGGCAGATTTATATGACTTTTCACTCAAATCTATTATGTGCCAGTTTATATTGATGCCGTATGCATGAGTATTTGTGCAACACAAGCACAACGATGTCTGTACATACACACAGCACACATGTCCCCAGGGCCTGGATATACTAAGGGGAACACCCCTGCTCCCAGCAGCACTTTCTTTGACTACTTTAGACACAGATGAGCCTCTGCTCCTTTCTTAAAACCCTTCTGGGAAGATTTCCCAGCCTCCCTTGGCAACACCTTCCAACATCGAGTAACCCTGGTCGTCAACAAATTGTCTTCCTTATTTTGAAATTAACACCCTCAGGCTCCATTTTACAGTTTTGCTCTTTCTCTGCACTAGGAGAGGGTGAGAAGAGCTTAGTAAAACATTCTTTGTATTAAAGAAACAAACATTCATATCCACAAAAATTATGACTCAGTGACCCCACACTCAGCCTTCTCTACCCTGAGCTGAGTTACCTTCCGTCTCTCAATGTTTTCAGAGTACTTACTGCCCATGTTTTAATGGTGTGGCCTTTTCATGTGACCCACATTCCGTTCTCTGCATTTCTGTGTAGTTGTGGAAGTAAGAACAACACACAGTACTTGCTTGGATAAGGGTCCGGCCTTTTGTTTCCTTAAGAGGGAATTGTATTCCACACACCGCCTAATAATTTCTCATGACTTTTTTTTTACAACTACAGTGCTACGTTGTTACTTTCTTGTAGCCAGTTTTGTCTGGGATTTTGGGATTTGGCTGTCATTTCCCTGATGTCTGTGAAAAGCCCAACTAGATAACTAAAGCTTCAGAATTAAGGTTTTGGCTTTCTAAACTATCTTTCTCGAATACATCTTTGACCTGTATAGACACAGCCAAACAGAAACTGTTGATAGCCATCTATCCGTATGACTCTGTATTCTACGGGTACCAATAGCTCTTTCATAGGCTTGTGGTAAATGAAGATTAAAAACCCATTTTTATTTTTAGCATTCCTCATACATTTCAGTGGGAACTTAAAAAATAATTTGTCAAGCATTATTTGTGTGCCAAGCACTCTTAATTTTTTTTATTGTGTGTGTGTGTATGTATATATGTGTGATAGGTAATAAAGGCAACTAGATAATGTCTGTAGGAGGGAATATAATAACCAATTGCTTCCTCTTGAAATATTTTGTTGATGCACATCTATTATGTAGGAGGTTCTCTCTTGGTTCCTGTTATGAGTGACCATGAGTACATGGGTATCTTCCTGAATTTGTTTAATTCTTACCCTCACATCTGGGCCGCAGACTCAACAGATGTTTTCTGATCCTAAGACCCAAATGGACTTTAAAGGTCTACTTGAGTGAAAAAGAAAGTTCATTTGGGGAGTTGAGTTGTCAAGAGAATTATCATTTATGAATTTGTGTTGTTCTTTTATGGGTTAATATATTAACAGGCATTTGTTCTTAACTACAGCATAGTTTTTAAGGCCCTACCAATATGTCTTCTTTCCTTTCAATGTTTCTTAATACCACATCATCCCGTTAATAGAGGATCCTGCAAGAATCACAGAATTTAATGGCTCAAAAGGAAGTTGAAGATAGATAAAATATCTTCAAATTTATGTAGGTCAGATGATGCTTGTGGCCCTATTAGAGTCTGGCATCTGCATAAAGTGGCCAAGTTCCAATTTCCTTAAATTTCAGACCTAACTCTAATAGTATTAAGATAGAGATACACTAGTAAGAACTAAAGAAGGAAGAAGATATCAGACAACCCACTACTTCCACTGCCTGCTTTAAACAGGAAACTGAATACTACAAAGACGATGTTCCTGGCATACTTTTTCTGTCCCTTGACGCGTCATGAATTTTTTTTCTGCTTAGGTATTCCTTATGCCCTCTAGTGAATAAAACTAGTGGTAGGAAATCTGATTGAAACAATACTAACATTTTCAATCTGGACCATCTCTAGATGGACACCCACCCAAATATCCCAGATAGCTAAGACTGCAGCTAGGTGTTTATTTGTGTGGGTGTTGGTAGAGAGATGAATATAGACCTGGTCAGTAAAAAGCTCTCAGGAGGAGTCAGTGGAAACATTCAGTCCTAGTTTGAGTGAAGTTATCAAGTAGGGTGTAGGTGGCTTACCACATTGAAAACGATTTCTGGGTAAGTGAAGTGAGTTAAAGGATTAAATGCTCTATTAATCCTGATTCATGCCTGTTTCCCTGAGCTTAAAAGTTTTAAGAACTTTTAGTTTGGGATGCCTGGTTGGCTCAGTTGGTTGGACAACTGCCTTCGGCTCAGGTCATGATCCCAGAGTCCCGGGATCGAGTCCCGCATCGGGCTCCCAGCTCCATGGGGAGTCTGCTTCTCCCTCTGACCTTCTCCTCGCTCATGCTCTCTCTCACTGTCTCTCTCTCAAATAAATAAATAAAATCTTTAAAAAAAAAAAACAACTTTTAGTTCACTTCTGGACAGAACCATATGTGTTGTTCACTTCTTGAATAGTGGTAGAGGTGGAGGTCATAATTTGCTGATACAAAGAAACTAATAGCAGATGGATCAAATGAATGAGGAATCGTATACATAGAACCCTGAATTAGGTGGCCTGCTGGGAAATCCTGCAATGCTAAAATCCAGTGACATTGGGAGGTCACTCTCTACAGGTATGTGGATCTCCTGGAGTCAGGAATATATTTATCAAGTCCTCCTACCCACTATCAAAAACAGTTCAGCAGGAAAAGGGGAAGAGAGGAAAATAAAGCTGTGAGATTGCTGTGTTGGTGTGCTCTCCCTCCCCTTTAAGAAAAAGCTGCACTGAGATGTAGTCACAAAAACAACCCAGTGAAGTGGCCTCTGCTATATGCAGTGGTGTTACCCTTTGTGATTGTAGGCAGCTGTCTGACTGGAAATGCATGCATGGCAAATTAAAATAAAAGGGAACAATGCACAAATCATGTTTTCCCTTTGCTCTTTATTCCCCCATAGCTATGTCTACCCCCACCTGATTCAATTTAGGTAGAAAACAAATGGATTTTTCACTTTTCAGATGCCCCTGTGTGATTCAGAGGCAGCTTCATTCCTAGGCGCAGATGCGTGCTCTTCATGGTGGGTCCTCTTCGTTGTCAACTCCTTGTGCTTCTGGATTACTTCTGCTTCTCTGGCCTTTAGATTCCCTTCTGATGGTCCTTTGTCTCTGCCAAGCAAAACATGCTCCGGTGACAAAAAGAAAAGGCATGTATGGTGGTTTGCAAAATTGCTTGACACCAACTCCCATAATGGGAGCCAAACTTTGATTCTTAGACATTTTCCTTTGTTACAGATTTAACCTTCCAACTTTGTATTTACCATAATGATTTAACCCAGAGAGCTTGAGCGCTGGTATTTTCTGCCACTAGATACCATGTTGTGGAATCTTAATAACCTTGGTCTTCCTAGATAATCTTTGCTAGAATTAATAAGAGTCTTTCTGTGGACTTTTAGGAAGAATTCTTTGTCACCTCCACTTGACATAGCCATTTTCATAGGAAAAATGAAGAGAGTTATTTTTTTCCCCTAGTGACACTGTGGCAGATAAATGTTTTCAACAATTTGCATGCTGGGTTATAGGTTTAGCATGGGCCATTTCTCTCTTTAATGTCTTGGTATTGTTGGCATCTTGCAATCTTGATGGCCCACTGTTCCAATTTATATATTTTTCATTTGTATTGTCAAAATAATACACTAGAGAAGGAATCAGAGTGAGTATTCTGTATTAGGAGTTAAAATGGCGTTAATGTCATTTGTATAGGACTGTACAATGATTAATATCTGCAGAGAAATTAGACCAAATGAAACCTGCTGGAATGGGTTTGATTTATATTGCCTTCATCTCTCTGGTTTTAGATGAAATGGTTATTGCTTTCCACCCCTGCCGAAAGAAAAGAGTCTTAAACTTTAATAACCATCATGTTGCGATGCAACCACAGAGCTTCTATGTTTGAAATGTCTATATTTCTCATCTTGCAACATACATTAGAACAGAGATTCTTTCGTAGTGAGCCCCACTGTAAACTTTTTAGCAGTGTTTTTCAATACTCACCATGCACGAAAATCATCTGTAGCACTTGTAAAAATGCAGATGCCTTTACCTTAGTCCCAGAGAGTCATTCAGAAACTTTGATCAGAGCCAAGGAATCTGCATTGTGGTCCACCATCTCTCATGATTTTGATGAGAGGGTCTGTGGACCTTCTTTTAAGAAATCCTGCTGTTGAGGATTTGACTGTGCAGAAGCCCACACTTTCTCACTTCCTTTCACTTTCTTTCCATGACGAAGAAGTCAGGGTTTGCATTATTCATTAAGAGGAAAGGCCCAAAGAAGAGCATCCCAGGACCAGGGCAGAGGAGAGTCATGACTCCTCTGTCCATTCATCCTCCGGTCAGCCACCTTTCCATTCTGTGTGTATTTGTACATTTGGATTTTGTTTTATTTTGTTTGTTTCGAAAAACTGAAAACCTGCATCAATATAGTTTTATCTATGGGTACTCTGGGTAGAGGGGAGCACATCTCTGAGTGAGATACATCCTTATGATACCCATCAAGGAAGGAAAACATACGAACTTTCCCAAGGAGGGTTGTTCATTTCCAGGCCTGGTACAGTGTGAGTCAGAGGAACTTGAGAACGATCCATAACTTAGTAGCAGTGTGTATGGCCCCAAAGGTGGTTCCATTAACTGAACATACAAACACCACCAAAATTAATATGGAATGATTAGTGAATTTAGCTATATTTCACCAATAAACTCCTGAGTCATTGAATTGCTAAATTTGTCCAATCTGACTCATGCAGGATTATGAAACTCTCAGATAGCTGAGGATGCTGAACTCCAATATGAACTAAAAACTGCAAGAAAAACCCATGAGAGAAATATAAAAGAAGGAAAGGAATAGTCAATTCAAAATAGTGGTCATATTTCATATGCAGTGACAAGAAGGAGATGAAGTTCTATACTTTTCCACTCTGGCCAGAAAGGAAGGCCATACTGCATTCAGATAGAAATGATTCTGGAGAGTTTCAATGATCCAGTTGGTTCTATGCATGTAACAGAATAACTAGGCAGATATCAAATTCCCACATGATATGAGAAATAATGAGTGGCTTACATACATGCTTGTGGTGATCCTCAGTGAATATTTTAGTAAAGATGACTGTCACAGGAAAGGGAAGAATGGCTAATGAAACTAATAAGCCTGAACTGCTAATTAAGATTATTCGGCCAAGATTTTTAAAAAATGTTAAACTTGATTTAGCTTACTTCCCTCCTCTGCTTCCCAAGTGGGATCCCTTTACTGCCCCAGTTTCCTAACCTTTGAAAAATTCCTCGTTTGTGAAAAAAAGGTGGTGTTTACTGGGTAAAGAATTTTTAGTTCCTAGATTGTCACCCTTGTTTTATTTAGGGAATCTACTTTGAAAACGCTGAAGAAAAACGTGCCCTGGTCCTGCAGCTCTCAAGGGGTTTGTCCTGGGCTGAGGAGTGGTGATTTTCCTGTTAATCAGCCTCCCAGAAGACCTTACATGCCAAGTAGAGGGTTTAGTGTCTCCCTTTTCCAACAACCCCTTCCATCTTGTCAGTTTATTCTTAGAATCAACCTTTAGCTAATTTACCTGCATTTGCACAATAAAAACTAGCATCCCTTCAGACTCTCTCTGCTGCTGGTGGTTGGCTCCATCCATCACAAATGGAAGTAGGATTGATGCACAAGAAAGCAGTGGAGAAGAGTTGCTTTATACTTGCTCCTCTGTGTGAATGGATGTGAGTGTGTATGCATACTCGTGCCACTTTTAGGTCGCTGTAGGGCCAGTGGCTAATGCCCATGGTAACGCTGTGTGAACGTGTGCGAAAAGTCTGGTTTCAAAGTTTCACAGCTTTTAATTCAGCACAATAGTTTGTCTTTACTGTGGGTGTCAGTGCTTGAGAAGGTGGAGTGAAGTTGGTCTCCTGATGTGAAATTTAAGCATTACAGATTTCTGGGTAAAAATCAAACCCATTTTTATTCATATAGTCACTAGTGGCAATGGCATTTATTCAAAAAAAATTGGAAAGGAAAGAAAAAGAATGCATGAAAGCTAAAATATACATAGAATTTACAGTGATCACTAGCGGTTTTTCTCAATTGCAGCCAGTGGTCAGTGGTTTATTCTTGTATGTGAGAGACAGAATCAATTTCAGGAAACACTCTTCTCTGATTTGTGTGGGTTATGTGTATTTAAGGCAGTGTCTCTCATTCAGGAGTGATTTTTGCGCCCCGGGGACTTTTGGCAATACCAGGAGACATTTTGATTGTCACGACTTGAGAGGTGCTAACTGTCATCTAATGGGTAAAGACCAAAGATGTTGCTGAACATCCCAGAATGCACAAAACAGCCCCCATGACAAATAATTATGCAACCCAAAATGTCAATAGCACTGAGTTAAGGGTTGGCTGTAATTTTCTAAAGCATTCTTACCACGTAGAGAGAAGACATCTGGGTCAAGGACAGGATGAAATGGCACAATAGTAATTAGTAGCACCTTAAATCAGTACAGGGTTTATTTGAGATTAGATACAGTTGTCCCTTTATACAGATGTGAATGCTGAGATTTAGAGAGAGAGAGAGGTCCTATTTCCCAGGGTTTCAGTAGTGATGGGGCAGGTGTGTGGTCTTCTATGTCAGTTGCTTTTTGCCTCAGAAAAACGATATTTCAATGAAGTCATCAAACTTATAACAACTAAATATGTTGTGTGGAAAGTGTCTTGGGAGCATTTTCAGTTCACGTGACCTGATTAGGGATGTTTTCCAAGCTGAGCAACCCTACCTAACAGGTTCTCAGAAATGAAATAGGAAAAAGGGGAGAAAAGTGCCAAGAATAGGCCAATGATTTCATCCTCTTGAACTGCTCATTGTATACTTTGTTTCTTTAGGTTCAAAATTCCCTCACTAAAGATGACACCTAGATCTTGGACAATATTATTGCCAGATTCACGCAGGTGGTCCCTATGCCCTTATTTTCAAAGATATGACAAGTCTAAGAATAAACCTTGACTACTCAGCCGCCTTATATCATTTGTACGTCCTGACTTCATTAAGACACAAAACATGTGGGTGTCTTAAATATTTGACATTTTTCTTTTAACTTACCATACCAACATCCCAGTGAGGGAATCAAGGTCAGAACCTTACATCCTCATTTTATACAATGGAAAATGTAACTCAGAGACTTTAAGTCATTCATTCATTTGTTCAGACATTCATTAAACGGGTATTTGTTGCATGCCTACCATTTACCAGTCACTGTCGTGAGCATTATAAACTAGGGAATCAAATTGTGATACAGAACTTGAATTCAGATTACCCAAACCCTAGACTTACATTATTTTTGTATGTAATTCTGACCCACATTCTAGATTTCTAATTTAAATACTAAGTTATAAATAATGTATATTAAGGAATATGTGCACATAAGAAATATGTGCCAGAAACTCTAATAAGTGATTTACATGCCTTATCTCATTTAATCCTGTAACAACCCAATGGAGTAGGGCCTGTTACTCTCCTCTTTTTACAGAGGTCAATGAGATGCAGAAACGTGAGTAGCACGTAACTTGATAGTGGCAGAGCCAGATTTTCCTTTGGGTTTATTGGACTCCAAGTCTGATGGCTTAACCACCTCATCATTATATAATGTCTCTATTCTCTGGATTTCACCTGTTTCTGGTTTCTGCTACTCTAACCAAAAGGTAGCCAGGAGGAATCCATCCAGACACCCTTCCCGAAAGTCATTAGCTATTTTAAATTGCAAATTCCATTAGACATTCATTTCCTTAGGAAATGAAGGAAAGACATGTCTGGAGGGGTGATTTTGCCTACTACAGACTGTACTTCATGACACAAGCCCAGCAAGGGGCAATAATGTTACAGAACAAGTGTCTGGTGAATGCCGATATCCTATGTGTATCAGTATTCATATCCAACGTGGCAAGATAGATTCCAGATTAGGACAGTGGCACCTATGCCCGCTTGCTGTGCTGGTTAGAGGTTACCAGGGCAAATTTCATGAGAGGTAAAATAGGTGTCTGTGCGTGCATGGGTGTATGTACTACTTTCACCTTTTGGCCTTTTGAATAATATCAGTGTTTGTTCAAGACAGGTCAGAAATCCAAACATGATTGGCTGCCCCCAGCATTGCATCATTACTGTTCTAAGTTGAAAAAAAGGCAGCTACAGAAAAGAAACTGCACTGAGATACGTGTGTGTGCGTGTATGAAGAATGTATGCACGTGTGTATTATGTATGTGTTTATATATAAATTTCATGTATATATGTATATATGTGTGTACATCTATCTAAATGTATATATATATATATCTATACATACATAAATACACATAAATCTCATAGTTTGAAACTGGGATTTTGAGTTGGAGGGGTTATTATTATTTATAATGGGTTTCATAGATAGTTTAATATAGTTCTGTTTTCCAAAATTCTCTCCCACTATGAGTGTATATATTTATGATACAGAAAATATGATTAGAATACCTTGGTTTAACAAAACCAAACAAAAGTGCATTTAAGGAAAAGCCAAACTTGTAAAAACTGGCTTTCTTATTTCAACCATTTGTTGGAATTTCAAACTATGTGTTTTCAAACATGATCATTCCAGAAGAAAAGGAAAGAAAAGAAAGAAAAAAAAACAAAAGAACAAAAAAACAAAACAAACCCACCAAATGAATATGATGATGTTTAAGAAGAAAAGAATAAGAAAACGTAGGTCTGTGAAAGCACAAATTCAGTGGTTATTACACTAATGGTAGTTCACCTATACTATTGGTTGGTTGGTTCTTTCTTCCTGATTTCACTTCATCATTCATGGGGGTTCCTCTGACCCTACACAGTTTGTAGGTGGAGCTAATTACCTGTTTAATTATTTTAAAGCTATAGTAAATAATTTATAATATGCACATTGTAAATATATACTAAAGCTTAAGGGCACGTTGTAATAATAACCAAACACTTTCTAGGCTCCTGCAAATAACCCAGTAAGCCTGTTCATACAGACACCAAAGTAGCTGCTCAGAGAAGGAACAACATACAGTTAAATGAAAACAATATTGCTTATGTTTTGGCATCCAATAGACCTTAACAGCCAAATTACTAAAATTGGGGTACTCTAAAAGAATATGGTAAGGTATATTTTCATTCATAACCATGTGCTTTGCATATTTTGGAGAATGTGAAGCTTGTTTTTAGTCAACCTATGCAAACAGAGCTTCCCTGGTGCTCTTTGGGGTCAGTTTGTATGCACAAAAATCCACACCCTCAGAAGCAGTCTGACTCTGAGCCCAGGGACAGGCTACTAGTCCAAGCACAGATTCCTTCTCCCAGGGACCTGTCAGGTTTGCTCATACAATCAGAAGCGTTTGCAAAATAGTTAAATATGGCCATTTATTTTTTTTTCCCATAGGCTCCCTGCAGATGTGGTCTTGAAAGGATGTGAAAGAAAATCAATTATGTAGCAACTAGATGCTTTAATTGGGTTTAAGAACACTTGAAGAAGGATTGGTTTGTTTTTCCCAAAATTTTTGGAGCAGAGGGGGAAATTTTACTTCATCCTTGGCTTCACGTTCCCCTATCACTTTCTCTCATTTATTTATTTTTAATTCCAAAGGAGAGTGTTGAATTAGGAGAATTTTGCTTAACATATTCTGGTTAGTGTCCAAAAGGACAGACTAACATATTTTTGTAAATCATGAGGTGTGGAGAAATGGGGGTGCCCAAACCCCTGATTACCATGTTTCTGTTCTAAGGAAATGGATTCATGAATTCCTGGAGTGGTATCCTTAAAACACGTAGAAACACAAACCTAGGGGACTTGCATTTCAGAGAGTCCTAGTGCAAGCTGTTAATAGGATTTGCTGTAAATGAGTCACCATTTAGATTAATGATGGAGTCCAGCTTGCTTCCCTTTGAGGAACGTACTCTGTAGAATCAAGAATCTTTGTGTTGGCTAAAGGAATTGAACTCATGATCTCATTTGAATCCTTGTTCCCCTCATCTTTCAGAACCAGCAGAGCACTGGGTTGAACCTAACGAATAAAATAATTTGTCCAAAGTAAATGGACTTCTTTAAATATTATCAGTACCACCCTCGACACTTAAAAATAAAGAACCTGTTCATGAGGTTACCTGGAGATCTCCAAACACAGTTTGCCAGGGATTATCAAGCTCCTCTTACATCCATTACTGATGCTTTGAATGTGATTGTCAACATGGAGGAGTCCGAATTTTGCTGGTACTAACATCAAGTGGTGATCTATGGGGGCCTTGCTCGTGTTACTTTTTCCTGACCTCATTCAAGTGCTTGATGACTTGGGTCAGTTTGTTGCACACTGATGTATACCAAGTGACACCCACTGAAATTACCTCTTCTCCTTTCCAATGCAGTTCGCTTGTACATAAGTGTAATGTCAAATTGTTTACAGGTTCTTTTTGTGTATAATTGTGATAGCAGATTTAGCTCAAACTTTAAAGGAATCTGTTTACTGAATGGTGTTAAAATGAATGTGCTTATTACAGTATAAACATCATTAATTATGGACTCACACGAATGCATGTCTACATGTTGTCAATTTCCAGCAGCTCGGTTATCCAGCAAAAAGTCTGCGGTCTGTGAATAGCAAATATACATAAACTACTGTGACTCTAATAACTCAGTAACTGTTTTTACCTTGGTATGTAACACTGTAGATTTTAGCCTGCTGTATTACTTTCTTACCTATTTGTTTGAGGGAGAGAGACTTAAAATATAGTACTACTAATTGTCCCAATGGAATTGCACACCATTTTGGCAACCATTGGTCCACCTAAAAGGCAACTGCCTATTAATGGAACAATGACCCTAGGCAACATATAAATATATACATACATATCAATGTATGCAATATCTACAATGCTAATTACTACCATCTATTTTCACTGCCAATGGAAACTACTATTTTCTTTGGAATCATTGATGATATAAAAAATTAATTTGCTATTATCTGCTTTCATATTCTGTTTAGTTCATCTAGTATGGTAAATGATACAGGTGCAGTATCAGTATTGTAAAATTGTGTGGTGAAGACTACAAAAGTCATTCTGTGGATATATTTTAAAAGGCAGACCAGAAACTATATTTCAGATTCTTGTGTGAATATAATTACAGAAATAGCAACTATTTTTTATGTGTTTCCATAAATGACTCCATTTCATATACATTGTAACTTAGCACCAATCATAATAAATCATTTGGTAACATTTAGTTGTTATATATATATCTATTTTCAGTAGACATAAGAGACTGATGATTCAACATCATTTCATGTTAACTCAAGAATTTTAAATGGAAGGTAATTACTATTGCAATTAGTTTATTTCTGGTTTGTTGTGGCAGCTTGCTGGATTGGGGTACAAGCAAGGAGACAGTGACTTGTTATTTAAAATTCTTAGAATGGGATTGCAGTGAGTGGAAGCCTTGCCTCTGCCTCTTCTTAATTGGGTGGCTTCACATTATTTATCAAGCCTCTTTAAACCTCAGTTTCCTTATCTGTATATAGGAAACAAAAATTATGGATACTTCCTAAGGTTAGTGTGAGAATTAAATCAGATAATCCAAGTAAAGCTTTTAATACAGTCGTTAGTACATAAATGCCTACTTAATAATCCCTATCCATTCTTATTGCTATTATCCAAAATGCATATTTTAAAGAGGAGTTTGCCTTCAACCCTCTGAATATGTCTATACATTTCTTCTTTTTTCCCCTTCATCCTTTTATGGCATTGCCTATATAGCACAATATTTTTTTAATCTAAAGGGGAAATTATACAGAGGAAAAAGAATTCTACAACTTGGAGAGGCTTTAGAAAAAAATTTTCCTTTTGCTGTTATGGAGGGTATTCAGCAGAACACTTGCCCCATGATACGTGCTGAAAAAATGAAGGGAACTGGACGATGTACAGTTGGGGGAATACAACTTTCTACACATCCCATTCTGTAATTTTAAAATGTTCTTTATCATATTTAAAGCTCTGGGAGTTAGGCAGTAAAGGAACTTCCAAACTTTATTTAACTGAGACTCCTCCAGACTGTTCTCACTAAGGATGCTTCTGTTACTGCCTGAGCAGTACAGCTCCGGTCTTTAGCTTTCTCCTCATGGGAAAGAATTCAGTTAAGAGACTAAACAGCATGAGCAAGCAGAGTTTACAGAGTACACTAACAACACAGGTGAGCGGTGGAAGTTCAAGTGCCCCAACACAATTCATCCCAGTGTTTTTAGTTGTTAACTAGAAGGTGGAATATTCATTACTTGGGGCAGGAAGCAGGTTTTCACACCTTCCTTCCTAATTTGGTGAGGGGTTTCCTGTCACAACGTCTGCCATCTTGGGTCTGTGTGGTTTGAACCAGCTCCTTGTGGAGTACTGTCAGAACAGGCCTTTGACCTTCCTGATAACTAGTCCTGGAAGAAGACTCCTTCCTTGTGGTGGTGCACCCATGTGAAGTTCTTTGGTTCTATTACTTAGCATCCCTTAAGAAAGCCCACCAGGAGGGGGCAGGCCTAATCACAATGCTAGTGTATGTCCTGTGGCTTCGGTATTGGAATTCCTTTGGCCACTTGGGCAGGGTAGGCCTAACAGCAGGTCTGGGATATTTCTGGCACAACATCTTCCCTCCTTGCCCCCCTCCTGTGGGACCAGGGCCTCACACAAATACCTAACTGCCTACCACACTTCTACTTTTGAGGTACACAGTTATGGAAATGCTGATTTAACCCATGTCCTCTCTGAATAGAAGGGAAACCTGAGCCCCAGAGAGGGGAAGGGATGTGATCAAGGTGTGAGGGTGCTGGGTCTAGAACCCCATCGATGACCTCAAGCTGGGACATTCCTCCTAAACCACTCTCATGAGATGACTGACAAAATCAGTGGAGTTATTCTGAAAAAAACTTTCCTAAATTCACAACAACCATCCTTCATGGAACCAAAGAGTCACATGAGATACCAAAAGCCAAGCAGCAGAGATGAGATCCCAGTGTCAACAGTCCTTCTTAGTTTTAGTCACCTGCCAGATGGCTTGTGGCAGGCCCAGGGTCTGCCTGGGCCCCCCATGCTGTCATTATAGATCATCACTGCTATAACACAGATGCTGGACCATGCTGTCCCTCAGCCCAGCAGAGAGATAAGAGCTTAGATAGACCAAAGTAATGGAAGGGTTTGGGGAGGGGGAGATTTTCCTATGAAAAAAAAAAAAAAAAATTGTTTAACTAATCTCTGCCCATAGCGTGGGTCTTAAACTCACGATGCCAAGATCAAGAGTCGCACGCTCTACTGACTGAGCCAGCCAGGCACCACCCCCCTACAGAAATTGTTATGTAAGATGTTGTGAGCTTTCCTCCAAAAAACTTAGGACTACCCCCAGTATTGAAAAACTGTAAAGTCAAAGACCATCACTGCCTCAGAAATTGCTTAAGTAGAGCCAAAAACGTCATTAAATGCACACTGCAGGGCAGACTTTGCTTCCACTGTTCCAAAATAATATAGACAAGTGAAGGATCAATGTCAAGAGGAAAAGTCAGCTGCAGGCTTACAGGTTACAGCTTTAAAGAATGAGAAACAGCAAGGAATTTATTTGTCACCATTGTTCTGCCTAGTCCAGCAGCTAGGCTCTCCATAAATCAAGGGTCCAGAGATCACTCCCTAGAAGCACTATGATGGGGGCAGTGAGGACGTGAGGCTGCTCTCTCTACTTGCCGGGGAACCTGTGTAGAAAAGAGGGTTTGTGAGGACCCAGCCAGGAAGTGAATCAGGACTCCACCTTGAGCTCTCTGGAGAGACTTGGATGAAATATTTCCTCCTACATCTTAGCGCTGAAGTTGCAAAGAGCCAGCGGTTACATACAGCCACTGTCCAGAAACTCATCCCTCTGACAAATTGAGTTGAACAGGACTCGACCGGAAGGATCACAGCTTTAGGAATGAGGGCACTGAAGTAGGGAAAAATACCACCTTCTCAGACAATACTTCTCCTCCCCTCCAATTTCAACCTAAAAGCAGCGTTCCTTCCCGGGGGAGGAGCACAATAAGGGAGCCTTGTCAATCTCAGCCCTAATGGCAGCTGCCACAGAGACAAGTCGCCATAGACGTTTATCCCAGTAGGGGGTGGGTAACAGCTCCCAGCCAGGCAGAACACCGTCAGTTTCTAATAAGTGGGACTCACCTTGCAAGCCTTAAAAATAGCAATGTGTCAGCAGCAAGGGCCCAGGAGGGCAGGCTTTCCAAATGTTCAGAAACCCCACAGAGCTCCAGATTCACCCCCCATGGAGCTGTTGCTTAGTCTTAACAACCATGTCGTGGATGCACCCAAAGGAAATCTGAGCACCAAACTCGGTCTTTGGCCTATTATTCCCCGTTCTTCTAGTTCATCGTATCCCCTATGTTCAGGGTAGTAAGAAACAAAATACCCTGTTGTAACTTGAAGATAGCAGCTACACTGAAATGAGTTTGCTATTTCTCTGCTAAGGACTGGTCCTAGGCCGAAACGTGCTGTCCAGGCCTATACCATCCCTGGTGGAAGTGAAACAATTAAATCCGACGTCCCAAGACAGAACATCACCAAGCCGCATGTGCCTCCCGACACACAAAAAAGCTATTTTCTTTTTTTTTTTCCCTTCATCCCTCTTGGTGTCTCTGCTTCTGCATCTCTGCATTTCTGTTTCTTTTTGTTCTGTTTGCCTTTCAAACGTCTGATACACACAGTAAACATGTTTATTACATGACGACCCCACCCCCACTGCCACACTTTTCTCTAGGCTCTCTCAGCTGAACTGTGAAAAAGGGGTGCCTGGGTGAATCGGCCGGTTAAGCGACCCACTCTTGGTTTCAGCACAGGTCATGAGTTCCGGATTCTGACATCTAGCCCCAAGTCAGGAACCACTCTGGCCAAGGAGCCTACGTAAAGTCTCTGCCCCTCCCCCACGTCTGTGCGTGCATGTGAGTGCGCATGTGTGCTTGTGCGTGCTTGTGCGCGGGCGCCTTGGCAGGGGAGGGGAAGAGGGCTTTGGAGGTGGTGTTTTTATGCGCCATGTTTGTCCGTCCTCCGCCCCTGGCTCATATACTTCATCTAGGAACTTGAGGTTATGAATGGGCTAGATTAGAGGCTTTGATGGCTCTTCCAAGTTAACCATTTCTCACCGTCTTTGAGAGAAAAGAGCTGGCCTTCCTAAGAACAAAGGACAAGAGGTATGGTGGATGCAGGTAGATCCTTTCAGATCGTATTGTTCTTTTTTTTTTTGAGATTTTATTTATTTATTTGACAGGGATCACAAGCAGGCAGAGAGGCAGGCAGAGAGGGGGAAGCAGGCTCCCTGCTGAGCAGGGAGCCCGACTCCCGACTCCGGGGATCCCAGGACCCTGAGGTCATCACCCCAGCCGAAGGCAGAGGCCTAACCCACTGAGTCACCCAGGCGCCCCCAGATCGTGTTATTCTAAAGTTGCTGTGACTGGGTGGACTGTCCTCAATCTTCCCTCCCACGGAGGGCCTCGCAGGGATGGCATACATACCCAAGCCCTTTTACTGCTGATTTCCATACATGCCCAGGTTTAATGATTCATCTCCTGTGAGACCCAGAGCTACAGACTCTGTCCCAGCAAGTCGAGTGCAAATTTCCATTGTTCCTTCCACCCGGAGAGATGGGGAAGGATAGGTCATGGTGGACAAACCATCAACGAATGGGTGTTGGAGATGGGAGCACCACAGTTGGCAGCTAAATGTTCTTCTTCCCCTCCACCCCGGGGAAAGAGTGTACCTCGGGACCCAGAAATTAACTGTCACATCTTCGCTTTCAATAAGGAGATGGACATGGGACTCTCTCTGGCACCTGCACTGACGCATGTGAGAGGGTATGAGTGGGGAAAGAGGGAAAATAACACTCAGGACTATGAACTGGAGGCATGAGAGGTTTTTGTTTGTTTGTTTGTTTGTTTGTTCCTGCTGGAGTAAACGAATAGTGTGGTACTTATCTCGGTCCACTCTTCAGGGAGCTGCTACCTGTTCATCCTTTGTCAAAGCCCCGTTTCTATGTTCACCATGGGATTAAGCCCGACTCAACCTTGAGGTTTGCAGTTCGCATGCTTATTCATCTAAAGCTTCTGATGGCAGAAGCCAAAGGTCAGGGGTTTTTGGCAAGGTTTGTACCATTTCCCCTTTCTAGCCACCCGTTAACATAACTTCCATGGGTCTGTTAGTTGTCGAGTACCTTACACTAGTATTTATGAGGCTGTGAGGAGTCACTGGAAATAGAGCAGAATAAAAGTTAACAAGACAACACAGGAACATGTTTAGTGCAACTGTTTCCCATATTTTGTAGTACTCTTTTGCTAATAAATGTCAGCCAAAGACAAAAACACACAAGGGGTATCTCCTTATTGAGTTGGGGGGAAACTGATGATTCTGAAGACATGCAGGCTGTGTAGATTCCATCTTCTTTGTCCCCACATAGTTGAAGCACCCAAGCAGAAGAGGCCTCTGAAATCCACAAGACCCAGACCCAAGGAGACCCAGAGGTATTTCCACAACCCTCAGGGCAACACCAGAGGAAGTCAACACAAGTGTTGAGCTCCAGGGGTATTTCTTTAAAAACCGTGGGAAATAGAGCAAACGGCAAGTGGTTAAACAATTATATTTCCTACAGGTATGATACCTTGGTTAAACAATTATATTTCCTACAGGTATGATACCTTGGGATGTTTCTCATGGATCCAACTCCATTGACCTAACCTCATCAAGTTTTCCTTCTCCCACTTCTTTTCCTGCTTTGGTCATTACTGCTGTTTCTGCTCTGAAATTCCAGGAGGAGCCTGAGGGGAGGGGGGTGTCAGGAGTGGGTGGGGTGGGGTGGGGTGGGGGACGGAAGACAGAAAGAGGCAGCAAGCAGTTGGAATGAGAAAGAATCTGGGAGGGGAAGGGAAAAAGAGGTCTGGACACTTGCTTCTCAGTCTGTTCCATGCATGTGCAGTGTGGGCAGCACCGAGGGCCAGGTGAGAACCACGGAGTCTCAGGGCCATGCCCACACACTCCTACTAAGTCAGAATCTGAGTTTCAGCAGAATCTAGCTTGTCACATGCACTTTGAGGTTTGAGGAACATGGGTCTTTAAGGCTTGGCAGGATGTATAGAGAGAACCTTGGGGGCAAGGAGGAGAGGGTGAAGGTCAAGGGATGTGTGTGAGGTGGTTCGCTCCGGTGGACCATGTAATTAGGTGCTGTGGAGTTGTGTAGCAGAAATTAAAAATACCCCCTACCCCTGTGGGTGTAATTACACTTCATGTTGGAGTACAGAAATCTTGATTAGTAATATTTGACAGTTTCTTACCTTGCATAAAAGATGTTCAGTGTAAAAATTTGGCAGCTAATACAAAAATAAAGAAGACAATAAAAGGTATCTGTAATTGCAACCATGAGATATAACCAGAGGTAACATTTTATCCTTTCTTCCACTCTCTTTGCTGTGTGTATACATAGCTACATATTTATATGTAGATAGATACACACAAAGATATATAGATATAATTCATGTAGGTAAAATATTTATTAAGAATAAATTAGTTACAAAATATATAAATAAATGATAAACAATATAATATATTAAAACATATATAATCATTTATGTATAGCATTGATTTTATAGGAATGAGAATATAAATGCTATGTTTCAACTTTCATTTCCTTTTTACAACATATTTTGATGTTTTTATGCACATGAATTTTGTGAAGGGTTATTTTTCATTAATACTATTGATCTAAAAAAAATAAAATAAAACTTTAAAACCTAAAAGACTATCCTAAATGGTGGTAAGAATGAAAAGCAATGGGAACTCTTCATACACCGCTGGTAGGGGAATTAAGTATAGCAGAGCTACTTTGGAAATCCCTTTAGCATTATCTGTTAAGTATCAGCATAAATTCCACACTAGAAACAACCTAAATGTCATTCCTTAGTAGACTGGATACAAACAAGAATACATATTAGATGATTCCATTATGCAGTATCCTAAACAAACAAAAATAAGATTTGCTCTTAGACATCAGGGAAGTGGTTTCCATTCAGGAGGAGCAGATGGGAGGGCAGGAGATGCCACATGGGGGGCTTCTGGAAGGCCTATTGTGTTCAATTTTTTGATGTGGGTGCTCAAGAAATCGACTTCAATGAAGTAGTTTAGCAAACACTATAAAATATCTCCTATTTTTAGAACATTTGACATAAAAAAGTGTCAATTGCTACTATCGTTTTGATAAATGTCTCCTAATTTTTTCATTTCTTTTAAAAATGCCCCCCTTTTCTCCTAAATCCATATAATGTGTACTTACTAAAATAAAACCCTAGGAGATCAAATGTGTGACCTAGGATGGGAAAGACTAGTGGAATTCCATCCCACAGAAGTAAGTTCTGTTAGAATGTAGTTCCTGTTCAGGAAAGGTTTGTTTTTGAAGCGGATCTTTTATTTTAGTAAAATAAATGGGGTTTGATAGCTTCATCTTTTTTTTTTTTTTGACTTGCTTATTTTGTTTCACCGATTTCCCTTTGCATGCCTCCCCTTACATTAAACTCTCTACTGTTAAAGAAATTGAGCCACCATCATTTAGACTGACTGTCCACATCACTTGCGGGCTTGCTCTCTGGCTCCATTATCAAGGGAAGGGAAGAAAGAAGAGATTAGCTTTGGCTGATGTGTCCTCAGGTCATCCCCTTAGGATGCTCTCTTTGGCTTTCTCACAGTCCTGGCCTTCAGGGACTTGCTTTTCTCTTACAAAAGCTAAGAGTCTTCTTTTGATACTAGACTATTCTGTGGTCTCGCGTCAGCCTATAACCGAAGGCTTCAAAGTAAAGAAGCAATTGGTGACACATGTCTCCCCCATCTTCCCTCAGTACTGGGCTGTGGAGGGCAGGTGGACTCTGACAGAAACCAGTGGTCAAAAGGTCGTGTGAAATCTTGTAAGCCAGTGGTTCTCAGCTGGGCCAGTATTGCCCACCCCCGCCCCCAACACCGGGAAATGCTCACAATGTCTAGAGACAGTGGAGACCCTAGGATAGGGGGTGCTTGCTGCTGGCATCTAGTGGGTAGATGCCAGGGTTAATACTGATTAGTAGATGCAGTTAATACTGATTAACATCCTGCAGTGCAGGAGACAGCCCCCCACAACAAAGGGTTCTCAAGTCCAAAATGTCACTACTGCTGAGGTGGATTTGCTGTTGTGAGAGAGGTGTGTGTGTGTGTGTGTGTGTGTGTGTGTGTTGGGGGAGCTGTTAGTTTCAGCTCAGGCTTCCGAACAGGTATGCAGGTTAACATCCATTGACAAATGTTAATCCCCAAGGACATTTTGTTGATGAAGGGCAGCTAATGATTTAGTTCATTCTACAGTAATTTGGGGCACAAAACCCACATTATTCAAATCGCTTGGCACTGGGTTGTAGAGTGGGAGCACACACATAACATTTAAGATATGCCCAAATTAGGCAAAAACAAACAAACAAACAAACCAGCCATGGCGGTCTTGTGGGAAAGAAATAACTTGATTATCCCAAAGAGGCAGTTTGGCAGAGAGTGCCCAAGCTCCCTGTGAGGCCACATGGAAGAACCCCAGAGAAGAGCCATCAGCTGAAATGATGCTGAGCAGGAGCAGACAGTGAGGAGTGTTGGAAACGGAATGGTACCAATGGTCAGGAACTCAATTCTCTTGGCAACACACAGGACTCACTGGGAGACTTGGGCAAGTCATTTATTAGCTCTAGAACTCTCTACCCCTTGTTTGTGAAACAAAGGAGAGGGAAAGAAAATTGACATTTACTATGAATCTGTTATTTACTAAATACTGATATAGGAAAGACATTAGGGTTTGAAGCTGATGGCCAAGAAAGAATTTTTGAAATTCCTTTGTAAGGACCTATTTAGCCAGAGAGCTTCCATCCAGTTAAACAATAACTTTGTTGTTTAAAACTTAAACTGTCCCTGCCCCCCTTCCCCCAGGGGATTTACTTGGAGACAAGTCCCAGAAACCAGTCCTAGATAACAAAGCCCAAATACAAGGGTGGGTCGGGCCAGGTGGAGACATCCGATTAGTGGGGGTGCATACTGTCTCCCTAGTTACGAAGGAGTATGGGCCCCGCCCTTTGGGAACCTTTTGGGCGCCAATTCTGACCAAGGTGATAGGCTGGTTCAAATATCTACTAGGGTAAATTGTAATTCAATTGGTCACGTATGTGTGACCTAGCATGACTGTGCGGCTTTCTCTGTGTGTTACAATTTCATTGGCCACCTGTGTGTGGCCAGGCCCAACCACATGGCCTTTGCCCTTAAAAGCTAGTCTGTGAAGCAGAGAGAGGTCGCCCTCTCTGTGAGAGGCACGGCCCCGAACGTTCGGTTTGATTCTTGATGCTTGGCACGAAATAAAGCTTTGCTTGACCTTCACTTTGTATCAGTCTCTGCTCCTTTAATCACGGACCCATTACTGAGGGACCTAACAGCCTTTAGTGCAAAAAGGTGATTTTATTAAAGCCTGGGGACAGGACCCATGGGCAGAAAGAGCTGTACCTGGATCATGAGGAGTGGCCCATTATATGCTTTCAAGTTGGGAGGGGATTAGGGATAGTGTAAATCCCTAAGGAATTTTGGAAGCAAGGTTTACAGGACCTTGAGGGGGCTAGCTATTGTTGAAAAAAGGTCATTTATTACCTTCTAATCAAACCTTAGTCATGAGACCCGTCAGATATATATCGGTGGGCCATCTACTTGGGGGATGATTTCCAACACATATCTTGAGGGTTTAGAAATAATGAAAATTTCTAAAGGAATTTTTATATGTTAAAGTAGACTTACAGGATTCTGTTGTTGGTTGGGGAGGGAGTTGGGCTAGGATTGCCTTTTGCCCACAGCAAAGTGTCTACACTGAGGGGATTGAGTCTCTAGAGGAATGTCACTCTGCAGGTTTTAAGGACTTGTCAGTGGGCTATAGGGAGAAAGGAAATTTAATAATTGGTCTTCTGCCTTTGTTTCCCACATCAGATATCGTTATAATTTTCTTTCATTTAGTCTCCATCATAGCTTGGTGGAATAGATATTGGTACCTCCATATTACATATGAGGGTCAGAGAAGTTAGTTTACCTGCTCAATATCACACAGCTAGAAAATAGTAGGGCCAGGATCTCAGCCTAAGTGTCCTGATGGCTTTTATTTTTCACTTTCCATAGATCCTCTTTCCTCAGTCTGTAAAATAGATGACACATAGATTTTTGTGTGAAGATTTATTGATTTAATGCACACAGCTTCAGAAGAACAGTAGACAATAAATGCTGATCATTATTTTTTATCATTATGATTATTTAGACATTTTTCATGTTCAAAGAATGTCCTCTTATTTGAGAGAAATGACTGCTTAGAAATGAAATTCACTCACTGTTATTAGGTACCAATTGCAAAGCAAATGTATAATGTTCTTTTGGAATAAAAACTCCCTTCATTTCTCTTTTTCTGACTGACGCCACTTGCTTAGGACCTGAAGTCCTGACCCGGAGCCAGAGACTGGGCTTGCCTGGCTTCAGCGTCCCATTCAGCATGCCTGCAGGCAGGCAGCAGGTAAATGGCCCCAGGAACCCTGACACTCAGCTAAGTGCCTCCATCCACCAGGACCTCAAAAGTTGCTTCTCTCCTTGGTTATCAGGCTTTCGAAATACTCTCCAGAGATTCTCAACTGTTAGAGTAAATGATCCCAGTCTGGGAGGATGAATAATTCGGTGTTGGCAGTAAATTTACGGGAAAACTTAAGTGTGGGAGACACTGAGGCATTAGTTGCCAATGGAGGCAACATGTGGTTTTAGACTCCTTTAACCACTAGCGCCGCCCCTCCACCAACGCCTCTCAGTTGGCCTGCAAGCCCCAATCTTAGGATTACACCTCCTGCCAGGCTTCCAAGGCTCTTGTTAAAATGCAAATGTTACTTGGGAGCGACAAATGCATGAATAGGCTAGCAGGTATTAACACTGTATTTGTTTATCTGATTAGCTGCCCCTCTGAGAGCAGATCCCTGGGCGCCTAGGAGCTATTAAGCATCTTATTGCTCTAGAGGAAGACCAGCTAGAGGGTTTGTCTCCGTTTAGATTGACTGGAAGTGGTATCTGTTACCACCTCCTTTGGAGTTTACAAGCTTGTTCCAGGCTTGGCCAGGGTCAGAGAGTTGAGGACCTGCTCCCAAGTTTAGACCAAGGAGAGAGCTGGGAGTTCCAAATCTAGGTTCCACACGGGCAGTTTAGTGGCTAATTCATAAGAAGGCAGGACACAACAGCCATTGTGAAAAAATTCCTGGAGTTTTGGCACATGGGTTTTGTTATGCCCCAATAATGGGTCCGTGATTAAAGGAGCAAAACTGATACAAAGCGAAGGTCAAGCAAAGCTTTATTTCGTGCCAAACATCAAGAATCTAACCGGACGTTCGGGCCGCACCTCTTATAAGAGAGAGCAACCCTTCTCTGTTTCACAGTCTAGCTTTTAAGGGCAAAGGCCATGCAGTCGGGCCTGGCCACGCACAGGTGGCCAATGAGATTGTAACACACACAGGAAACTCCACAGTGATGCTAGGTGGCCAATTGAGTTACAATTTACCCTAGTAGACATTTGAACCAGCCTCCTACACCTTGATTGGGATTGGAGCCCAAAAGGCTCCCAAAGGGCGGGGCCCATACTCCTTGGTAACCAGGGAGACAGTACGCATCCCCTCCACTGATCAGCTGTCTCCACCTGGCCTGACCCACCTTTGTATCTGGGCTTTGTTACCTGAAGCTGGTTACTGGGACTTGTCTCCAAGTAAATCTCCTGGGGGAAGGGGAGCAGGCACAGTTTCTAAATAGGTCCTTACAGGTTTGAATGTTTGGGTTTGGTAAATATGGGGTTTAAGAGAACAAGTTACTTTGCTTTGCTTTAAAGACAGTGGTAAAATGAGGATGGGTAGTTCAGAGGGGAAGGTATGAGTGTGTGGGGGGGATCTCTTTTTGCCAGAACCTGATGGGACTTTGTTTACTGTCACCTGAACCAAAAGCAACGTACCTTTCCTCTGGGCTCTTGGTCCTTTTTAGTTCGTTTTAAAAGATTTATTTATTTATTTATTTATTTATTAGAGAGAGAGAAAGAGAGAGAAAGCAAGCACACAGAGGAAGAGGGAGAAGCAGACTCCTCGCTGAGCAGGGAGCCCGATGTGGAGCTCAGTCCCAGAGCCCTGAGATCATGACCTGAGCCGAAAGCAGGCACTTAAACGACTGAGCAACCCAGGTACCACGTGGGCTCTTGGTCCATTACAAAGGGGGTCCCCTTGCCTTTACCCCAACCTCTGTCTCATGGGTTGGGCAGGGAGAGACTGGCCTTAGGGGATCTCTGCCAGCCCTAGGACCTCTGCCTGGACACTATATGACTGTGACTTTTGTATGTACAACAATGTGAAAAACACCTAGCTTTTTAGCTAGGTGCACATAATAGGTATGTGTGGTTGTGTTGAATTCTGATCTGAAGTGTTTGAGCCTCACTGAGGCAATTAGTCACTAACTGTACATTCAGACCCACCCCTCATGTTTATAAAGCCTGGAGCAAGAGTACACAGAAGTCAGTGTGCCATATGTCTACCATTTAAAGATAATAAATCAAGCTTAAAACCTGTTAAATAAAATATATTCTATCATCCTAACTTCACTTCCATAATGATAAAGTCAAAATGTGTAGAGCTTTAGCTTTTGTATGACTGGAAGTCCGCAAAATACCAAAGAGGATGGGATTTAATTATTATTGCGTACATCTGGGGGTTTTGTTAATAGGCCAGCAACATGTGAGAGAGTAATAAAGACATGCATAACTAATAAGTTATTATATACTCATTCCCTCAACCTTTTTTCCTGATTTATTTCAGGAAAGTTATTTCAAAGCACTAGCAATGCTATTTTTTTTTTAAAGATTTTTTATTTTATTCTTTTTTTAATTTGAATTCAATTAGCCAACATATAGTACATCATTAGTTTCAGTATAGTGTTTAATAATTTATCAGTTGCTTATAACACCCAGTGCTCATCACATAACATGCCCTCCTTAATGTCCGTTACCCAGTTACTTCATCCCCCACCCATTACCCCTTTACTAACCCTCAGTTTGTTTCCTATAGTGAGGAGTCTCTCACGGTTTTTCTCCATCTCTGATGACTTCCCATTCAGTTTTCCTTCCCTTCTCCTATGTTCCTCTGTGCTTTTTCTTAGAATATTCCACATGAGTGAAACCATATGATAATTGTCTTTCTCTGATTGACTTATTTCCCTCAGCATAATACCCTCTAGTTCCATCCATATCGATGTAAATGGTGTAAGTATTCATCTTTTCTGATGGCTGAGTAATATTCATATATATATATATATATATATATCCCACATTTCTTTATCTGTTCGTCTGTTGATGGGCATCTTGGCTCTTTACACAGTTTAGTTATTGTGAACATTGCTGCTATAAACATTGGGGTGCAGGTGCCCCTTCGTTTCACTAAGTCTGTACCTTGGGGGTAAATACCCAGTAGTGCAGTTGCTGGGTCTTAGAGTAGGTCTATTTTTAACTTCTTGAGGAACCTCCATACTATTTTCCAGAGTGGCTGTAACAGCTTGCATTCTCACCAAGAGTGTAGGAGGGTTCCCCTTTCTCTGCATCCTTGTCAATGTTTGTTGTTTCCTGTCTTGTTAATTTTAGTCAGTCTGACTGATGTGAGGTGGTATGTCATTGTGGTTTTGATTTGGATTTCTCTGATGCCAAGTGATATGCAGCATTTTTTCCATGTGTCTGCTGGCCATTTGTATGTCTTCTTTGAAGAAATGTCTGTTCATGTCTTCTGTCATTCCTTGACTGGATTATTTGTTCTTTGGGTGTTGAGTTTGGCTAAGTTCTTTATAGATCTCAGATACCAGCCTTTTATCTGATGTGTCTCTTGTAAATATTTTCTCCCATTCTGGAGGTTGCCTCTTAGTTTTGTTGACTGTTTCCTTTGCTGTGCAGAAGCTTCTTATCTTGCTGAAATCCCAATAGTTCATTTTTGCTTTTGTTTCCTTTGCCTTTGGAGACCTGTCTAGCAAGAAATTGCTGTGGCTGAAATCACAGAGGTTGTGCCTATGTTCTTCTCTAGGATTTTGATGGATTCCTGTCTCACATTGAGGTCTTTCATCCATTTTGAGTTTATCTTTGTGTATGGAGAAAGAGAATCATTCAGTTTTATTTTTCTGCATGTGACTGTCCAGTTTTCCCAAAAGCATTTGTTGAAGAGACTGTCCTTTTTCCATTGGATATTCTTTCCTGCTTGGTTGAAGATGAGTTGACCATAGAGTTGAAGGTCCATTTTTGGGTTTTCTGTTCTGTTCCATTGATCTATATGTCTGTTTTTGTGCTAATACCATACTGTCTTGATGATTACAGCTTTGTACTAGAGCTTGAAGTCTGGAATTGTGATGCCACCAGCTTTGCTTTTCTTTTTCAGCATTCTTCTGGCTATTGAGGGTCTTTTCTGGTTCCATATAAATTTTAGGATTATTTGTTCCAGCTCTGTGGAAAATGTCCATAGTATTTTTTTTTAAGTTGGTTCTTTTTTTTTTTTTAAGATTTTATTTATTTATTTGACAGACAGAGATCACAAGTAGGCAGAGAAGCAGGCAGAGAGAAAGAGGGGGAGCAGGCTCCCTGCTGAGCAGAGAGGGGCTGGATCCCAGGACCCTGGGATCATGACCTGAGCTGGAGGCAGAGGCTTTAACCCACTGAGCCACCGAGGTGCCCCATCCATAGTATTTTGATAGAGATTGCATTAAGTGTGTGGATTGTTTTGGGTAGCATAGACATTTTCACAATATTTATTCTTCCAGTCCATGAGCATGAAATGTTTTTCCATTTCTTTGTGTCTTACTAAATTTCTTTCATAAGTCTTCTGTAGTTTTTAGAGGACAGATTCTTTACTACTTTGGTTAGGTTTATTCCTAGGTATCTTACAGTTTTGGGTGCATTTGTAAATGAGATCAATTTCTCTTCTGTCTCATTGTTAGTGTATAGAAATACAATTGATTTCTGTGCATTGATTCTATATCCTGCCACTTTGTTGAATTCCTGTATGAGTTCTAACAGTTTTGGGGTACAGTCTTTCGGATTTTCCACATAAAGTATCATGTCATCTGCAAAGAGTGGGAGTTTGACTTCTTCTTTGCCGATTTGGATGCCTTTTATTTCTTTTTGTTGTCTGATTGTTGAGGCTAGGACTTCTAGTACTATGTTAAATAGCAGTGGTGATAGTGGACATCCAGCTCTCAGTTTTCCCCCATTGAGAATATTTGCTGTGGGCTTTTTGTGGATAGTTTTTATGAATTTGAGGTGTGTTTCCTCTCTCCACTGTGGAGAGTTTTGCTTTTTTTTTTTTTTTTAGATTTTATTTAGATTTATTTTATTTTATATATTTTATTTAGATTTATTTAGATTTTTATTTAGATTTTATTTTAGATTTTTTTTTTTTAGATTTTAGATTTTATTTATTTATTTGATGGAGATCACAAGTAGGCAGAGAGGCAGGCAGAGAGAGGAGGAAGCAGGCTTCCTACTAAGCAGAGAGCCCAATGCGGGGCTTGATGCGGGGCTAGATCCCAGAACCCTGGTATCATGACCTGAGCTGAAGGCAGAGGCTTTAACCCCCTAAGCCACCCAGGCACCCCCACTGTGGAGTTTTAATCAAGAAAGGATGCTGTACTTTGTCAAATGCTTTTTCTGCATCAATTGAGAAGATCATATGGTTTTACCCTTTCTTTTATTAATGTGCTCTATTACATTGATTGATTTACGAATGTTGAACCACGCTTGCAGCCCAGGAATAAATCCCAATTGGTTGTGGTGAATAAGCCTTTTAATGTACTGTTGGATCCTATTGGCTGGTATCTTGGTGAGAATTTTGACATCCATGTTCATCAGGGATTTGGTCTGTAATTCTCCTTTTTTAATGGAGTCTTTGTCTGGTTTGGGGATCAATTAATGCTGGCCTCATTGAATGAGTTTGACAGTTTTCCTTCCATTTCTGTTTTTTAGCAGTGCTGTTCTAATCAAGATTTTTCCAAATAATTTTGTTCTGTAATAGACACTGTTTAAAGGTTAAAAAGTATGATTATATCCAAAATATCCACAATTTGATTATATTCTCCTCAAAAAAATAAATTAGAATAAATGAAAAAAGTCATGAACTATGAAAATATTTTCCATACGCCTTCAAAGTTAATTTTTTCTAAATCAGGCAAAATTGTGAAAATTAAAAGAGAAAATTCAAATTATTAATAATGCACATCAATGCTTAAAAATACAGTTATTTAAATTAAAAAGTTGTAATTTAATTTTAATTACATTTTGGAAATGCAATTACCTCTTATTAAATAGTTTTATGTTAATTACACTGTTTACAACTCCAGTGTTCATTCATCTAATTGACAAGGGAAGTGCTGGCAGCATGCTGTGGGAATTCAGAAGTAATAGGAGTTGTTTAATATGGCAGAATCTTCCTTAGGCCACCAGTTTGGAATATTGCCCTAATTCCCAAGTACCTCTGGAACTCTGAATTGAAGTGAGTAAATGCACTCAGCTCTGGGGAAAGGATACTTTGTAATGCAGGAATCTACTGCTTTCATACTGTCTCAGAGAAAGGATTCGATGAGTTAATTAATTTGCCTTACCTTTTGCCTAAGCACTTCTGCTGCTCAAATCCCACCCTCCCTCTGAAGCAGCCTGTCTCTAACACCAGCAGCAGGAAGACACAGTCGTTCACAGCTTTGGGACATAATTGCCTTTTTAGAGGGACTGGTGCAGGAGAGGTGGAGAGAGCTGTTTCTTTGGCCTAAACGGTATCAATCAGGAGAATGGAGCTTTGGGGTCACAGTTTGCCACGCGTGAGTGCTGGATCTGAGTGCCTCAGTGCCTCTGCAACCTTAAATTTAGTTAGTGTTTTTATGACTCAGGTCCCTCAGAGGCATGGAACCCGGAGCAGGTCCCTCTCTGCCAGGTCCCCCTCTGGCCTGGCTGTGAGGGTAGTATTATGCATTTGGGCAGGTCATTTTTGTAAGCATTGCTCCTTTCCCTTAAGGAAAGGGAACATTACCTCTTCATGTACTTACCTCAGAGTGTTCTTGAGATAAGTAAGTGTGTTTGCCTGCTTTTTATTTTTTTAATTTTTTAAAAAAGATTTTATTTATTTATTTGACAGACAGAGATCACAAGTAGGCAGAGACGCAGGCAGGGGGCAGTGGGGAGGCAGGCTCCCAGCTGAGCAGAGAGCCTGATGCAGGGCTCCATCCCAGGACCCTGGGATCATGACCTGAGCTGAAGGCAGAGGCTTTAACCCACTGAGCCACCCAGGCACCCCTCGCCTGCTTTTGAAAATAATATATTTATAATTTTGGTAAAAAGCTTGGTGTCGAAGGAGCATGGACCTTTGCAGAAGTAGTTTATTATTTGCTTTATTTCTTTCTTGGGTCAATATAGTTTTTTTTTTAATAAATTTTTTATAAAGATTTTTATTTATTTATTCGACAGATCACAGGTAGGCAGAGAGGCAGGGGGAAGCAGTCTCCCTGCTGTGCAGAGAGCCTGACGTGGAACTTGATCCCAGGATCCCGAGATCGTGACCTGAGCCGAAGGCAGAGGCTTAAGCCTCTGAGCCACCCAGGCACCCCTTGGGTCTATAAGTTAACAAAGGTATCGAAGCGAACAAAGAAGACACTTATCAGTTGGTATCAAATGGCAATCAACTGGCAGTTGCTATTAAAACAAGCTTTTATGCTTTGGATTCTGGAAGGGTTTTATTCTTTGCCCTACTAATATTCTAAAGCACATTAAAAATTCTAATATCTGTACAAATAGAATGGAGATCGCATTTATCCCATAAAGTCAAGACATATATGTTCATTTGCACATGAGGACAACATTACCAGTTCAAGCTTTCTTTGTTTTTAAAAAGATTTTATTTATTTATTTGAAAGAGAGTGTGTGTTTGTGTGTGTGTGTGTGTGTGTGTGTAAGAACAGGAGGAGGGGCAGAGGGAGAAGGAGAAGCAGACTTCCCACTGAGCAGGGAGCCCAACTGGTCCTGGGACTAGATCCTGGGACTCAGATCATGACTGCAGCTGAAGGCAGATGCTTAAGCAACTGAGACACCCAGGCAGCCCACCAGTTCAGTCTTTCAGTGGGACAATTCATTGAAATCTTGCCTTCTCATTTTTTCTTTTTTAATCTTGCTCATTTTTTCTAATAATACTCACCAGGTTTTGAGAAGACATTTAGTGCCAATCTTTGGGTTGACTCTTTCACATGTAGCATCTTATTAAGTCCTCCTAGTAGCCAGGTTCTATTACTGTGATTCCCATTTTAAAATCAGGAAACAGAGACTAAATGATTTGCTCAGGATCACATCGGTAGTAACTGAAAGGAGTGGAAATAAGATTAGCCCGATCTGAAAGCCCAAGCTGTAAATGATTGCATTGTACTGTCCCCTAGAGAGGCTGTGGGAGATGTCAACCCAGGTTCCGGGATTCCACCTGCTCTGGAAGACTTCTCTGTTTGGATTAGAGTTGTCGTCCTGATAGCTCTGGCAACAGGAACCCGTACGGGAGAGTCTACGTGACCCAGAAATCGGAGCAGAAAGCATTCTCACTTGGCATGCAGGTGTCCTGTTGTGTTGAGATATAGAGAGTACTGATGCTGGGGTCCTGGTCCAGGACATCGTATAACTTTGATGTGAATGAAAACATCAGTGTGCCGTTTGGGGCACAGCTGTGTAATCAAAGCCACACAGCCTTGATGGATTTCAGCTAATTGGTTCAACAAAAACTTACAGCTGCAATGGGACGGAATGGAGCCGTCTGCCGGTGCACATGCAGACCAGCCTCAGTCACGTTCCCTGGCCGTCACTGGAACAAATGCCCTACTTTGTAAAAAGGCTCGGAGTGGTGGCCCATAAATAGCTGAGCTGTTTAACATTTGCAGACATTCACGGTTATATATCCGCTGTCAATACGCTGCACACACATTAGGGGGGATTGTGACAGTCTTGCTGACACACTATTGATTCATGGCAGAGGCTGTTTATCTGTGACAAGAAAACATCAGTTGATATTGACGAATCATCTGAAAATACTCACCTACTTGCACTCTATCAAGTTGAGTGAAATATGCAGTAAACTGACTGCTTGCAGTCAGAATGGATCCACAGGGAGAGAGTTTCTGTATGCTATCAGATATTCTTTCTAAATCCACAGCCCGGGTATAGTGATGTTAAAGGAAGAGCTTTCTCTCTGTAAGGCCAAAGGATGAAAACCAACTGTGTTAATAACGCGAGCGAACTGTGAACAAATTCGAAGTGGGGCTTGTGTATGCAATTCTCCCCTGCCTGCTGACCTAAAAAAATGAGTGTGAGAAGCTGCCTGGTGTGTCATGCTGAATCGGTGAAAGATTCTCACTTATTAGGGAGATGAAAGTGTGCTGTTATTTTCAAAAAGCCACTACCAAGACGGAGGTTTCTAATTAAACTATAGTTTATGAGCACATTACAGAATTCCTCACCTTTTCTGTTGGGGCCAGAAGTCAACCAAGATTTTTAAATTGTGGCACACAGTCTAGCTAGAGTGTTCCATATAAATTACCTGGAAAAAAAATCACCATGGGTATCTAAATGCTGTTTCAAAAAATGTATTCACATACCTGACCAATATTTTTTTTTTAAGATTTTATTTATTTATTTGAGAGAGAGAGAGAGAGAGATCACAAGTAGGCAGAGAAGCAGGCAGAGAGAGTGAGGGGGAAGCAGGCTCCCCGCTGAGCAGAGAGTCCAATGCGGGGCTCGATCCCAGGACCCTGAGATCATGACCTGAGCTGCAGACAGAGGCTTAACCCACTGAGCCACCCAGGCACCCCCTAACTAAGATTTTTAAAGGCGAAATTGAGGGCAAGAGACCAGTCTGGGACCTCATGGAGCTTGTATTCTAGTTTGGGAAGAAGACAAAAAGAGTAAATATAAAATAAAGTAGGTAGATATTAAAATAACTTTAAGTTATACTAAGTAACATGTCAGAGAGATAAAGATAGTTTGAAATCATTTCTGCCATATCAGAAAAGTCCTGCATGGTGACAGTGAATTGTGTTGGGCATATCTGGGTATTTCCCAAGTCCTCCGTGGGCACCCACCCAGGGTGACATAGGGTTAGGGAGAGGAGTTTGCACTTACTCAGTAACTACTGTGAGCAAGCCTTGTAGTAGGCACTCTTGTGTATAGTAAGGATTGTAACTAGCAGGTTGGTGGGAAGAGTTGCAGATTTGAAGTCAGATTATCTTCATTATGAACTTGATCTCTACTATATCCTATAACTGTGGCCCTGAGAAAACCAAATTTTTTGACCCTCAGTCTCTTCATCTACTAAAATAGATAGTACCTTGTTGGATTGTCATCAGGACTTAAATAAAAAAATAAAATATGTGGCATGTAATAGAAAATCAGTCAATTCACTGAGTCTTCGTAATCTTCTTGAGATGGAAACTAAGTACCACTGTACTAAGTCACAGCCTATCAAAGGCTGTGTGATATCCTTAAAATGCTTAGTGTTTTCAAAAGTTTGAAAGAAATGAGGCTTGGGGTCCTCATCTTACTGACTAGATCTTGACTCTTTTTGTGCCCTTAATGCTATGATAGCATTTACAATGTATTTCTACTAAGTGCTCCTACTACTGTCACCACCTCTGCTGTCATGCCTGGCCACCTCAAGCATCTTACCCTCGTTGAGCCCTCACAAGGTGCCAGGCACAACACTAAGCCCTGGAATACATCGTCTCCTCTGATTCTCACCGCAGCCCCAAGGGATGAAGTTACAAGGTCTTCTTTTGTAGGTGAGAAAATGGAGGCATGCTGTACGTTAAGAAATTAATTCAACTTCAAGCAGCTGATAAGGAGCGGAATTGGATCCCAACTCAAATAGTCTAGCCCCCCAAATTCCTCACTTGGTGTGTGCACAGTATAAAACCCAAAGGAGTTTTCTAAGGCATTCTGTAGTCCTTAGCTTAGTTGTTAAGGCACCTACAGGAGCCATAGGCAGGCTGGTTGCTGTGATCCTCACTAGGCCGGAATCAGCGAGACCACCTAGCTGCCTGCTTGGCAGTGTCCCAGGCTGCTCTTTCCCCTCAGGGGCAGCTCAGGCCCAGGGAGCACTGTATTCAACAGGTGCTAGCATAAGAAAAAAAGCAGAAGGAAGATCTGTCAGTGAGGCAAGGACTTGGAAGTAACGTTTTCCATTAAAAAGCTTTCTCATGAGTTATTAATGAAAGTCAAGAATTAGTATTTCCTTATTTGATCCGGTCCCCTGTTAAGGATTGATTGAGTTCATACATTTGCCAATTTACTGAAAATAACCTGAAGTGTCATTAACTGAATTTCCATGGAGTCCAATTTCAACCTGCCCTATCTTTTTGTTTATAGCCACATTTTCTGGGCTACTGCAGGGAACATTCTTTCTCTCCAATAGATGTAATAGAAGCAGGAAGAGGTTTTACTGAATTTATAGGAATCCTTTTCCCTAGCTTGTCTCAACTTAGCTCAGTTGCCTATTGTTTTTTATGGTTATTTTGTGTATGATGTTAGTGGTGTGGCTGTATGTCTTAGGAATCAGTTCCTTTTTCAGTGATTAGCCTGTAAAATCTTTGGGGGCTGCCTCTGAAGTGGGACTATTTTATAGGTGAAAAAAAATGTTAACCTTATAATAAGTTCCTTCTGGAATTTTGACAATAAAATTTGTAGTGGATAAGATCTAAGGCCGAGGTCACACAGAATCCCAGGTTAGACTAGGATTTCCTTTAATGGGACGTTGTTATATTAGGGATGGGTGTATTGGAGAATAAACTAACTGAAGTGACCTTGAAGTTAATTACTCATTGCAACTAAGAAAAGTGTTTCTAGTTACATCATTTATACCATTAAAGCCAGCTGGCTTCTGCTTGGGTTTTGGTGTGACAGTCACAAAATGATACAATATGTTTTGCCTGCTTTTAATTAAATCGTGATTTCCAGAAATAACTAAGTAGTCCAGTGTAGCAGCTTTTCCAAATTGGAATTTTAAGTCCGTGAGTTTCCCGGGGTGACCCGTCCACACAATCCTTAGACATTCAGGAGGCCAGGATTTGATGGTTGTATTTTCTCATTTTATACACAATGAAGAAAAGACCTAGTAACTTGTGAAAAATTTATGTATATTAAATGGTGGTCCTAGGATTTGCATGAAGATTTTTCAGACTCTAAAATTTAATTTTTTTTTTTTACCCATCATAGTATTCTGACTTCCCATGACCCAAATAAAGAATTCAGATGTTTCTAGTGTTCTATTTAATTTGTGTATTGAATTGTAGTTTTTGAGGGGCTCCTGGCTGGCTCAGTTGGTGGAGCATGCAACTCTCGATCTTGGGGTCATGAGTTCCAGCCCCACCTTGGGTATAGAGATTACTTAATAAATGCATAAACATAAACAAAGAAAAAGAAATGTGCTTTTTTGAACCTTAAATGTCTCCTTGTCTCGCAGATATTACAAGCTTTTATTTAAAATTCCATTCATTTTTTTTGCCAAATATTTATAAAATATTTACCTTTTGTCTGCAGATAACAGAGTTAAGATATGGTAGTTGCAATCAAGAATCCTGTAGGCCACTGGTGTATATCCTAAGTTCTGTATGTCAGAGTTTTCATCATTATATTTTTAACAGAATGCTGCAGTGTTTATTCTGTTTTTTATTTCATTGTTGGTATATGAGTAATAGCCTTTTTATGTCTTACCTTCACAAGTCCCAGATCAGATATTTAAATGATAAAAAATACTGCTTCACCACCATGGAGTTACATGATCTTTGTTTTCTCCACATTTTATTTTATAATAGTTCTATCCTAAATCTTTATGAAAACTTTATTATTTTTCTGAGGGAATATTTGCATAGTTATTAGCATATAATCTAGCATAATAGTTGTCATGATTTTCACTGGAGCAGCTAATCTAAACGGAATGGGTAACTGAAGTGGACTGAACCAGACATTTATGGAGGGATGTTCTGAAAAGCAGAGAAAACAAGATATTGTTTGCAGAGATCCTTCCTCAATATGTTTTTTATTGTAGAGCTCATGTGTTCAGTCTTGTGTCTAAATATTCTTTTGTAGGGACTTTGTAAGCTGAAGAGCTATGTTTTTTTTCCCCAGTAGCTTTGAAAGTTAGACTTACCAGCATGGCATAGGATATTAATCGAAGCTGACAGCAGCTTGTAAATTTTAATTTTCAAATGATGCATCTTGGCTGATGGTTGAGTCTTTGATGACCCAACTTAACAAGAGCACTTCTAAATACATAGGGAGAAATACGGAAAGGATGTAGAATTTGTAGTCAAAGACGCTCGGAGGCAAATCTCTGTCGTTGGGGTTTGGTGCTCCGACAGACAGCTCGCTAGTAAGTGTCTCTGAGCTTGTGTCTCAGTTTTCTCACTTGTAAAGTAGAGAAATAGCAAAGCAGTAGCTGTCTTCTGGGTTGGTTACATCTTTGTTGAGAGGAGGCTGTGGTCAGGATTTTTACAGCTAATTTGTGAGGTTAGGTACATCTCCATTTTTCAAAATTTTCAGCTACTCGGGCTGTATCAAACTATAATTTCCAGAAGCTAGCTTAGCGCCTAGCAAATGACTGGAACCTCTGCAGATGGGAACTGTTATTATGATTAAAAACAGAGAAGTTCCAGCGCATGACCTTAAACCCTAGAACAGCACACTTGACGTGAATTGCTCCTGTATAGGTTGGCTTTATGTAATGGTGCAAGAATTCTATCTCCATCTGTTTTCTATTTGGATTATTCTATATGTACCTGGCCAGACATACTTAACAAAAGGAGTCGGTCCTGACAAAGATGAATGAGGGTACAAGCACTGCTGAAATCAAAATATTTGCAGATACAGGCAAGTATTTAATTGAGCTCTATCCTTGTTGCTTCCTCTTAGTTTTCATATTTCCTCCGACAACACCTGTGCCTGACTGAAGAGGTAGTATAGTTTGTTATATTTGTCTTCCTAAAAAATAGTGTTTTGGCCTTGATGTTTTTAAAGAGAAAGAAAATCACCAAAAATGTGTGCTAGAGATCACAATTTCCAGGCGAGGCATTTTCTTGGGACCCGGGAGAACCTGACTCAAGGATAGCTCTTTATGATTTGGACCCAGGAAAAATGAGAGGGCAGCGGCTCTAGGAAATGTAGTGGCATCAGAAAAACTGGCTTCAGCAGTCATGGAAATGGTTGTGAATGGGAGAGAATGCAGGCCTTCTGTAGCTGATGAGTCAGTCTTCTCGCATGGCCTTTGCCTACCAGCACCCATCAAGCTCCGGTATGCTGAGGAACTTCTGTGATGTTCAGCAGAATACTCTGTGCGTAAGAGCATTAGGCACGGTGGTTCAGTTGGTTAGCATCTGCCTTCGGCTCAGGTCATGAGCCCAGGGTCATGGGATTGAGTCTCACATTGGACTCTCTGCTTAGTGGGGAGTCTGCGTCTTCCTTTCCCTCTTTCTCTACACTTTCCCTCTCTCTTTCTCTCAAATAAATAAATAATATCTTTAAAAAAAGAGTATTAGGCACTACGAATGCAGGCATGAGACCGTCACAAATGCTTTGGGTAAGAGAAACTTGATTTATTTGAACAGAATCATTTTTGCTAGCTCCCCTACAAGACATGGGGTTTCAACTCCTATCATTTCAGTAAGGATTAATTGTAAGATGCAGTTCACCAATGGCATCTCACTTGTACATTTTATATCCTTATTTACCAATATATGGCTCTTACCCTTTGGTTTATGGAAAATGTTAGGGAGCTTTGTGTATAACTAGGTGTCAATGGGAGAAAACTACTATAAATACTTTCCTCATTTTTTTTTTCCCTTCTTAGTAAAATAAAGAAGAATTCTAACAAGTCTTACATAGAGGTATGGCACCCAATGGTGGACTGTTCTGGAGCCCAGCCATAAGGCTCTATATTAGAATCCAGGCTCTACGGCTTCTTAATTCTGCATATTTTACTGCTTCCTTATGGACAAAGAAACGTTGTAAGTATCAGAGAACATAATGTATACCTTACTCATTGGGTGGATCTGGGGAACAAAGGGTCCAAAAGGGATTGGAAAAAAGTCCCTGGCACAGGTGAACCTGTGTGGGGCAGGTGGGTAAGTTGGAGCCTGCAGGAAGCTAGGCGTGTCCAGCCACTAGAGAGGATGTCAGGGGGCTGGTGTAGAAGTCTATGAAAGATTGTTGGCTCTGTGGCCATTGCTTCAGGAGAAGGAAATGGACTCAGCCTGGAAAAAAGTAAGAACAAATAGTAACCCTCTGCATCTCTCTCAAACCCAACTAAAATGCCTGGTGATTCAGTGTTGCCTTGATTATAGCTGATGTTTCTTGTCCACCATCCGGAACCTGAAGTCAACATAGAAGGGAATTGTAGGAATTGTAGTTCCAAGATAGCTAAGTCAGCACAGTACGCAGGTAGTATTCTGTGTGACTTTAGGTAATTCTTTAAACTTCCTGAGCATTTTTTCTCATCTGTACAGGAAATACAATAATAGTACTTACTCTGGAATGTTATTTTAGGATTAAATGATGTGCTTTATCTTATACAGTGCCTGGCATGTGCTGAGAGCTCAGAAAATCAGTTTTTTTTTTTTTTTCACATCTATATTCTTTTGTCAGGGACTGCACATGCCCTCCCATGCCTGCTCCATCAACCTCTGTTTGCCTTTGCCCTGGAAGTTTTTTCTTTCTTTCTTTCTTTTTGAGATTGTATCAGCCTGCATTTATCTATCTATCTACCTATTTATCAGAGAGAGAGACACACACACACACACAGAACACAAGCAGGGGGTGGCAGCAGGCAGAGGGAGAGGCAGGCTCCCCAATGAGCAGGGAACCCCACAGTGGGGCTCGATCCCAGGATGCTGCGATCATGACCTGAACTGACGGCAGTCTCTTAACCTACTGCGTCACTCAGGCGTCCCTGTGTCCGCTTCTATTAAGCAAACAGTCAGGATAGGATGTTCTGCTCTCTGAGGCTATTCTAAAGAGGATTGGCTCTGGATTCAGAAAGACTAAATCAAAAAGATATTTCTCAATCAAAAGATAATCAAAGAGATAGCTTCTACTCTGCCCTGTAGGGGTTACTAGATGATGAGACCTGTTCTCTAGGTGGCAGCTGAAGTCACCCAGGAAGAACAATATTCTGATCTTTGAACTGTATCTGTGCTTTGTGTAAAAGCATGATTGTTCAAATGCTACAGTCTGCTCAAGACAGCACCCTGTCACGACCAGTCCACATAAGATGAGTACTTTCCTGCTCTTCTGGAGTATGTTCATGCTGCTAACGATCTTTCTTCCCTACTGTGCCCAGTCTGGGGAGGGTGTTAGGTCACTGCTCTTTGCAGCTGATTCTAATTTTAACTGATTTGGGTAGACTAAGAAGCCCAGCTTACCAGGGATGGACTAAACTGAAGCTTATTTCAGATGCTCCTCTTTTAATAGGTGAACTTTTCTACTACTGGCAAGTAATGCTCCCACAGAGATAAATCTACTGCTAGCACTAACCTTTCCACAGGTTGGGACACTGGGGCAGGTGTCAACCCTCCATTGCCTGGATCTCCCAACGCCATGGTCCCGTGGCTGTCCTGTGCAGGCTGGATTGTCTTAGACACTGATCACGGTAGACATCTGAAAGGGCAGCAAAACTTCATTGGTCAAAATTAGTTTCAAGCTGTACAAATGGAAAAACTGGAATCTAAGGACCCAAGAACAGCAGTGGAGTAAAAGTAAGAAGGAGTTGGGAGCTATTAATCAGATCCAGCATTCTTTGGTTTGCCAGGAAAGATGCAGTGTGTAAGTAGACCATGAGCCAGGGAAGCCTAGAATTGGCCCTTTTCACATTAATTCTACTCCTAGTTTTCAATTACATACTATAGCTGGAAGAGACACATGAAGGCCTCTCTTAAGATTTACCTAACTGTTCATCTTCTCTTAGAAGTCTTCTTGACCATCATACCTTGCCACATTTCCAGTCTCCATTCCTTTCCCCACCTCCCCAATCTGAGTTGATAGAATTCTAACTTACTTTATGTGACAGTTAATTTTACGTGTCAACTTGAGTGAGCTAAAGGATACCCAGAGAGCTGGTAAGACATTATTTCTGGCTGTATCTGTGGAACTGTTTCTGGAAGAGATTCACTTTTGAATTTGTGAACTGAGTAAAGCAGATGACCCTACCCAACATGAGTGGGCCCAGATAAAACAAAAAAGTAGAGGAAGGACACATTATTTCTCTCTGCTTAAGCCGAGACATCCATCTTCTGTTCAGGGACACTGGTGCTCAGGCTTTTGGACTCAGACTGAGACTTACCCCATTATTCCTGTGATTCTCAGGCCTTTGGACTCAGATCAAGTTCCACCATTGGCTTTCCTGGTTGTCCAGCTTGCAGATAGAGATCATGGGGCTTCTTGGCATCCATAATTGTATAAGCCAGGCTCTTTAATAAATCTTCTTTTATATGTATCTATGTATATCTTATTGGTTCTGTTTTTCTGAAGAACCCAAATACAGTTTGTAGTTGTTCAGTTCTTGTATATGGATCACACTCTATCTTTACAGGCCTGCTTTTATTGTTCCACACAACTTAAATCTTTGTTGTAATCTACTCGGGTGCAAAGACTATAGCTCTATATGTCAAATGCACTGTAATTGGCTGCAGTGGAAGGACTAGACCATCCTTCCATATCCTGTATTGTCATTTCCTCCAGTGCAATAAATGTGTGTCTATTGTATGCACAAATTTAGACTCCAAGAACCTGGATCCTAAAAATTTTAATTAAACTGTTATCACTTGGCATGCCAAGGAACAACCTCATAAATAAAAGATTCAAAATCTGAATGCAGAATTACTGAAGGTAATGCAGTAATACCCCCCCAAAAAAACCCAAAAAAAACCCCCCAAAACCCAGTGCAGTTGATAATTAGATTCTTTACTTGCCTATATGCAGAAGAATCTGTTCTTTCACTAGATCTTTTGGTTAATGGGCTTAAAGTAGCATCTGTGATGACTTACAATCAGCCCTGCATTGTTTAATCTGAAACTTTGGTTCTCATTTGTTTGATTAAATGCATAGAACTAGTAAAGATGTTAAAATGAAGGTAGTGTGTTTACCTACTACCCAACATGTAGATGAAAAGTAAAAAGTCTCTATCAATCAATTAGATGTTTCTGAAACCAGCTGTACACACAATGCCAAGTAGCTGAACATTTGGAAACATCTGGCTAATTGACAGAATCTTCTTTTAAGCATCTAGATGTTTGATATCACATTGACTTGATGATCACAGAAGCTGCTCTCAAGATTTGGGGCTTGGAAATACTCCTCACTTAATAGAACTAACGCTGTGAATGGATATGATCTATATGAAAATGGAAAAAGTTTTAGAATTAAGACAGAACTTGTCCTTTAGTCAAAATCAGGTTTTGGGTTCTTAAAATATTTCTTGGGGAGTGCCTGGGTGGATCAGTGGGTTAAGCCTCTGCCTTCGGCTCAGGTCATGATCTCAGGGTCCTGGGAATGAGTCCCACATCAGGCTCTCTGCTCAGCAGGGAGCCTACTCCTCCCCTCTCCCTGTCTCTGCCTGCCTCTCTGCCTACTTGTGATCTCTCTCTCTGTCAAATAAATAAATATCTTAAAAAAATGTTTAAAATATTTCTAGGAAAATGGAAGACTTGTCTTATGGAAACCTGACCAGGTTGCCCTTGGATATGGCAGTGACTTTAGTGAGAACACTAAAGGCATGATCAATGAAAGAAATAGTTGATAAGCTATACTTCATTAAAAGTTCTGCTCACAAAAGACAATCTCAAGAGAATGAGAGGACAAGCCACAGACTGGGAGAAAGGAAAATACTTGGAAAAGATATATCTGATAAAGGACTGCTACCTGAAATATATGACCAACTCTAAAAACCCAACAGGAAGAAAACAAACAACTTACATAAAAATGGGGCCAAAGACCTGAGCAGATATGGCACCGAAGAAGATGGCAGATGGCAAATAAACATATGAGACGTTGTTTAAAGGTTTTCTCATCATCAGAGAATTACAAATGTAAACAGTGAGATACTGCTGCACACCTGTGAGAGTGGCCCAGACCTGCAACCCGGAACCCACTCTCTGCTGGCAAGGACAACAAAGGAAAAAATGACATTAGAAACTTTGTTCCTTCTTAGTCCACCGCTGTCATCAGTTAAGGAGGGAAACTCTGCCAGGGGAACTCTTCGCAGAGAGAATGCATGACTCCGGAAGAGTTACATAACCGTCAGTTAATGAGGTACAAAACTGAAGTGCCTTGGCTTCCAAAGTTGTCCTCCTCTGCTGTCAGGAGGCAGCGCGGTTCTTTGGGGCTTCAAGGCTCCAAGCATCCGTGTCCTCTTTAATTTCTTCCTCTTTGCCTTCAGTTTCCAGTCAGTGGGTAAGCGCTTTCTCTTGAGTCAACTTGCAGGTGTATTTCTTACCTTTTTCTTCTGCTCCTGAGATAGAAGTTCAGATCATACCCTCTTTTTTCTCCAGAGTAAGTATTCAAGTTCTTTTTTTTTTTTTTTGGAAGATTTTATTTATTTATTTGACAGACAGAGATCACAAGTAGGCAGAGAGGCAGGCAGAGAGAGAGGGGGAAGCAGGCTCCCCACTGAGCAGAGAGCCCGATGTGGGGCTCCATCCCAGGACCCTGAGATCATGACCTGAGCCTAAGGCAGAGGCTTTAACCCACTGAACCACCCAGGCGCCCCTCAAGTTCTTTTTAATTATAAGAACCATTCATGTTTTTGGGGGTAACAAATTCAAACCAAAAAAGTGAGTAAGATAAAAATGGAAGGTTTCCTTTCTTCTAAAGTTCCTGCCCAACTGTTGTTAACTGTGACAGTGTTGTTGATTTTTTTTTCTTCTGATTTCCTCATGCTTTGTTTGTGTAGTATTTATATTACCTCCATTTTTCAATGTCATATATTCATATCAATGTATGCATCATGATTACAAATTAGGTAGTATTTATTGAGGAATTGCTATGAGCCTGCAGTGAGTTCTGCATTTCACGTAAATTTTCTCAAGCAGTCCCTGTTGTACTATCTGGTAAGTGACTAAACCAAAATTCTAACCTTGCCTGCCAAACTCCTGAGCCTCAAAGTTTACTCTTACTGTGCCCAAAAAGTATTCGTTTTTTTAAGAAAATAAAATCATGATGACATTATACTTGTATGCAATTTCCCTCTTTTTACTTTACAATGTGTTAAGAGATAGTGAGCCTTGTATCAAAGTATCTCAGTCTTTTTAATAGCCATATATAGTACTGTGTTGCATGGATGAATAATTATTTAGTTAAAATATCCCCTATTGGGGCACCTGGGTGGCTCAGCTGGTTAAGCGGCTGCCTTTGGCTCAGGTCATGATCCCAGGGTCCTGGGATCGAGCCCCATGTTAGGCTCCCTGGTCAGTGGAGAGCCTGTTTCTCCCTCTCCCTCTGCCTGCCTCCCTGCCTACTTGTGTTCTGTCTGTCAAATAAATAAATAAAATCTTTAAGAAAAAAAACGAAAAATATATCCCTTATTAATTGACATTTCAGTGATTTTCTCTTTTTTCCCTATTATGAAAAAAATACTATAAATATCTTTGTATACTTGGGTTGTGTTTCTGTTGGATAAGTACATAAAAAGTAAAATTACAACAAATTCTATTCTCTGTTCTTTCAAATCTTTCTCATTCTTTCCAGATTTGTCACATGGAACATGGTTCTGATCCCACTGCTTTGCTGCTCTGGACTGCTTGGACTTTTGGATAACGTATAAACACCTTGCCTCTTCTGGCTACCAAATCTCATGTGTTTTTTATTTATTTATTTAAAATCTTTGGATGCAAGCATGTGTGCGCATACGAGACAGGAGGGGGGTGGGGCAGAGGGAGAAGCAGACTCCTGCTTAGCAGGGAGCTGAGTCAGGACTCCATTCCAGGACCCTGGTATCATGTCCTGAGCTGAAGACAGGTGCTTAACTCCCTGAACCACCCAGGGGCCCCAAAATTTCATATGCTTTTAACCCAAACTCATCATACTCAATCCTCTTTCACCCACTTGGTGCTCTAATATTAAGTATTCCCATTACTGCCTTAGCCTGGAATTACCTTCTCCTCCACATTTTTGAGTGTGGTTCCTATTTACCACCAGTTACCTTCCTTTGCATATGTCCCCAGCTAGAAATTATAGCTGCATAGTTTCAGATTCCCAAAGCATTAGGTCTGTATCTCTGTTTGCACTGCTATCGGGTCCTACCTTGAAAAAAAATTTAAGTAAGCTTTATGCCCAATGTGGAGCTTGAACTCAGGACCCTGAGATCAAGTGTCTCGTGCTCTATTCACTGAGCTACCCAGGCAGCCCTGTCAGGTCCTGCTCTGTAGTAGTGCTGATCTATAATACATCCTTCACCATTCTTTGGAAGTTCTAAAAAAGAAAAGGAAAAAAAAAAAAGGAAAGAAAATTCTTTGGGTGTGTTCCATGTCTAATATCTTATAATTCCCATGGCATCTCATATTGGCTTGTTAATTAAGTAGTTATTTCATCAATTAATTTGAATTTAAATATGAAGACTACTATTTTCTCCTCCTTATTTCTTTACATACATACTAATGATATGGAGCCATTTGAACATGATAATTTGCACTGCATACCTTTCTATGAAATAAACATTCACCTTTAAAGGAGGTCTTACTGCCCCTTCATAGCTGGTATGCTAAACTTCTAAAAACTGGAACGTTTTGCCTGATGATATCACAAGGGGCTTTCACATAGGTTTTTATACAGAATGGCACAGATTGTAATCCTGATCTTCGGCAGCCAGAGCCATGCCTCTCTCCCCATGACCCAGGAGATCAGACTGGCGATCAACACTTGATGTATGGACAGGCAACCTTGATGCCGGTCAGTATACAAGGGTCTGTTTCCTGAAATAAAAAATAAACCAGAAACGTTCTCCTTCAGAATTTGGAACGGGGAACTGTGAATCTGTGATGTTATTTGGAAAGCAAAAAATTCTGTGGGTGTGCATCAGTGCCCTACGATATCAGGCTGCATAAAAGATGTACGAGGGAGTCATGTACAAGAAGCTGGTCCCTAAAGGCATTTGGTATTACAGGCTGTCAAACCTACCATTGAAAATCCCTTAAAATGGTGTCACATTGGGACCAGCCTACTGTTTCTTGGTAAACTCAACATGGGGTGAGTTTTCTATAGCTTTGGAACAGATTTGTGCATTTTCAGGAGAGCACCAGATGAAGGAATTGGCTTTCACTTCAGGGCCATGTTTTACTGAAAATACGTACCTTTAAATGATAGAATTATACTTGGTACAGAAAGATCTTCGCAGTGTGTGAGTCACCTGGAAAATGAAGCTGACTGAGGGAACAGCAGTTTCAGGACACCCATCTTTTGCTCATTTCTCCGTGTGTGTGTGTGTGTGTGTGTGTATGTGCGCAGCGCTGGGAGAGGAATATGCATAAGTTAATCCACGCATATTTTGGCTCCAGGGTAGAGAACAGGGGAGAAATCCAGCAGAGGGAGGAAGTGGAGGAGTTTGGCAGGGGCGGAGCATTGCCATGAGGTAGAGGCTATGAAGCCCCTGAGGTGGACAAGGGAGAGCAGGCAGTCCCTCAAACTGGCTTACATTGAGAACAGTCCCGTAGTGAGCTGTACTCTGTGCCTATCCTTAAAGGCCCCTTCCTTGAAATGACCTGAGAGTCTCCCTTCATTACAACTAAATTATCCAGACTCATCAGTTAAATGACAGAAGCACTGCTTCTTGATTTCTCCTGAAATTTCTATCCATGTACATGCTTCTGGGTGATAAGAACAGAAGAACAACTATGGAAAATGTTTACGGCTGTGTCCTCTCCAGAAGAATTATATAATGGCATTTCTGGAGTGATTATGTTTGCAAAGAGGTTAGAAGGTAGCACAATAAGAGAACAGACAATTAGTGTTTGGACAAAATAGTATTACCTTGCCCAATTTTGCTTGCTTGTTTGCTTTTTCTTTCTCTCTTTCTTTTTTGTACATAGCATATCTAATGTGCTTTATAGGCACCCGAAGTTACCTTTCAAGGTAATTTGGACCAATTTCAGTATTTTCAGCCATAGATGAATCATATTTTATGTCCCCTCGTGCATATCACAGCAGAAGAACTTTCACTGTAAAATAAAATGCTTTATTATTATTTTTTTTCCCATGGAAAGCAAATGCGTACTTTCAAATGGTCAGACGATAGTCGGCTTTGAATAAATCCTGTTCCCTGCTCTTTGTGAGAAGCTTGTACAGTGAACATTCTGGGATTTAATCAGCAAACAGTAGTGGAGAATTAGCTTAGAAAAATAACCCTCTCCAACACATCTGCTCTTCAGACAGACACTGTGTACTGCAAGGCGACATCAGACCTCAGAAGGAAAAACAGGAAGGCTGCCAGGGAAAGGACGGCCAATCTGGACTGCCTTGCGCAACATCTGCTGGGAGTCGACAAAGTGCCCGGCGAGGCACAGCCTGGATTACACCGATCACCTGCAGTGCCAGCTCCCTGGCCAGTGGGAAATGGTTTCTAGGTCTACTGGGCTGGTGCCGAGAGCAACGCGGAAAATTCTTGGAGCAAGAGAAGGAAAATAGCTTTGGATGTGCTTGGCAACAAAAAAGATCTTCGTGCAAACTTTCATTTTCTTTCCTTGGAGAACATTGGTCTTGTGATCTGGGATGAGATGGTTTTTCTTCATTTGCCAAAAGCTTAGATTGGAACCCGCACACACGCACTCACATTTCAACTGAGAGGTCTAACTGGCGCATGCTGCTTCATTTTCTAGGAGTAAAAAAGGAGCCTTCTTTCTGAGGTACTTTACAGTAGAAACATGTCATCAACCATAATAGCCTCTTTTGTTGCAATATCTCTTTCCTCCAAACCAATAACTTCTGTTTCTCATGAATGCACTCGTCCCCTCTTGCCTAAAATGAAAGCCGACTGGTCTTTGCTCTCCACTGATCAGTCATCACACTGGCTTATCATCTGCATTCAGACAGATTCCGTTGATGATTTTGGCGAAACTATTTTTGTTTAGGAAACCAGACTCCAGAAGTGTCTCTAGAATATTCACAGATGGAGTTCTACCAACGAGCAGGGAAGCCAGATTTTATCAAGGGGCTCATTTGAATTAACATACATGATTTCTAATAAGAAAACTAGTCAGAAGACAGAGAAACAGGGAATGAAATGAATTGTCTATTGACATGGAACAGCAGTAAAATCCCACAGTGTGCCAGTTCTTTGGTGTTTTGTGTAGGTTTTCTCATTAGTCCTCGAAAGTTCCTGTGAGGAAGGAATTATGATGCATTTTCCTGGCTCAGAGATACTGCATAATCTGCCTAAAATTAAATTACTTAGTAAGTATAAAAAATTTGTGTGATTCCAAATTTTAAGACTTTCCAATGTATAGAGTGTTATTAATTGTTCAGTAATCGAGTTATTGAGTGTTGTTCTGGGCCAGGCATTTGTCCGGCAGTGGGGAGAGAGTGGCGAGAAACAGTTCACATTGGGTTCTCAAAGTGACAAAGGCCCTGTGGGGAAATCTAATCTAATCTAATCTAATCCAACTCAGATGGGGAGTTAACATACAAATCTGCTAAACTTTGAAGGTGCATTCTCTAAGCCATTAAAGCTTGGCTCTGAATCTGAGTATAAATCAGGGTCCTCTGGTTTCTAGCAGCAATCTGTTTTCTACCTCTGGCAAATAGCATTCTTAATAATAGTACTTCCTCCAGGGGGATATTTTTTTAAGGATTTTTTTTTTTTTTTTTTTTTTTTTAGGATGATAGTACACAGAGTGCTTAGTATATCACCTTGCACACAGGAAAATCCCCATAAAAGATTGTTATTGTTGATTGGGATAGGGATGATGATGAAGGTTCTGGACTATTACTACAACCACAGAAGGGCACCATTTTCATTCTGAGAGAAGACTGTCTGAAGCAAAACAGACAATGCTTCACTTTAGAACCCAGGGCTCTATCACAAGGAGGGTGTACCTGGTCCCAAAGAGATACTTAAAAATCAGTTACACTAAACCACTGGGTAACGGGAAGGGTTTTCAGGCTGGGGACCACAAAGGCATGAGCCCCTTTTCTTGGCTCATCTCTGCAAGTCCTTGGCCAGGTGTGTGACTTCTGCAGAGACACAGGGACGGTGTGGAGACTCCCTGTTGCTTTGTGCAGCTGTAGGGCTGGAGACCTGACTTTCACCCATGCTCTGCCTGTCCTCCCTGATGGAGGACATGAGGCGGGCTTGTGACAGAGCCTGGCAGCCCAGCTGTGAGATGCCAGGTGGGAAAGAAGATGGTATAAAGACTGCTTGGGTTTGAGTTGGGACCTAGGGAAGGTTTAGAAATTTTGGCTCAATGGATGGATATAAATCTTCAGATTGTCTTGCTAGGTTGTCATGTTCACGTTGACACAGGTTGTTGTGAATTCCCAAATTTGAAAAGACTGGGTGGGCTGGATGCTCTCTGCCGGCATAGCTCATAGATCCTGCCCCTTGTCATTGAGAGCAGCACAATCTGGCGGCTTCCTCACTTGCTAATTAAAAAATACATAGGTGTTAGAGATGGGCGTTTTTTTTTGTTTTTTTGTTTTTGTTTTTGTTTTTTTTTTGGTCACTTACCTCCCCTAAGTGAGTTATGGGCTTAGGACAGATTCACCTTCCCAGCAGTCTTTTGCTAACATCTCTGTTCAAGGACACAAGGAGATCTTGAGATCTAAAACATTTAACCTCCCTGTTGCCTGAGTCTCCTCAACTATGAAATGAAAACAGTCACATCTGTCCAGATGCTCTTGTGAGACTGTTTTAAAATAATGGATGTGACCCCTCCAATTAGAATGAATATTGCTAAATTTTCGGAGAACTGATGGCACCATTCACTTTTTCTCTGTTATATTATAGTGATTTTTTTTTTTTTTTTAAATCCCTCTGTCTCACCTTCTTTGGCAGACCACTATACATCACTTGAAGGTTAGGGATCTGTTCCATTTCTATACCTTCCTCCCACAACTCTACCTGATTTTTAATTCTGTTTTTTTTTTCCTCTTTAATAAACATTTGAGTAATTTCTATGTGCTATATCTGTGTAGCTGGAAAACTTGCTCTCATTTTGGTTTCTTCTCCTTCCACATGTATTGGGTGCTTCAAGGTCAGGCTTAGGTGACGAGGAAGCTGATTGAGGGGAAGAGTGCAATTTCTTACACAGCTGGTATGTTGTTGCTATTGTTGTTTATAAACTTTTGCTTTTGAAATGGTTTTCAATTTAAAGAAAAGTTGTGAAGATGGTACAGAGAGTTCTCTGTATTCCCTAATGCTAATGTCTTACATTACTATAGAGTACATTAATTGCTATCCACCAAACTTCAGACTTTATTCAAATTCCATGTATCTTCTTGCTAATGCCCTTTTTCTGTTGTAGGTTCTCATCCAAGATACCACTTACATTTAGCTGATAAACCTTCTCTGCCCTGTGAAAACTTCTCAGTATTCCTTGCTATTCATGACTTTAAAAAACAATGCCCCTCAACTTGGGTTTGGCTGAAATTTTTCTCATGACTAGATCGAGGTTATGCGTTTTGGAAAAGATTGGAGAAGTAAAGTGTCCTCATTAGATCATCTCAGGGTATGTGCTATGGACGTGACTTTTTACTTATGATGTTAATCTTGATTGTATAGCCAAGGTAATGTTCACCAGGTTCTGCATTATAAAGTTGTTGTTCTTCCCTTTTCTTTATTCTTTGAAAGTAAGTCATTCAAGGAGGTGGGTAGGGGAGAGGTAAGCTTTCCTTCATAGTGCATGTGTAAATTATTTGGAATTTTCCTGTAAAAAAGATTTCTTTTCCACCTTTACCTATCTATTATGTATCTCTCATCTATCATATATCTACCTATCACATATTCATTCATTTGTTTATATCTGTATGGATTCATGTGTATTTATTTTATACTTTGTGGTATAATATGATGCTACCTTTATTATTTATTTTGTTGCTCAATTGTTCCATCTTTGGCCACTGGCAGTTTCTTCAGATTGGCCCTTATGTCCATTTGACAAGCCCCCATACTTTTGATTTTGGAGTGCTTCTTATACACACTCAGAGATTTTTTTTTTTAAGATTTTATTATTTATTTGACAGACAGAGCTTACAAGTAGGCAGAGAGGCAGGGAGGGTGTGGGGGGAGAAGCAGGCTCCCCACTGAGCAGAGAGCCTGATGTAGGGCTCGATCCCAGAACCCCGGGATCATGACCTGAGCCGAAGGCAGAGGTTTTAACCCACTGAGCCACCCAGGCGCCCCCACACTAAGAGATTTTTAAAGATCACCTTGTATTTTCCTGCCCTGATCTGATAATGAGCTATTTGTCCAAGGAGCCCTGGTTCCTTTTATTGGAGAATAGTATTCAAACCCAGAATCTGGGTGCTCAGTATACTTAATTGGTACTGGGGTATCACAGATTTTAGGCCCTTCAGTGGCTGGTGTAATTTTAATCCAGCATTGAATTTTCTGTGTATTGGAAGCTTAACACTGGTCTCTTTTCTCTTGAAACATGCTCGTGTATTCCTCGGCAGTCCTTCCACTGGAGTCAACCAACAATGACTTCATTATTGGCAATGGGGACCATTGATGATTTTTAATTAATTACTTCTTTATTTTCTTACAAGTTTTAGAATTCCTATTAACATACAGTGTAATATTAGTGTCAGATGTAGGATTTAGTCATTCATCACTTAAAGACAACACCCAGGGCTCGTCACAGCAAGTGCCCTCCTTAATACCCACCACTCATTTAACCCAAACTCTCTCTCACCTCCCCTCCAGCAGTTTGTTCTCTACATTTAGAAGTCTGTTTCCCTATTTGCCTCACTTTCCCCCCATTTTCAACTGTTTTGTTTCTTAAATTCCATATATGAGTGAAATCATATGGTATTTGTCTTTCTCTGACTGCCTTATTTCGCTTAGCATAATACACTCTAGCTCCATCAGTGTAGTTGAAAATGGCAAGATTTCGCTCTTTTTTATGGTTGAGTAATAGTCCATTGTATGTATCTTCTTTATCCATTCATCAGCTAGTGGACATTTGGGCTCTTTCCATGATTTGGCTACTGTAGATAATGCTGCTGTAAACGTTGGGGTGCATGTATCCCTTTGAATCAGTATTTTTGTATCCTTTGGGTAAATAGTAGAAAATTGCTGGATTATAGGGTAGTTCTATTTTTAACTTTCTGAGGAACCTGCATACTGTTTTCCAGTTTCCGTACTGCACCAGTTTGCATTCCCATCGACAGCACACGAAGGTTCTTCTTTCTTTACATCCTCACCAACAATTATTGTTTCTTGTGTTGTTGATTTTAGCCATCCTGACCAATGTGAGGTGGTATCTCATTGTGGTTTTGATTTGTATTTCCGTGATGTTGAGTGATGGTGAGCATCTTTTCATGTATCTCTAGGTCACACTGATGATTTTTAAATGTGGCATGATAATGAAAGCTGTCTTTCAGTAACATCACTTTTTTACAAATTTGGGGGATAAAATGGAGTAGAGAATGGAGTAACCAGGCTGCTTAGGAAATTAATGTTTTAGCTTTAGTGTTATGAAAAAGAAGAAGTCTGGAAAGGATGATTATTGTGAAAACCAAAGGAAGGGATACACACATTAGAAATTTAATTAAAACTGTTGAAGATCTGGGTGTTCTCAGGAACTTCTTGCCATGATTGCATACTTGAAGGATCTTCTTACACCCAATTCTGCTATTACTGCAATGTGTAAGTTGGGACAGCTTCTAACCCCAGTCAGACTCTCAGGCCATCTACAATAGGAGATTCACAAAATGGTTCTTATAGTCTGGACCTCTTGGGGTTCAAGTCTCAAGACTTGGTTGTTCTCAGCTTCTCCATTTTAGTAGTACAGGACATTCTGCTATTTCCATGTAGACAGTGGGTAGATCCAGGCAGGATGTATGACTGGATACCAGTGATGGTTCATAATTGCTCTTGTAATATTGATCCTCTATTTGGCCATTTTCTGTGTCTTCTAAGAGGAAGGATGAAGAAAACTACTTGAAAAAGACATGGATGATTTTGTGAGGGTGAGATTGTGCCATGTAAGAGCTTCCGGGTCTCAGGTAGTTCTTCATGAGAGATGAGTTTTGAGCTCTCTAGCCCAAGTGTACAGTTTTGTTTTGTTTTGTCTTTTTGGACTGATTGATATACATTCTTTAAAAGCCTAGGAAGGGAGTTTATATTTGGTCCTCTAAGAGTGCTCTTGCTGCCCAAATGCAGTCTGCAGGGTAGCAGCTGAAGCATCACGTGGGAGCTTGTTGGAAGTACAAAGTATCAGGCATCATCTACTGAATAAGAATAAGAATCTGTATTTTAGTAAGATACCCAAATTATCCATATGCATATTAAAGTTTGAGATGCCATGGTCTAGACTACTGGTCCACTAACTTAGCTATATATGAGAATCATTTGGAGAGTTATACAAAATACTGATGCTTGGATCCATCTCCAAAGATTCTGGTGTAATTGGTATTGAATGTGATCTGAGTATTTATATTTTTAGAACATCACAGCATGCAGCAAAATTCAAGAATCACTGTTGTATGCCAATGGTTCTCCATTCTGGTTGGACATTGCAATTATTGAAATGTTTAAATACAACAACAAAAAAGATGGGTGGGTCCCGTCATTTGTTAGAGGAGGTCATCAAGAGGATATTGACCTGTGAGGTGGAGCCGGGCAACTGGGGGCTCCTTACCCGCTCCCAGTCCTTGGAATGTACTGCCCCCTGTTCCCACTCTGAAAGGTGTTTTTAAGGAAATGATTTCAAGAGAGCACTGTATTGTTGAGATCATCTGAATTGTATATGTGACTGAAACAAGGTAAGTCCTTTATATAAATTATTAAGATTCTGAGAGTGGGTGTGGAGATGTACTTGTCTTGTGGTTGCCCAATACAGCCTCATGTGTAATTCCCCTTGCTTATTACACCTGCCACCTACCAATCTAGAATGGTCTTTCTCTTTCTTTATTCTCTCCTGTCCTCTGTGTATGGGGGCCAGTTTGTAAACCAACAGTTGGCAAAGCAGCAGGTAGACCAAAAAAATGGGTCTTGGAAGAGAGTTACCTTTGGGGGAAATTTCCAGTTGGTCTTCATCTTCTATGTGGGGAGAGGTGGCTAACCTGTTAGATATTTATGGACCACTGTGTGAGTACAAGGATGCCCTGAAAACGCCAGCTGATCTAATGTGTTTGTTTGAGAGACTGCACACAGCACTGAGGCAAAGAAGGGAAACAAGGGGCTGCCACAGTGGGCTGGTCTTTACTGTGGGCAGTTCAGCTGGCTATCTATGTCCAACTAGAAGCTGAAGCTTGATTTAGAACATTTAAGAAGAGCTGACATTAGAGAAGGACGTGTGGGTGTCTACTACTCTAGCCTTGGGGTGAACAGATAAGGTGGGAGAACAAGGTAAGTTGGAGCTCTTAGCATGGCATTTTACAAAGCTACAGGGGCACAGAGTGCTGGTGATTAAGGTCCATTTGCTTGTGAAGAGCCTGATTGAGATACTAGGAGGCAGAATCCCTGGGAAAGAACAAAGGTAAAATGTTATACCAATCTGCCTAGAAAATAAAGATTCTGTGTTTTACCGAAATAATTTCCTGTGCTTCAGGTTGTCTTTATCAGATCTTTCATTACTTAAGAAAAATGAATTCTCTAATAAAAGAGGGAAGTTTTCTTTTTTTTTTTTCTTTACAGTTATGTAACTTTCTATACTTGCCTTTGAAGTATTTGTCACTTTGGTCAAATAGATAACTATTGTTTCACAGTAACTTATGATTGGTCCTATTTAATCAAGTATTTTTAAAATGCTTTAATATTTCTTATAAAATTCTCCCAAATTAAACTATCGTTGAAGTCTTTTTAACATTGAACTAACTGGGATTTTCGAGAGTCCCTGGCATATCTCAAAAGATTTATTGTCTTTGTTAATTAAAAAAAACCCTGATATTAAACTAGATCTATTTGATAAGTTAAATTTCATGGGAAGCATTGTCAAATAAGAAGTGATGCTAAACTTGCTTAGGTTATATTTGTATAGATATAAATGCTCCAGAGATTATATGAAGTTCCTAAAAATCTAATATGTCCTGAGATAATGTTATTAGTCATAATTCTAGTTATTATTTTAAAAAGGATGTCACAGAAATAACCAAATCCCCTTGTCGATTGCATTATAATAAACTCATCAGATCTCTAACCATGACCACTTTTTAAATCGTTTGTCATTCACAAATCGTTTTTGTTTTACTCTGATGTTTTTGTAAAAGTGTTCCTGTAAAAATGATTCATCTTCAAGGAGATTCATGGAATGGACCAACAAGTGCAGGTTTCTGATAACTAAGATCATACCACTGAACGGAATTAAGAATTTATAGAACTTTAATGGAAAAACTAATGAGGATGATTATAATTTTTATAACTTTTTCTTTCAAACATGATTGGTTCTTTTTATGTTTTTTTAAGATTTTAGAAAACTTTTTTCTTTTAAATTATTAGCAAATTGCTAACATATAGCTTTGTGAACAAAGATGAATCATTTTTTTTTTCTCTCTACCTGATCCCTCTAGAATTTGGAAACTCTCAGAGAGTATTGTTACTTTCATGGCAATGTAGTTATTTGCACAAGTTCAATTGAGAATCTGTTCTTGTAATGAAAAAGAACTGCAGCAACCAGTGGGCTGAACTCGAGTGTTTCGGCTGGTGATCATATACCTGGCTGCTAACACTTGGCAAGGGACCATTGGGATGTTCTAAAGGGATTAACCCTATAGTTTGGACAATGGAAAGGCAAGAAATGGATGACGCCCTTATGACGTCAGGATATGTGGAAAGACATTTGGGCCCCCCTGCAAAAGCCCGAGGAGGTCCTCATCTTTTCCATGTCCTGGCTCAAAAGGTGTTGACACATCCTGGCCATCAGGAAACTGAGGTCCTATCTCAGGTATGAGATCTAGCAACCGATTCTTCAGTAGATAGAGCGAAGTGGGTGCAAAAAAAAAGCAGCCACTGTAACACCTTGGTGGGATGGCATATTGTCAAAAGTGTGGGATTGCTGTTGAAATACAGTGTTGTTAATAGCATGCCCTGTGTGTTCTAAAAAACACCCAAGGCAACTACTGAAAGAATGTGAGCCCACCACCAGAGTCTGCAACCAGTGAGGAACTGGCAAACTGATGAGATGACCCTTGAACTACATGGGTCTGAAATGTGAGGGACCATTTATACACCTGTTTTTTCAATAAATACAGTCTAATAACATACATGTGTTTTCTCTTCATTACCTTTTTTCCTACCTTTTCTTCTCTCCAGTTGGCTTTATTGTAAGAATATGAAATAGTATATAATGCATATACTATGCAAAAGGTGTGTTAATTGACTTTCTCTTTTTAGTAAGGTTCTGGGCAATATGATGCTATTAGTAATTATGTTTTGGGTGAGTCCAAAGATATGTGTGACTTCTTAACTGTGCAGGGTATCAGTGCTCCCAACCCCTGAGTTGTTGGGAGGGTCAACTCTATTGGTCCTTTCTCTGAGAAAGGGTTTTACAAAAGTCTCCCTTGGTTTGTATGGATAATGTGCCTGGCCCAACCCAAGCTTCCCCTTTGCCATGCAAAACAGACTGCCACTATTAGGGGATTAAAGATGTTAAGTATCAGGTACAGATCTTCTTGTTGAATAGATAATGATCAGGGGTCACATCTCACATCTGGGAGATTGGACAAAAGAACATGACATTGAATGTAGGTTCCATGTCCCCTATCATTTGCAAGCAGCAAGTTTAGTAGGAAGAATAAAATATTAAAGCAGCAGATTAAATTACTTATGAGTAAAATCACCTTAACCATGTGGAAAAAAGTGCTATCCCAGGATTTCATACAATCAAATAATCAGCCAGTAAGGCCTGTCGTCCCATATGCCAAACTGGGGACTCCTACTGAGATACCCAGTACCATAAAGGTATAGAAATCATGGTAAACAGCCATTGCCCTAACTCTCACTGTGGATCAACATCCTATGCGCTGAGAACACCAAGTCCCATCCTGCCTGGGAAAAGCACTATGTGCAGGAATTTACAATGGGACATCCACCAGAATAGATGAGTTACTCTGTGACCGTGGCTAAAGGAGGACTGTTTAACCTTCCATGGGATCCTGTTGTCTTGTTGCAAGGCAGTCCTGTTGAAATGAACTACACCTGCAATAGAGCATGCCCTACTGAAGAAGGGAGGAAGTGGAAGTTCTGGTCTTACCTATAGGTCGCTCAGTCCCTCTCCTCACACCTCTCAACCTGGCCTCCCCTGCTCAGCATGTATAGTGTGCACAACATGGTCAGATTCCTAAAGCTACAGCTATACTAGCATCTAAAGATCAGACCACAGGTATAATATTTTTTTTTTTAAGATTTATTTGTGTATTTAATTTATGAGAGGAGAGAGAGGGTGTGAGAGAGCACAAGTCAGGGGAGGGGCAGAGGCAGAGGGAGAGAGAGTCTTTAATCAGACTCCCCACTGAGCACGTATCTAGACATGGGGCTCAATCCCAGGACCCTGAAATCATGACCTGCGTTGAAACCAAGAGTCAGAGGCTTAACCAACTGAGCGACCCAGGTGCCCCCACAAATTTAATTCTTACTGAAGGAGAACTCCCCATAACGGTTCCTACTAAATATCTGTCTTTTTGACTTTGAACTTCCGCTACATGTGGTATCCAGCCATGGGATGGGCACCTGATAGAAATATCTTCCTATAATGGGCCCACATGTATGCCCAGCAAAGGAATCAGTCCCACTTCTGTGTTTATGGGCAGCTGACCCACTGTAGCTTGTCAGGATTTCCATGGCTGGTGTCACCACTCCAGGGGCGGATTTGGAAGCCCTGAAACAGTACATTAATGAAGAACAAGCTAAGACTAGCATTCTTTTTTTTTTTTTTTAAGATTTTATTTATTTATTTGACAGACAGAGATCACAAGTAGACAGAGAGGTAGGCAGGGGTGGGGGGAAGCAGGCTCCCTGCTGAGCAGAGAGCCCAATGTGGGGCTGGAGCCCAGAAGGGATCATGACCTGAGCCGAAGGCAGAGTCTTTAACCCACTGAGCCACCCAGGCGCCCCCACGGTAATAAAGTCTTAACTGGTCAGTCAGGGCAGCACCCATGGAGGAATCTGTCACATGGGCCCTTTCCATCCCCCAAAGACAGATGGAGTAATCCAGCTAATAAGACCTTCCTGCTTGTCCCACTAAGAAAAGGTACACTCAGGTCAATGTTTGTTCTTTAATACTGGGAACAAAGAAATCACCCTAAACAGAGCCAACCCAGCTGCACCAGGGATATAAAATGGATATTGCCGGAATTGTGTGGTCATTCTGTCACATTAAAGGATAATGCCTGGGGATACCTGGCTGACTCATGCAACTCTTAATTTTGGGGTTGTGAGCTCAAGCCTCATGTGGGGTGTAGAGATTACTTAAACGTAAAATATTTTTAAAAAGGAAAAAAAGGATAGCAACTGGTGTGGCGCTGACTGGCTGTGCCTCCTGGGTATTTATTTGGTAGTCCCTAGTAGGACCCAGCTGTGTAGCACAAATCTTAGGCTGTAGCTTCCACCTGGGTGGTTGGCCACTGTACCCTGGGTTTTCTGTGAGCACGGGGGAGAATCTACGTGTAGTAACAAACATTACCAGCCTTCCTCTCCCCAAGGCCAACTGGGCACGTACCAGTTCTCCACTGGTACAATAATTTGCCACATTTGTCCCCTCCATTGGACCAGAGGCCATTATAGAGACATTGAAGTCCTTACTAAATACGCCTGAAAAGCCTTCGGTGATAGCTGGCAGAGCCTGTCTGTACTGAACACGGAAATGTCTTCAGTGAGAAAAGCTGTCCTCTAAAATAGGATTATCCGGTTAGGGAAAGGGGAGGAAAGGGGATCCTCACACCAATTTTAATGCTCTCTCGGACTGTACCCCCCCTGCCAGCACCTCACATATTCACCAACCAGGAAGCTCTCTGAATCCTGTCCTGTTGGGTTTTTGTGGGTGTTCCATTACACAGGCACTACTGATAAATCATTGGCCACTGGTGCTGATTCAATCTCCAGTCCCTCTCCCCTCCTGGAGGTCAGTGGGGGTGGTACGGAAAGTTCCAGCCTTCCAGTCAAGTTGTTAGTTGTCCTGGCAACCAGACCCCCTTTCAGGTGGGGTCCATTAGTTATTTCACTAACATAACAAAAGACACCTTTCCTCCCCACCCATCTCATCATGTAGGAAATTCCAAGAATTTTAAGAGCTCTGTACTAGAAATGTGGGAGAAGATCAAATATGTATTTCTTATTATAAATTACAATGTTATAGATGGCCTTGGATATTATTACTGACTCACTGACCTGTGCTATTATCCAAACTGAATGTTGTGTTCATATCTGATGAATCTGCTAACATTTCTTCCTTATTAACTCACCAGAGGATACAGGTGAACACCCTAAGGTCCTAAGTGGACACAGGTGAACACCCTAAGACCCTAAGTGATCCAAGTCCCCCCACCCCTCGTCCCCAGCCTGGAGAACTTAGTAAGTCCTTGATTCTCATCAAGGGGCTCTTGGTGGAAAAAAAGTGTTACTTATTTTGGAGATCATTATTTTAATTTTTGTTTTCTCTTATATATGCTAATACTGTTACCCTAGTATCTGCCTCCAGTGCAGCCAGTTAGCTGCTGAAGGAGCTACTTCCCAGCGAATAAATCCCCTCACTGACCACTAAGGGTACATTGTGGAAAATTGAGGAATGTAAGATTTTAAGAGCCAGTCAGGAGAAATAAAATGTTGGATCCAGTCATGGAGAGGGCATGACCTTTGGTTGACTCCTGGGCCGGAACCCAGGCAATTCGGGTTCCTCCTTGCCTCCCACCTTTTCCCCAGTGGGAGCCATTTTTCAAGGACTCAGCTGAGGGAGAGCAAGGCGTTATTGAGAACATCTGCATGGTATCTGGGGCTGAACCCAGTTAAGGCTTCTACGTAAACTCCTCAGAGGGGGCAGGTGGGTATGGGGGTCTTTTGGTCTTCTCGTCCTCCCGTCAACCCTCGTAGGTTCCCATGCTTATTTAACCTGCCACCCCCAAAGGTCCAGTAGTCTCTTCAGTTTCAACCTGCCCTCTGTCTAGGAGGTCAGTTTCTTCAGCAACATCTTCTGAGCTTTTTAATTAGTTTTGAGGTGGGGCTGAGTAATTTTTTTTTTTTTTTTTAAAGCTCCCTAAGTAATTCTAAGCTGCCAACACCGAGAAATATTGCTTTTAGGCTCCTAGGTCAATGTTTGTTCTTTAATACTTTAATAATATCTTTTTTACCCTGCCTGGATATGTGTTTCTGAAAGTGGAACAGGGGCCTTGAAGGAATTAAATGATTTGCCAAGAGAGACGGGACTGGAGTTGAGGACTTGGAAATTGCTGCTCTCACTACGAAACGAGGTTCCCTTCCGTTTCCAAGATGAATGGGACAGTACTCCGTAAGTACTAAATATTATCATTCCTCATACAAGAATTGTATTAGTCATTTGACTCCACTGGGTGAGGTGAATCCTGTGACATTTGCGTATCTGGAAGGCACTGAATTATCGATACATTTCACATTGCAGCTTGGAAGCCAGGCATTCATCTCCGCGTGGCAGGACTCCCTCCTGGCCGCCCATTCCAAGCTTGAAGCCCCCATCCCCAGCAGATTTCTTCCCCCCCCCCCCCCCCATCCAGAGCTCTCCAGTGCATCTCTGCAAGCTTGACTTCTCCCGTTTCTGTGGTGGTAGGGGCTCTGAGCAGTCTTTTCTCAAGTCTTTGCAATCAGCTCCTACTATCCTTACAAACACGAGCTTCAGCTTTTATTTTTAGTCTTCTAATACATTCTGATAAATGTTCTCCTGCGAAGGGCTTGTCAGGAGCAAGGGTGATTGATAAACTGTTTCAAAGGAAAGAGAAAAATGTTCTCTCGAATATCTGCCATTGTGACAGATTACATAAATAATGTTCTAAGGCTAATCGGTACCAAATGGATTTTGTATCTTAAGTGTTCTCTGTAGCCATCCAGGTATGAAGCACATTTCTCTATCAAAATCATTCCGAGGGCCGCCTTGACTTGTAAAACCAAGCAAATAAATACGGGAAGCCAAATGGTGCTAGGTCTGTGGGAAAGCATTATTAGGGCGTTGTTGATTCAGCAAGCTCATAAATCATCCCTCTGTGGGGGAAAGACTTGCCTTTGAAAAAAAAAAATGAGAGCTTCGTCCTTGGTCGTCAGCGTTGTCTGCTTGGAGAGGCTTTGTGTTCTCTGTGTCACACCACTGGGACTTCAGCTGTTCACTTCTTGAGTTTCATTCTTTCTGCCTATATTTCAGGACCAAAATTTTGGGGGGCAGAGGTGTCTGAAGTGTGCCGGGCAGGGTGGTGGTTGGTGGTCCGTAAGGCACTGTTGGGATTTTTGGTGGTTGTCTAGTTTTCCATCATTGTATCAAGTCAGCTGATGAAGTGTACTTGTTTCCTCTCCTTGCCTGCAGAGCCTCAGAAGCAGGAACTAGTAGAGAGAAATAAAAGCGGGATAGAAAAGAGAGGAACTAAAGGAAGTGAAGAGAGAGAAGATCCAGTGCTAGAAGAAGGGTACTGGACTTTGGGGAGGGGTTGCGTGTTCTGGGGAAACAGAAAGATTCAGAGATCAAGCAGTTTATTTATAGGGTTGTTAACTTACCTCATTGTGGGAAACCCTTGAGAACCCAGCTAGAGAAGTCGGCTTCCGAGGCCAGGTGTCCACCCTTATAATCGGGCAGAAGAGATTTTTGGAAAGGTGACTGAAGAGACAGATGGTCTGTGATACTGGGGCGGCAGGGGGGCGGGGGGGGGGTTAGGAATTCAGAGATAGGAAACTAGGTAGTAAGATAGGGCCGCAAGATTTTTGGTACAATTAGAGGTTCAAGCCTGCACACCTCCAGAAGTGCGTGCACTAGAGAATTCCAGTAGGGCAACTTTGGATATATAAGGGAAATCACTGTATTAGAAAACATAGGTTATAGGTATAATCCCCAGCTATGTGTTTAAGTCTATGCTCTGAGACCAATATCTTTGCTTTGAGCTTCAGTTTTCTTCTATGTAAAAGGTCATAGAGTTTAAAAAAAAATAGGTTTCATGGCTATTTGTGGAAGACTAAATCCTATATCATGGTGTTTTGTTGTACCTGTGGTTATAGTTTTTTAAATTGCTTTCTGTTCATGGTAGGTGAAATTGGCTTTCTGTTTGCCTTTAGGTGAGCTTATTGAAGTTTAAATGGTTGCAATTGGACAAAGTCAATCATTCGAGTAGGAGTTGATGGTTTCAGGATTTTTTTTTTCCTGCGTCAGGCTTTACATAGATTTAATTGTTGGAATCTGCATAAAACAATCCCGGTTGAGGACCCTGAGACAGAGGTAAAATAAATCTCCATGCCCTACAATAAAGTAGAGGAAGTTGAAGATGGAATCTTAAGTAGAGGAAGAATCTTAAGTAGAGGAAGTTGAAGATGCTATCCAGATATGTGGTCTCCAAAGTCAATGTTCTTCTGTTATAACAGTGTTACTCTCCATTAGCCACTACGGTACTAATGGTTAGGAATCCATACAGAAGGAATTATATGGCAAAAACAGGAAGGACACTACCCAAGAGATACGCCTTAAATTTTACTTGCAATCATGAAACTTTGTTTCTTACTTAGAGCTTTGTCTAGTTAGATGGTTATTCAAAAATGCCGTTGTAGATACATAAATGAATTTGTGTTCTGTATCCTAATCAGTGGTATCTTTCTGAAGTTCGGATTCTATCCTGTTACTGCTCTGGGTGAACTTTTTTAGTGGCTTCTTTTTAAAGTTGCTAGATGAAGCAAATAAAAATAGAGGGTGCATAGTTAAGTTTAGATTTGAAATAATGAATTTTCTAGTATCAGTAAGTTGCAGGTGATATTTGAGACAAACTAAAATCATTCACTGTTCATTTTAAAATCAGATTTAGCTGGACTCTGATTATGTCTGGATACTCTACACTCCATAGCCCTCAATAAAATACAAAATCTGTAATTTGCTTTACAGTTGGTAACCTCCTTACAGCTTGCTTCTTCTCCAACCTCTTCTTAGATATTTCCTCACCAAAAAAGTGTGAAATTTTGCTCTGAAGTCCTTTTCATTTTGCAGTTCTCTAAGGCTCAATGAACATCTTTGTAGAATGGGGCTAATGGTGCTGACTTTTGGAAGAATGTTCCTTTGTAACTTTTAAAACATTTAACTTGAGCTAGATTAATTAGAAGATGTTGCTTGTCTTTGTATCATTTGCCTGCCTACTTGCCTGTTTTCTTTTTTAGCATGCATGTGTACACACACACACACACACACACACACACACACACACAACCATACCCTGGAATATTTGAGTGAAACCACCTGTGCTATCCAGGGATCAAATACTGGCTCAAAGCAACCATACTGGAGCTGAGCATGAGGGAGGACAGACTCCTCTCTCGTGGTTTGATAGCCACTTGATATTACTATTTCACGATATATCAGTCAATACCAAGTAAGCCTAGTGGAACAGGACACCTGAGTTCAAATTGTTACCCTAGGTGACCAGATGAACTGGACTGTTCTTTGTGATTCCTGCTGCTCTGTGTCGACCTAGGAAGGACGACCATGCTGCTGATGGGTTTTCTTGTAGGCTTTACAAACCTACCGAAAATCAGATGTCTAAAATTCTGGGATGAGATCCGTCAACTGGGGTAATAGGTGTGACAAACAGTATTAGCAATGACTAGCTCCTAGTAATGAAAGTTTGGAAATAGCACCGGTATCTGTAGTGGGAACTGTACTCTGAGCAGCCCTGGCTCACCCGGCTTCCCTGAAGACTGAGTGAGTTTACCTCTAGAGGCATGTCTGAAGCCATGTGGTGGCACACTGGATTGTTCGAAACTAGAACAAATGATGATAGAGATGTAAATGTATTGCCATGAAAAGGTAATTAAACATGGTGTTGAAGAAAAAAAGGTTAGAATTGAGTATTTTATACTCCTACTGTAGTTGATACAACTTGAATATATGTGCACATCTAAAATACCTGGGACAGTGTTTTATTATTAAGCAGTAGGATTCTGGGTGTTACTTTAAATCTTTGAAATACATCTTTTTTCTTTTTAGTTTAAAAAATGATCACCATTAGTAGGTAGAATTTTCCCAAGAAGATAGTCCTATGCATTTTAAGATAGAAGTGGGGCTCATCTACTGTTGGTGGTGTTGAGTTGACCCCCACAATCTTGCCTTTTCCCATTGGGTGACAGCTTTGCACTTGGCTTTGAGTGAGCCACAATCACTCTAGGCCTGTTTTGTTAATTCCACTGTTTTCACCAGGGGTTAATTCAGGTGTTGTAATAAAATTAAACAGAATTTAAATAAAAAATTAAAAAACAGGTCAGTTTTCAGGCCACAGGAATTGGTTCAAGTTTGGGAGCCTCCATTTGGAAAATGGAGTTGGGAGTTAAGTTTACTTGTGCGGGGTTAAGTTGTGCGGGGTTAAGTTTACTCCAGAAGGAAAAGTTTTGTTGGTCTTAAAATAGAGACTTATTTGGGAGGAAACGGTTTCTGCTTTCTTTGGATTCATTCATTCATTCATTCATTTTTTTTTTAAAGATTTTATTTATTTATTTATTTATTTGACAGACAGAGATCACAAGTAGGCAGAGAGGCAAGCAGAGAGAGAGGAGGAAGCAGGCTCCCTGCTGAGCAGACTCAATCCCATGACCCTGAGATCATGACCTGAGCCGAAGGCAGAGGCCTTAACCCACTGAGCCACCCAGGCGCCCCTCATTCATTCATTCTTTCTTTCTCCTTTCTTTCTCTCTCTCTCTCTCTCTCTTTTTCTCTCCTTCTCTTCTCTTCTTTTCTCTTATCTTCTCTTTTCTCCATTGTTGATGGGCCTTTTGGTGGAGCACTGAACCTGAACCAAGGGAATTGAAAAATAAACGGAGTCAGAGTCCCTAAATTAAGCACTCCAGAATCTTAATTTACTCAGTTTCCCAAGCAAATGCTCTTCCTATAGCTCAATGAACAGTCTGATTTTTCTTGTAGAAAGCATTTCAGTGGATTCATTTGCTTGGTTAGAGGCAAGAATAGTTACTCTCCCTCCGTGCGTGCAAGTTACAGAAGTTTGTCATTGAGTGCGGATGTGTGTAACTCTGTATCCTTCATCTATATATCAGATGTAAATTGTAGACACGTACACACATGTCACTTTAATATAGATGTTAAACAAAACCAGTGTCCCAATTATCCATCGCAGTGCTATAGTATTCACATGGCACATAGGTCATTTAAAAGAACAATGGCTGTGAGGCACCTGGGTGGGTAAGTGCCAACTCTTGGTTTCTGCTCAGGTCATGATCTCAGTGTTGTGGGACTGGCTTGGGCTCTGAGCTCAGTGGGGAGTCTGCTTGTTCCTCTCCCCCTGATCCTTCCCCAACTGCACTCATGCATGAATTTCTCTCTCTCTCTCTCTGTAAAATATATAAATAAATAAAATCCCAAAGTGTTGCCATATTTAAAAAAGTGGGAAAGGGGCACCTGGGTGGCTCAGTGGGTTAAGCCACTGCCTTCAGCTCAGGTCATGATCTCAGGGTCCTGGGATGGAGTCCTGCATCAGGCTCTCTGCTTGGCGGGAAGCCTGTCACTTATTTTGGTGTTGCAGAAATGAACCATTGATACCTATGTCCTGGGCTATATGGTTGGCCTGTTGCAGATTGGGGGTATAGTCAAATTACGTTGCAGACAAATTCCTGAATGTGGGCCTGGTGGGGGCTCCTCCAAGAATGGCATAGACTTGTCACCCTGTCCTGCTAGTCCCGAAATGGATGCTACAATCCTAATTGTCCTATAGAAGGTTCATTATAAGCCCCATGTGAATGGCACAGCTGTAATGCACTGATGTCTTCATAATCAACAGACTTATTTCTTGTTTTCCATGAGAAATAACTGATAAGGGATTGTTGGTAAAATATTTACAGATCTTAAAATTTTCTTTGGGAAAGAGGATAGCGTGGAAACGGAATTGAACAATAGAAGGTCTTCATTAGGCCTTCATCACGTGCCTGGTTTCTGTGAATTTGTTTTGCTTTGATTGCTGTCTGCCTTGTGTTTTCCTCATGATAAATTGTATCCACTTATTAAATAATAATTCTCCATTCATGGGAAGGGGAGACCAGCGGATTTTCAGAGAAAGCAGAGCTAGTCCCGCATTTCACAGTGGGTATAAACCTGGGTGCATTTGTCTTCTCCATAGTTATTTTTCTATTCATCTCAAACCTCCTCCTAACAGATAATAAACCACTTCATGAGCAGATGTGCCACTTATTCATCTAGTTCTGTAATGATAATGAAGAAAATTTAATCTGGAGTGTCTATGGAGGATGAACTAAGGCCAGATTGGAATGAATAATAAAGTCTCTGTTGAAGTGTTGGGCCCCTCATGAAAAGCCAATCATTATGTACTTGACAATGCTGTGTTTGATCAAGTCCAATAGTGTATAGAAACAACCATCTCTTGGGTGCTGGATTCCACATGGAGCTACTGTTTCTACAGATGTAAACATTCTAAGTTGCTTAGAGCATAAAGGATAAATTTTCTTGCAGCTGGAAGCAACATCTGACATTGCAAAATGTTGCAAATATGTTGGAGGGATTGCTTTATTCAGGCAAATTTAAGATAAACTGAAAAAACATGTGTGGCATAAGATTTTGGTTTAAAACAAACAAACAAAAATACCACAAACTGAGACCACTGTCATTCCAAAAAAAAAAAACAAAAAACAAAAACAAAAACAAACAAACAAAAACAACAACAAAACTGTAAGAAGATCTCTTTGGGGATAATGATTACTTGAAATCTGTCACACATTTGACCCTCATTTCATAAATGACACATGGTTGCTCTTTGCAGAGAAATAATGTCTCTATAGGTGAGAGGTAGTTGTATGATCCATGAACTCCAAACAGAGCTTTATCTTATGGATGGTTTTTAATGTCTCATTTCTTTCCAAATAGTGTACCAAAAAAGACTCCTTGTCAGCTCTGGAATGTGTCTTTAATGTGTCCCACATTTTCAACACAGCTACTTTCTCTCTGTCTTTGTGTCTCTGTGTTTTTGGGGAAATGGGGGTAAGACTGGGTATCAATTTGCCTTATGAATCTTTTGATCTGAATCTTTTTCATTTAAAAGTTGGAGTTTCTTGGTGGCCTCTTAGAGTAATGGGCACCTACGTAATTCTTTTCCTGCTCATGCAGTGGAAAATAGTGTTTGTGAAGCATACACAATCCTGCTTTTGACCTTTGTATGCATCACCATTCGATAATTCAATTAACAAACCCCATGAGGAACAGTTAATAATTATTTCTTAAAAGTCAACATGGTTGTAAAACAGCTTGCCAATAGAAGCAGAACAGGGAATTTATAATAAGCCCATGCTGTACTTAGACTTTCCAGTGAATTTAATATTAAGGTGTCCAAAACAGTAGCTCTGACAGAAAAGGGAAAGTTGTTGCAAGGAGAACAAACAGAATATGAAGTTGTGCCTCAGGAGAGATTTTTTTATATTCAAATTTTACTGTTTAAGGATATTTGACCTTGAATTCTTCATCTTTACTATGGTCCCTCCCTTCTTCCCGCCTATTCACTGCTTCTGTGAATGGCTCCAATATGCATACGGACTTTCTGTGTGTCCTTGGCACTTACGATCTGGTCCTACCGAGTTCCCACGTCTACCCAAATACCACGGGTTTAGGACTGACATGGTTCCATTCGTGGGCTGGTTTTCGTGCTGAATTAATTCCTCCTTCCTCTTTGATCTCTGGTCTTCCTTTGGTTTCTTTATGAGTAATAGGTCAGGTTCACCTCAGACAACCCTTCCTTTGCCAAGCCTTCATTGTTTTCTCCTTCCCTCCTGGTCTGGGTTATCTGTGCTCATGTCCTCTGGTGAAATGAAGGTCCTTACCACTCGACACCACAGCCCAGCGCCTCTGTACCTGTCTCCTGTGCTATATGGGAGCTGCTTGAAGACACTCACTGAATCCCATCAGTCACTGTATCTCACATCCCCAGCAGGATTCTACTGTCGAGGAAGGGCTTAGGGGAGGCTCCTTCAAGGGAACATGAGAAAACGTGTGTTGGATGATAGGTGCCTTAAAAATAGCCCAAACTAAGTAACCCTCCCCACCCAGATGGCTCTCCCACCTCTCTGTACCTCTTGAAGGGTTTGAAAGTCGCTTTAAGGCCTAATACTGTGGATGCCTAGACATTGGCTTATAAACCTTCCTGTAATGCATTTCATTAGCTCTGCTAATTGTTTTAGGATGTCCTGGCTAATCCCCCTTAGCCGTGCTGCTTATAGCCTCTCATGGTCCTGAGGGGAGTGTGGACTCTGTTCTGTTCCATGGAAAGGACACAATATGGAGTCTTAGAGGCCGGAAGAACTCTGCCTGTGAGAAAACAATAAGGCTATTTTCGGTGAATATCCTAAAACACAATTCTGAGAAAGAGCCACCTTTCTTTTCGTGCATAGGAGGATGGAGTAGTGGATGATTTGGGGTAACTGACATACCTTTGTAGGGAGCTTGACATGGAACATAGCGTTTCCTCTGTGGTCTTCAGACTTGACTATGAGGGAGACAGATACTGGACTATCGGCTTTATCTGTTTGTTCTGGGTGACCTCTAGGACTTCTGCGATGCCAGGGTTGCAGTGGGCAGGGTTTTAGGGTTCTTGGGGTTTTGTTTTTTCTTTTTGTGGGTGCCCCTTCCTCTGAGACGATATTTTAAGGGTGACTGTGGGACCCACCCAGGGTTCCTTAATGAAGGGGATGGCTAAGGGGAAGGGGCCAGAAGTGGCTCCCAGCCTGTTTCTGGTTGCCCCTTAAGCAAGATGTAGGCATCTTGAAGTCTCACATTGGCTTCTGTCGAGGGCAAGGTGAAACTCCTTCCTTTCAGTGAAGAGAGTTTAAGATGCTGTTGTATTCTGATCATGCAAGGTCAGCCCTTGTTAGGTATTTGCTCACATTTCTCCTATATCTTCATTTATATTTACTTATTGGAAGGGACGGAGTTCTTCAAAGACCACTGTGAATCCTGTTTGGACTTGGTAAGTTTTGACAGCCTAACTCAGGTTGCTGTGATTTAAAAAAAAAAAAAAAAAAAAAGTGTCTTGACTGACCAGATTCGGTTCCATTCGGTAAAGCTTGGTGAGGGAGTGAGGACTGTGTTCTGGACATTGTGCGTGTTCAGTGTCTGTCTGCAGCTCTTGCCTGCTTCTGGTTCCCATTCCGCTCATTGCTATGGTAGCTTGAAGATGGCGTAGCACCAGTGTTTACTAACAATGATGACATCAGCCAGATGTTCTAGTTCTCTAGTTCTCATTCTCTAGTTCAGTTCTCTACTCTGCTGTTTTATCAAAACAGCGTATGATCAACATCTCTATGATGCTGCCATGATAGTGTTCAAAGTTGCCTTTGCCCATAGCCTAAGCATAGCATCCCACACCCTCGCTGACCCAATTATTTAATGAATTGACTCTGTTGATGTTGCAAAGACCTAATCTTTTTTAATCTGTAAGGTCACTATTTTTCAAAAGATTAGTAGTCTTCTCTTAACTGGTGATTTTGATCAACCCCAATTTGGCTGAAAACAGTTTTGTTTTTTATATGACAAAGAATATTTTCAGTCTTTACTGGTTTTGGTAATATATTCGGCTGAAGGAACAGTTTTGTTTTTTGTTTTTTTCACTACTTATGTATCTTTAGCATTTTTTTACTCAATTTTTTTTCCAGAATATTTTTCTCCCTTCCTTTAAAATGTGTAATCCAGAGTACCTGGTTGGTTCAGTGGGTAGAGTGTGTGACTTTTGATCACAGAGTTGTGAGTTCAAGTCCCATGTTGGGTGTAGAGATTACTTAAAAATATAAGTAAATAAAAAAATACTTTAAAATGTATAATCTATCTGAAGAAGTATGTACTATATAGCAGATCCCCCCTCCCTTTTTAAAGATGTATTTGAGGGAAGAGAGAGCATGGGGTAGGGGAGAGGCAGGGGCAGAGTCAGAGAAGCAGACTCCCCACTAAACAGGCAGCCTGACACAGGGCTCAATCCCAGGACCCTGAGATAATGACCTGAGTCAAAAGCAGATGCTTAACAAAATGAGCCACCTAGCTCCCAATTTATTATAGTGTTTTTAAAAATTAGCTTTATGGATGGGGTGCCTTGGGTGGCTTAGTGGGTTAGAGCCTCTGTCTTCAGCTCAGGTCATGATCCCTGGGTCCTGGGATCGAGCCCTACATGGAGCCCTGCATGGAGCCCCACATCAGGCTCTCTGCTCAGCGGGGAGCCTGCTTCCCCCTCTCTCTGCCTGCCTCTCTGCATACTTGTAATCTCTGTCAAATAATAAAATCTTTAAAAAAATTAGCTTTATGGATTTATAGTTTATAGACATTAACATTACCAACCTTACATGTACAATTAAATGTGTTTTGATAATACAGTTATATAATTATGACTACAATAAAAATATAGAACTATTAAATAATTGCAAAAAGTTCTCCTGTGCCCTTTGGAAGCCAATTCTTTATCCCTACAAGGGCCAACTATAACAGCTAATTTTTTTTTAAGATTATTTATTTATTTGTTTGAGAGAGAGAGAGAGAGAGAGTGCACACAAGCAGGCAGAGCAGCAGCCAGAGGGAGAGGAAGAAGCAGGCTCTCCACCGAGCGGAGAGCCCAATGTGGGACTCGATCCTAGGACCCTGGGATCATGACCCGAATGGAAGACAGCCGCCCAACTGACTGAGCCACCCAGGTGCCCAACAGCTAATCTTTTTATAGGATCGTCTCTAGGTTTTGATATCTGAAGAATCCTAAAGTATGTAGTCATCTGTGTCTGGCTTATTTTGGTCAACATAATGTTTGAGACTCACACATTCAGTTGTATTCTGTTCTTGCTCAGTCGTATTCCACAACTATCTACCACAATTTGTTTATTCTTCTGCCAGTTGATCTCTTGGTGGCTTACTAATTTTGGACCATTAGTAAAACTGCTATGGACGTGTGTATACATCTTCTACGAATGTGTGTAGACATAGATTTTTCTTCATCGTGGGATAATACCTAAGACTGGATTTGCTGGGTCATAGAGTAATTGTACTTTATTTTTATGAGGAGTTGTTGAGCTTTTCCAGAGACAGAATACCATTTTGTATTTCCATCAGTAGTGTATGAGCCTTCTGGTCTCTCCATGTGCTTCCCAGTACATGGTACTGTTAACTGTACAGTTCAAAATAGTCCCATGTTGTCCTTTCAATAGCTGTAGTTGTCTCCTTCTTTCATTCTTAATTGTGGCAGTTTACATCATCTTTTATTTTTTTTTAAACTGATCAATATAACTAGAGCTTTATCAACTACTACCTTTGTTATTACTGATTTCCTTTCTGGTTTTTCTGCCTTCAACTTCATTGCTTTATGCTCTTATTTGTTTTCTTCCTGCTGTTAACATTTAATTTGCTTCTGTTTTTTCCTCTAATTCCTCAAAGTAGAATCCGAGATCACTGATTTGACACCTTTCTTTCTGCTCTTTTTTTTTTTTTCCCCTAACTGAAGCATAATAACGTGCAATGTTGTATTAGTTTCAGGTTTACAAGAAGATTGAACAATTCTACGCATTATACTGTGCTCATCAAGATAAGTGTACTCTTAATCTCTTGTATCTATCTCACCCCTCCACCCTCCCACTTCTGCTCTGGCAACCACCAGTTCTCTTCATTTGAGTCTGGTATTTGTTTTTTATTTATTTATTTAGTTAGTTAGTTAGTTAGTTATACGTGTGTGTTTCTTTTTTCCTTTGTTCATTTGTTTCTTACATACCTCATTTGAGTGAAATCATGTGGCACTTTTTTTTTCCTGATAGACTTTTTTTTTTTTAAGCATTGTATTCTCTAGACCCATCCATGTTTTTGCAGATGGCAAGATCTCATTCTTTTATGGCTGAGTAATATTCAATTGCGTAGACATTGCACAACCTTATCCATTGATCTATGGAGGGATACTTTGGTTTCTTCCATATCATGACTGTTGTAAATAATGCTGCAATAAACATATCTTTCTAACCCTTCTTCTTCTCTAATCACTTAATGCTGCAAATTTCCCTTTAAGCTTCATTTTACCATAAATTTTAATAGATTGTGGTTGTATTTTCATTTAGTTAAAAATATTTTGATTTTTCTTGTACTTTCTTCTCTGATCCATAGATGAGAAATGAATCTTAGGATTTTTTCCATATTTGAAATGGCTTATTTAAATTGGGGCAGCATTTACTTGGCTGGGGTTGCAAGTGCTTAGACAATTCATCCTTATGATACCAAGATTAATTCATTTAAATTTTGAGTGAGAGTTTTAATCACATGAAACCCATTGACTTGAGATAATGTCTAAAGACATGTCACAGATACTACATAGAGGTATCTCACATTTGAGTTACAAGTAGAAGAATATCCTGTCTTATTTGAAGAATCTGATTTTTTGGTCCTGTGATTTTAAATACTTTGTCCATTAAAGAGTAGCCTTTGTTGGATTCAGAAAGCTATTACAAAGAAGGAGGTATATTGCCCTCAGGTTGGAGCCATATCAGAAACACCGAATGAAGCAGGACAGGATTAGGACCCAGCCTTGCTCCATGTAAATAGGCTAAACAGACCAAGTAATTAGGTTCTGGTTCTAGGAAATGAAAATTCTATTTAAGAGACCATGATTGGAACAAATATGTTTTCCTGTTTCATGCTCCTATTTTTGTTTTGCAGGCCCTTAATAGATAGACTCAAATCTAAGAATGCCTAGTGAGCACCATTTCAAGAAAATTTAGGACTATGAAGGGCACATCCTGTCAATTTTAAATTGTAATATCAGCGCATCTAAATAATGTTTGACCTAGTCCAAATGGGGGTTTGATTATTATAAAACTGCCTCATTGGTCACATTTCTTTTTTGAGTTCTAGATTTTTGATTAAGGAGAATTCTTAAAATATTTTTTTAGGATTGTCTCCCCATTGAGAAGGAAAATGGGAATTTATAAACCACTGGGCAGATGGAAGATCTAATGGCAGGATAATCTAACCTAGTATAGTATCTTAGGGTAAAATGATCTAGCTGCATTAAACTCTGTTAAAGCAATCATAAAAGCCCTAATGTTAAAGCCCAGAACTTTATTTTTGTAACATCAGTAATGTCTTCTTTTTTATAATTGATTTTTGTAATGTGAGCCCACTTTAATTTTTTTCTTGGTCAGTCTAGCTGTGGTTTGCCAACTTTATGATGTTTTCGGAAAAGTGACATTGGTTTTTGTTGATTGGCTTTTTTACTCTGTTAGATTTCCATTCTCATTGTCCTTCTTGACGCTTGCTTTGGGTTTCCTTTGTTCTTCTTTTCCTAGTTGCTTAAGGTGGAAAGTTAGCTTATTAATTTGAGATCATCTTGACAGAATTTTATTTAATGTGGTAAAAACACTTTTGAAATCCTTCTAATTTTTAAAGTTTTTTTTTTTTTGTTTTTGTTTTTTTTTTTTTTTTTTATTTGACAGATCACAAGTAGGCAGAAAGAGAGAGGAGGAGGAGGCAGGCCTCCTGCCGAGCAGAGAGCCCGATGAGGGACTCAATCCCAGGACCCCGAGATCCTTCTAATTTTTAAGTGTACAATACGATATTGTTAACTATAGCTGCAAGGTTGTATAGCAGATGTCTAGAAATTACTTTTTAATTGAGACTTTATGTCTGTTCATTAGCATCTTCCCATTGGCCTTTCCCTTCAGTTCCTGACAACCAGCATTCTTAGCTTTGGTTCTGTGAGTTACACTATTTTAGATCTTCCGTCTTTGTCCATTACTGATGGGCTTATATCACGTTTTCTTTATTCATTCATCTATGGATGTACCTTCAGTTTGCTTCCATGTCATGGCTATCTTAAACAGATGCCTGTACGTACATGTTCATTGCAATGTTAATCACAATAGCCAAGATACAACTTTCATTTTTAATGTGGATTTTTATAGCTATAAACTTGGCTCTGAGCAGTGCTTTTGCTGAATCCTTTAACTTTTGATATGTTTTCATTGTTATTTATATCAAAGTATTGTTTAATTTCACTTATTTCTTTGATCCACTGGTTATTCAGAAATTTATTTACTTACCACATAGTTTTGGGTTTTCAAAATTTCATTTTTTTTTTTTTCCTAAAGATTTTTCTTTATTCAACAGAGAGCACAAGTAGGCAGAGAGGCAGACAGAGACAGGGGGAGGGGAGGAGTAGGCTCCCTGCTGAGCAGAGAGCCCAATGTGGGACTCGATCCCAGGACCCTGAGATCATGACCTGAGCCGAAGGCAGAGGCATAACCCACTGAGCCACCCAGGCGCCCCAAATTTCGTTCTTTTAATGATGATTATTTCATCCCATTGTGCTTGGAGAACATCCTTTGTGTGATTTCAAACTTACTAAGGCTTTTAACATACTGTCTGGCCTAACATACAGTCTATCCTGGAGGCAGTTCCATGCACTTACAGTGTGTTTCTGTCTTGTCAAGTGGAGTGTTTATGGATTTCTTGTTCATAGTTATTAGTCACATTTTAGATTTCCTTGCCTGTCTTCTGTCAAGTAGTCCTCTCCATTATTGCAGATGGTGGTATTTGAGTCTCTAGCTATTGCTGAATGGTCTATTTCTTCTAGAATCTATTTTTTTAAAAGATTTTATTTATTTATTTAATTTATTTATTTGACAGACAGATCACAAATAGGCAGAGAGACAGTCAGGGAGAGAGGAGGAAGCAGGCTCCCTGCTGAGCAGCGAGCAGGATGTGGGGCTCGATCCCAGGACCCTGGGATCATGACCTGAGCTGAAGGCAGAGGCTTTAACCCACTGAGCCACCCAGGTGCCCTATAGAATCCATTTTAAAAGGCACTTGATTTTGCCTCTGACAAAAGTAACAACTAATGTGTTTGCAAATATTCACAAAGCATTGCACACAATTTGTCCCTGAGCTTTGTCTTCAGAAGGGTAGCCTTAAGGTTTCCTTTTTTTTTTTTTTTAAAGATTTTATTTATTTGAGAGACTGAGAGAGAGGGGGGGAGGGAGGGGGAGGGGGGGGGGGA
>NW_022631142.1:2947883-3089113 GCF_010015895.1 Lontra canadensis | reverse complement strand
CATGGCAGCATGGCATGGAAGGGCAGAGAGGGGTCCAACTTGGGCCAGGGGCTGTGGTCCAGCGCGCTCCTCTCGGGTGTCCCCAGACCTAATGAGCTTACCGCGGGCAGGGCAGTGCTCTTCTGCTATTAAATGCAGAGCTGTGGTCTGCATGAGGCAGGCAGCTTTAATGAGATTAGAAGCTTAACCGAGAGGCCAATTACATCTGGGCCCGTACCTGTTTGGGCGGCTGTCTAAGCCCCGACCTGCATCCGGAGGCTTTCTGCAGGCCTCCTGGGAGCCTGGAGGGTGAGGGGCAGAAGAGGCCTGCCTATGTGACTAGGCATCACTGGACCCAGGGTCTGTTTTCCCTGGTGAGGGCAGAGGCAGAACCCAGGAGGAATCTGCTAGAACATCTGAGCCAGGGGTTCCCAAAAACCTGGATCCCTGCAGCCTGGGAGGGCGGGCAGCTGGGTGGTTGCAGAGCTCCCGGGTATTTCTGAGGTATGGATGGGCTTAGGGACCAGGAGTCAAATCCACACCCTTCATTTTATAAGTGAGGGGAGGGGCTAGTGGGGGTTGGGCAGCCAGCCAGGGATTTGTCACCGCAGCCTCCTCCTTTCTTCCCACCCGTCTGACGGTCTGGGGGCCGGGGTTGCTGTTGCCCTTCTGGTCACACCACTGCTTTGTGTTTGTTTCTTGATTTATGTTCCACATTCCTGTACGAGACAGTGGCGACTTCCCATTTTACAGATGATCAAGTTAAGGCTGAAGAGACCCACCCCAAACTGGGCTCGGTCGCAGGTTTGAGGTCTTTTCCTTCCACAACTGAGGTCTTCTGTCTGGTTCCTGCTGGTGTGGTAGGGGTGGGTGGCATGGGTTTGTGATGACTGGACCCAGCCAGGAAGAGCTGTGACCTGGTGAAGACGCTTGCCCTTCGCCAGCAAGACGGGTCAGATGTGAAGCAAAGGAGTGGAGTTCAACCTCCCAAGTTGTTGGGGGGTTTGGCTATCCCCGGCGCCTGCCTCTAGTGGAGCTTGTTTCAGTTGCCGGGACACACGGCCGGCATCGGAGGGGGACGCTTGTGTGTGTGTGGGGGGGGGGGGGCTCCACAGGTGCGTGCTGCCCGGCCTGTCCCCTCAGGGCGAGGCCCTCCTAGGTGGAGCAGAGGCAGAGAAGAGAGTTTAGAAGCCGTGTGTGTTCAGCAGTTCTCTATGGAGTACCCGAAGGATGTAGGCCAGGCAGAGTTGTAGGGGAGGCCACGGAAACTTTCACAGACTCTGTGAAGCAAGGGTCATTAGCCCAGTTTTCTAGATGAGACCACCAAGGTATAGACATCTTGGGATACCCGAGTCCTGGATCCGATTCCTTCCCTTGACCTAGGTCTTTGAGCTGGAGGCTGCATCTACAACAGAGGGACTGCGGGGACCCCTCCTGTTCAGAGGTTCTAGATTCAGAGTTTCTGAAGGCCGGCAGATTACCTAAATCTAAATAAAACTTATGTCTTCAGTGGAGAAGACCCAGGCCGTGGTCTCAAATGGAATTAGACAAAACAGGAGAAAAACAAGACTGCGTTAGACGCATTTGGGGCGGGGGGTGGGGTGGTGGTACCCCTTGGCCATCCACTAAGGGTAGTCCTACCGTGTCTCTGCGACTCATGAGTTTCAAGCTAGGACAGAACCAGGATTCAAATTCAAGCCTTTTCCAGGGTTTCCATGTTTGTCTCTTGCAATGATTGCTTGAGGAGAAAAACAGAAACACGGAGAGATAAGGCCCCTCTTTGTCCCTTTTGACTTTGGGTTTATGAAAGTCTGTTCTGTTCTTTAAAGTTACGTCTTTATAAAGGAGAAAAACAAGGAAGAAATTTCCCAGAAGGGCCAGGCCTAGCTTTGTCCAAAAAGCCCTTTCATAGTCCCTAGTCATTCGATGGTTATTGATTATTAGGCATAGTAAATATTTGGATTCTGTTCTTTGGAACCAACAGTCCTGCAGGGAGATAGCTTTTGTCCTTACAATAAAGCCACATAGAAAGTTCTGGAAGAGTCATAGGTAGAGTTTCACATGGGCTTGGAAGAAGAAAAAAATCATCCTGCCCGGTACCCAGGGCTTCCCGAGGGCCAGGTGGAGGGCTGAAATGGTGACGGGGATGTGTGGGCACTCTGGGTGGAGGGGATGGTCTGTGCATAGGCTGGAGACCAGAGAATGCTCCTCCGGGCTGAAGCTCAGGGCACGAGAGGAGGGAGGTTGGAGTTGGGGGAAGGGAGTGGCTGACAGACCACAGCCCTCTCTCTGTTACCTCCTTGTTTGTTGTAAGTCTCATGCCAAGCCCCAGTAAAGGTATCGTCTTGTATTGGGGGAGCGTCTGGAGTCAGGGTGAATTGCCTGCCTATCTGAATTAGCCGGGGGAGCTGGTGCAGCCGGAGCCCTCCTAACACAGCTCTCTGCGCTCTACCGCTTGGCAGCCCTCGGTCAGGAGTTTACTGGTATTGAATGTTCCATTGGATGCCTCTTGAGACACTTGCAGGTGGAAACTGGTATCTTCTGATACTGAGTTCTGACTCTGGCTGAACCTGCTCAGGGACTAGTGTTTGCTTTGGGCTGGGAGGCAGGGACATTTGAGGTTGGCATTGATGGATAACCAGGAGTTCTCTAGGTAGATCCGTGGAAGGTGATAGGGAGCCTGTCTGGGACAGAACGTGGAAGTAGCACAGTGTCCCCCGGGGAGTGGCGGACCTGAGACCTGGTTGGGGAGAGGCTGGAGCCATTCCCAGGGCCTTGTAAGAACAGGGAGGGGGCAGAGCAACTGGAGGACCCTGTGGGCTCAGAGAGCCTGGTCTCTGCCCTCCTTCTCTCTGCCCTTCTTAAGTTCTCATTTCACGTCCAGTGAGGGACTGAATCAGGGAGGAAGAGGAGGACACATTCTTCCCCAGTGAGCTCAGGGCTTGCACTGTGGCTCATCTCTGATCACAGGAACCTTGTGTTTTAGAAACTTGTGGTTTGGGGGTTCCAGCTGTGAAGGGCCATCCTCACATTGGTAGAGGATTCCTGCCTGTGGGGTGCATTTTATAGGACATGGAGAAAGGCGTCTCAGGATGGGACCTCTGCCTTGCTGTCCTGCTCAGCTTCCAGCCAGGCCCAGGAGGACCCCCCTCCCACCTTGGATGTCCCCAAGCCCCAAAGGTGGTAGGCAGGTTCTCTCCACCCCATTAAGAAGCCTATGGAAGGGGCGCCTGGGTGGCTCAGGGGGTTAAGCCTCTGCCTTCGGCTCAGGTCATGATCTCAGTGTCCTGGGATCAAGCCCCGCATCGGGCTTTCTGCTCAGCAGGGAGCCTGCTTCCACCTCTCTCTCTCTCTGCCTGCCTCTCTGCCTACTTCTGATCTCTCTCTCTGTCAAATAAATAAAAAATAAACCTTAAAAAAAAAAAAAAAGAAGCCTATGGAAAAAGAGGCCCCTTGGTCAGGGGAGCAGACATCCATCTTCAGGGAGGGGGAGAACCAGGGCATCCAGCCTCTCTAAGAATAACCAATAGGCTTCGGTTTGGAGGCGGAAGGGAGGCTTGGCCAAGAGGGCTGAGCTAGGCAGCCAGATCCTAACCAGACGCATTAAGACCACTGGAATCTGTTCACTGCACCCGGCCCACTGGGCCCAGTCTCGATTTCCTTCCAAAGTGGGAATGGCCGTGGGGGTTTAGCTCTCTGAGGCTACCCTGCTCCCTGTCGTTGCCTGACAACCACTGCTGCTTTGCCCAGATGTCAGCTTGAGTTAATTCATAGCTGTCTTGGGAGGAGAGGTATCCAGACGATCCCATCCTACTGTACTGGCCAGGGACTCTAGGACAAGTGGCCTGCCCCAGTCATTTGCCAGCAAGGCCCAAGCAGCACCGGCAGGCAGGTTTTCTGATGCCCAAAGCTTGGATTTTGCAGGCAGAGGGAGCAGTGTGTCCTAAGACATGCCTGGGTATGGTGGTGGTGGCGGTGGTGGGTGGGTGTGTATGTGTGTGTCATTTAGAGGGGATGGAGTGGTTGTATGGATCTAGCCAAACGGTAAATTAGTAGGTGACTGAGTTAGCTAGCCTTAGAATTGGACTTTGTCAACATGGTAGATATTCTTGAAAAGCAGGATTTCTGCAAGGATTTTATTCACCCCAAAAATATTTACGGAGCCAGCACCTTGTCTGTGCTTTGTACGCCCCTCTCGCCCCTGTCCTTGGGAAGAGAGCTGGCGACTTGAATAAGGAATTACCAGTCAGATGCGACACATGCTGTGATGAGAACCACATAAAGGACGGAGAGGCAGCACCCTGGGAGGGAGCGTGCAGGAGCGGTCCAGAGAGAGGGATGGACGTGTGCCGAGAGCGGTTGGGCGTGTGCATCAGGGAAATGCGGGTGAAGGGACGGCCTTTGTGAGTTGGCGTCCTGAAGCTGTGTATGTGACAGTGGCGGTTCTTTCTCCATGGGACTTCGAGCATCTCACTTGTTGGACTCTGATGCACGTCTCCATGAAGACCTTCCTTTTGCTTTCAGTTCTGTATGGGGGAGGGGGTGGACCGCCTCTGTGGGAAATCCTGGGTCTGTTTCAGAAGCCACATTTGGGTCCGAATTCTCAGTAAATAAACTCCTCTGTCCCCTAGAAGCCTTTGACGAGTTAGGTCCTCCCAGGCTGGACTCCTGGCCCCACCCCATGAGCAGGTTTCTCACTAGGACCTGAAAGATAGGTGTTCTGGGGTGCTCTGGACCCGTTATGGGGCGATGCTGGCAAGAGAGCCATGGCTTGTACGCCTGACAGACACCTAACCAGTATTTGTAAGCTCTGTGGGGGAGCTCTGAAGGGCCCCCCTGCCTTGGCTTCCAACGCTTCACAGGTTGTCAGTGGGCCCCCGAGCTCCGCGCACCGGGCTGTACCGAGGACTGAAGCTGGCCAGCTCTCGCTGGACGCCTGACCTGGCTCGGCAGCCCCTCTGCGTCACTTTGGAGCAAACTAAATAATCGTCCTTGGAGAGCTTTAGAAGGCTTGCCTGGGTGGGCTCCGTTCTCCCGTGCCGCCAGGCAGGGTAGGCAGGTGATGCGTCTTTGAGTGGCTGATTTCTGTGACTAAAGAATTGGAGTCAACCAGACCAGTGTTTGGTTCCTGAGGGACACCAGGAACCAGAACATTTGCCTTTCCTGCTTTAGAGACAGAGACCTGTATTCCTTCCCCCACCTCCCCCAAATCTGTGACCCTGTAATCCTCTTGGGTTTTTTGGAAAATGACCATTCTGGTTCCCCTTGTGTCAGCACCACTCCCTGTGCTTGCTCACAGCCCTAGGCATTGGGAGCAGAGCAGGAGGAGAGCTGCTGCTCTCTGCACTGACCCTGTGCAGCAGACCTTCCCCGTGCACTCCCGGGGTCCTGGCCAGGTCCTGGCGGGGGTAGGGAGGGCTTCCTGGACCTGCTGTGTTTGGGTGGAGGCTTGGAGGCCAGGTGAGGCAGCATGGGACACCATGGGAGCACCTGCTGCCAGCATGAGGAGCATTCATGGCAGGAAGTGGGCACTGGGTGGTGTGACCTGTGTTGGCAGCATGGCCAAGCCACCAACACCCCCCCCTCCCTCCACCGTGGGGCCAGTGCTGCTGGGGCGGTCGGAGGAGCTGAGTCCTGCAGCCCCTCCTGCCCCAGCTGGAACCTCAGGGCTCCCCCACCTCAACTCTGTCCCTTTATAAATGAGGCACCGGGGGCTCTGAGAAGAAGGGGGCTTCTCTGCTCTTGGTCACCCAGCTAGTTTGGGTTGGGCTTATTGCTGAGGTGTCAGCTAAAGGGGGTGTGAGAGAGGGGAGGGCATGTGGACTTTGAAGTCAGGTAGACCTGGGTTTGATGCCCAGGACTGCTGCTCCTTGGCCTGCTGTGTGACGGCTTGTTTTCTTCGCCAGCACGGGGTTGGTAATGCCACCTATCTCCTAGGACTGTTGTGAGGGTCAGAGAGAAGTTGAAGGGCCAGGTGTCAGGAGACACCTGTTACTGTCAGCTCTTGGTGTCCCTGCACTCCTGTGGGCAGTGCAGGAACAGAGGGACTATGGCCGGAACCTGTTACCTCCACAGGAGTAGAGTCCTGGCTGGGGGCCTCTCCCTGGCCTCCCCACTGCCCTGGAGGGCTGCCACACCATCCCAGCCATTGCAGCCCAGTACTCACTGGGTGGGGGCCAGTGGAGGCTTCTCTCCCCTCTTACTCTGGTGCTGGTGATCATGCCTGGCAGGTGCCTGGAACCCAGCTGCCAGGGGCCTCTGGACAAGATTCTCTGCCTTCTGCATCTTTGGCAACACCGGTGCCTGAGCAGGAGGCAGTCTGGCACCCGGATTTCAGGCAGTAGAGCCAGCTCTGCTGTCCACCCATCTGACAGCTGGGCATGGAGGGCTGCCCGAGTGGACAGTGGCACACTCTCTCAGTGCCCAGCTTCTCATGGTGTCGTTTGGTCCAATTTCCTTTGCGTTGTGACCTACATCATTCTCTATTTGCTAAACCCTCCGAGCAGGCAGCAGTAATAAATCAATTAATGACTCCGATGAATCGTTTAATGGCTGACAAAATAACACCAAAGCCAACAGCTTGCATCTCTCCAGCACTACCAAAGGATGCTGGTTGACTGGGGTGGGGGACGAAACAGAGACTGTTAGCTAAATTAGCGCAATTAGCGCGTGCTTTCAAGGCGTAGGTGGCATCTGCTCAGCTCTGAGCCCAGGCCCCAGCCGTGCAGACCGCAGTGGTGGGCTGCTCACTGGCCTCCCACCTGGCCCAGGGTCCGTGTCTCTGGCCTTGATATCGGGAGACCCCAGTGCACTTCACAGACTGCAAGTTCATTCTGTCACAGCAGAGGCTGAGCCGAGGGCAAGTGGCTCTGTCCCCGCTGAATTTGGTGCCAGCCGAGCAGAGTGTGGGCTCCCGTTTTTGGAAAGATGTTCCAAGGGTCATGCCTTTAATGATTTCTCTTAATCTTAAAGTTTCTGGAAGCAGGCGATTTTTTTTGTTCTCTGCACACCTCAGTCCTGGCAGGATTAAGTTGTCATTGGAACTGAGTGTGTGTGTGGGTCCACGCCAGGGAATTTTCCGCTTTGCAGAGGCAACTGCCAGTGTTCTTGTTAAGGAGCTGTCACTGGCCTACTATGACATGTTTGCAGTTGTAAGTAGCTCTTTTAAGACTGTGTGTGTGTGTTGCTAATGGTGTAAACCCAGGCCACAGAGCTCATCTCTCTTTAAGGAGAAAATCAGCGTTGTACAAATAGTGTGCTGTTGATCCACTCTTACTATTCATTTGCGGGGGCACCTCTAGCCCTTAATCTCCCCGGTCTTGGGTGTACACGCCTAGAACCTGTGCCCTGTGCTATGTGGCCTAGCCGGGGGGTGTTTGCACATGGAGGAGGGTGCCCTGGCTGGCATCCACAGTATAACCAGGTATTAATTATGTGGGGCTCCGCCTCTTACACAAACGGTACCCTTTGATCTAATTCCCAGAAGAGGCTGGGTGCTCCCTGGGATGGACGGGCAAGGCCTGGTGGGATGGTGGCCGTGGCCTTCTCAGTTCCGGGAAGGAAGCCAGTTCTCCTCTTGGAAGTGTACTGATGGGAGTGCCTTTGTTTCATTTTCTAAAACATGAAATCCTATTTCTCTAACGTGGGGTAGAGAGAGACCACTGCTCAGAAGAGTGGCTTCTGTTGAGCAGAAGATGTCCTCTGACAGCCGCGACCCCCTTTCCTTCCCTGGCCTGGTCTGTGTTTGTGGAATCACGGAGACCCAGCGGGTCTATTGTCTGCCTTGGTGCTGTGTCGCTGGTGCAGGGGCTTTTGCTTGTCGATCACCTGTCTCAGCCTGAGCCCATTGCCTGAGACTCCAATTTAACTTCCCCACGCCCTGCAGAAGATAGAAGGCTCCCCCTCTACAGAGGACTACGAAGGGCTCCTGGAGAACGGAAGGGCTGGGTGTCTTCCTCTCTTGACCTTTCGGTGCTGGGTGACCGTCTTGAAGCATCATCTTCAGAACTGAGACCTGAGAAGCTGGGACGTGGCCGAGACTGGGTTCTGGTTTTAGCATATCTGGGCTTGACCTCCACTTCTGCCCCTCCGAGTCCCGTGACCCTGGACAAATCCCTTGATGTCCTCAGCTAGAGTACCGACTGGCTTGTTGGGAAGTCTAGGGGAGAAACTGGGCCAGCTCAGTCAGCCACTGCGGTGGGTGGCCGACTCCCTTCCCACAGAAGAGCCCCCCCCCCCCCCCCCCCCCCCGGGGGGGGGGGGGGGGCGGGGCCCCCCCCCCCCCCCCCCCCCCAGCTGGGCTGGGATGGAGCTGCTGGGATGGAGCTCTGAGGAGGTGGAGGCGCAGCGGCATCGGCTGTCAGAGGTCTGGCTTGTGGGGAGGGTTGAGATGACAGCGGTAATCTCTCACCTCTGTATCACCGCCCGCATCTTCGAGTCCTGTCGTCCTTTAAGGCCCTGGCTTGAGTGCCACCTCTTCCATAAAGCCTCCCTGATCCCGCTAATCCCCGCCTCCCCGCGCCTGCCTGGAGCACCTTCCCACACCCCTCAGCTCACTGTCACCGCGGCTCATTTCATCCTCCAGACCTTGAGGGCAGAGCCACGCACTATCATCTGCCGCCCTGGCAGGCACGGCGCGCCCCCACCGCCCTGGGAGCGAGTGTTTGCTGAGAACGTCCCAACGTGTATAAAGCACTCGTAACCTTTTTAAGCTCCCACCTACCTTGTTTCTCCTTCTCTTCCCAGGGTAATTTGCCAGTTAGATCCAGCAGCCTCTTCCGTGGGTTCATGCATTCCTGCACACACACTTGCATACACGCACGCGCGCACACACACACACACACACACCCCTCACCACACTCTTTGCTGAAGGCTGGGTCCCTCAATTATTTGCTGGAAGGAGCAGGGTTAGGTCAGTCTCCTTAGGGGGAAGAGTAGAACAGTTAGAGGATCCCAAATGCAGAGAATGCCTTGTGCTCGCCATGTCTGTAATGATCTGCTGTTTCTTTTCCTAAGTGTCAAAAAGCATACAGAACTCCCCTTGCAGGGTTGGTCGGAGACTGCCTTGGGGTTTCTGGACCCAAGACTGGGGGAGGGGTAGAGGAACAGAGAGACTAAAGTTAGAGCCACTCATGGTCATGTGCTTCTCTGTGCCTCAGTTTCCTTATGGTAAACAGAAATGACGTCTCAGTGGGGAGGTTGAAGAGTCCGTTACACCATCCCCTCCCCTGATCTCTGGGGTCAGGACGAAAGGCAGTTGCTGCTCTCTGCATCCCTTCTCCACGTCCGGCCGTTGACCCCCTCACCCAGGACACTTGGGAAGAGGCTCCCGTGCCAGGACAGCTCTCCCTGGGGCCTGATGGCCTGTGACTGGTCAGGGTTTTTTCTGCCTACACGTGGCCTTTTTTCCGGTTGCTCAGCTAAGAGCTCAGTGCGATCTCCCTGTTTCGTTGAAATAGCAGGACCTCAGCCACTTCGTTTGGAGCTGAGCAGAGGCCAGGGGCAGGAAGGCTTGCGGTTGCCTAGGTCACACCGTAGGTGGTGCGCAGCCAGAGTGGGAGCCTGGTCCAGGGACCCTCACTCTAGGGGTCCTCTGTGCTGATAATCTCCATGCAACACCAGGCGGTGGTGGGTAACTGAGGGGAAACTGAGGCTGAGACAGTCAGCATGGCTCAGAGTCAGAGAGCAGAGATCAGGCCCACCGGTTCAGATCTGCAGTGTGCTCTTGCTGCGTCCCAGCCATGAGCCACCCCAAGTTAACATAGGCTGCCACTTCCTGAGGCAGCGTATGCTGATGCTCAGACCTGGAGAAGCTTTTTGTAGCTCAGTGCGTCCCCTCCTGGACCCAGAGCCGTCCCTTGGCACCAAGAGAGCACGTCCACTCCTCCTTCCACGTGACAGCCCCCTGGCTATTTGGAGGCAGGGATCCTGTGTCATTCACTCCCGTGTGTCATCTGAACCTATTTTTAATACCAGCTGGTTCTGTCTCTTCACGTCGCAACAGCTCTGTGTTTTCTCCAGGCTGCAGAATTAGAGCCCCTCTTCTCCAGAACCGATTCTCTTCTGTGTTCTGTGCATAAAGCCAAGAGGCCTCTTCCGGTCCCCTCTCCCTCTTTTGACCCTGCTTCTCTCTGTCTTGGCCTTTCTGTCTGAGTGATGATATTCTCTCCGCTCCCTCGTCAACATCTTCAGCTCATCTGTCCTGCTTGGGTTAACAATTCCTCTAGGAAACTTGGCCCGGAGGGATGGAGCTTTTTGCACAGATGGCTGAAACCCCTGTCTTGACACCCGTGCAAGCATCCCTCCTTCTCTTGGACACAGGCGTCCCACAGAGACCTTTGTTTCTCACAGAGGCAGCACAGGGATGCCTTCACTCCTCTAAGTGACCTCTCTTCCCATCTGCATGCACCCAGCCTATACGCCACACATCCTGTGGTGTCCCGCGTGCTCGGCCACGTGACCTGTGTTGAGTTTCACTTGGGGGTTTTGCGTGTGGGCTCTGTGCTGCTACACGCCGAGGCCTGAGTATTGGGGTGGGGCGAGGAGGGAGGGGATCGGCAAACGAAGTTCCATTTTGCAGCCTTGTAAACCAGGAGGGGCTGGCCAAGCTGGCGGGAGTCCCGCGGTTCCCTGAGCATTTGGTTTTATTCAGTTTGCTGGTGATTTCTGTTTATTTATTTCTATTTTTATTTATGTTTAAGATTTATTTATGAGAGAGAGAGAACACATGCATGAGCGGAAGGGGCAGAGGGAGAGGGAGAGAAAATTCCAAGCAGACTCTGTACTGATTGTGGAGCTCATTGTGGGACTCGATCTCAGAACCCTGCGATCGTGACCTGAGCTGAAACCAAGAGTCAGATGCTTAACCCGCTGTGCCACCTAGGCACCCCGGGGATCACTTTAGAAGATTGAAAATGAGTACAAAGGCCAGGGGTGGGGGGGTCCCATGCTAATTTGTGAGTGAGTATAGCTGAGGTTCTCTGGGTGGGGGCTGGAAGAGAACACCTTGCAGGGACCATCCCCCAGACCCACACTTGTGGAAGGAAGCATGAGCACTTGCCCCCTAGCAAAAGATGCTCTGAGATGCGAGATGGGAGGTCCTGGGAGCTTGTCTCCTGGTTCCTCTGGACTAACCCTGCTGTTCTTGGATCCCCAGGGGACTTATTGCTACAGAGTGAAGAAAGGGCCCGGCACCATGTCTGGGACTTGCCCCATGCATTTGTCCTCTACTGGTGTTGGGTGGGTTAGTGGAGGATGCATTGGGATGCTCGGCACTAGCCAAGGGAGGGGGGTCACTGCTGAAAAGCAGATGTGCTAGCGCGGACAGCCTTTCGTTGGAGGGCATGTGGGAGACCAGCCAGCTGGGGTTGGAGTGCAGGGCAGGCTGAGGCTCTGCGGTGAGCCTCGGGCCCGGCTGGCTTTGTAACCACCGTGGGATCATAAAGAAGGCCTACTCTTGAGGGAGAGGGTTGTGGGATCAGTTCTCCTTGGAACGCTCCCAGGCCATGAGCAAAAATACCATACTTTGCAGGGGACCTCGAGGAGCTTCAGGCAGTTGTCTGTAGGTACCTTGAGCTTGGCATGTTGACTCTGACCCCCGAGTCTTAGAGGCGGCAGCTGGCTGCAGTGGGCCCTGCCACCCAGTGCAAGGCCTGTTTTCTATTTAGAAAAGAATTTTAAGTTACTTATTTATTTATTTTTTAATGCATGAGTTACCAAACTGCATGCCTGATTTGATTCTGCTCTTTTTAGTCCATGTACATATGCGTATTTAGATAAATGTGGGTGAGGAGGGCCTGGGCCTGGCGAGCTCAGATGTCAAGGCTATTACCCGCAGGCTCTGATAACAAAGAGGTATCTGGGTGGTTTTTAATCTTCGATCTCTTATGTGTTCTTTAGTGAGCAGAAAAGAGTTAAAATTTGGAGTCTTCCAGAAAGAGGACTGTCCTCCTGTTCATGCACTAGCTGTTCTTTCCCGTCTAACCCTGCCATTGGATGCATGGGGAAACTGAGGCTTCCAGCAAGGACCTGAGCCCATAGGGAGGTCTCTGGCTTCAGGATCCAGCGCTCTTTACTTCCCTGCCCTAGTGGGAGGTTCCATCCCTGGACCCCCCACAGCCCCGACAGCTGTAGGCCGTGGTGAACGTCAGGGGCTTTTGGTCTGGGTTTTGTGTTTTTAGAGAAAACTCACATGAGACGCTTTGCTGAGTGCCTTAATGGAGCTCTAACTCAAAGCTAGAAACCGCAGGGAGAGGCCGATTTCTAGCAATCCGGAAAGGCCTGGCTCTAGATGGCCGGGTTTGAGCAGGTCTTTGAATAATAAAAGTCGTAATCATTTATTGAACACCTGCTGTATGCCCTCCCATCTCAGAGATGGGTATAAATAACAGCCCCTGCTCTCATGTGTGGGGGTGGGAGGAGGGGGTCTGGGGGACTGGGTTCTGTGAACCACAGGTAGTACTTAACCCTTTTGTTGTCTTGTAAATCTGTTGCTACTTTTCATTTGCTTCTTTATACTTTTCTGCCCCTTTGAAAGTTTTCCATTATGAGCACATATTTTCTTCATAATCAAAGAATAGCAGTATCTGTCATAATTCAAGTTAATTATTTTGCTTATGTTTGCTGCTGGATGAGGCTTTGAATGATAAAAGTTGTCTCCTCAGCTTCCTGCTACCTTAATCACTGCTAATATGGCTTTCCTTTCATTGGAGGCTAGCAGAAATCTGTCCTCCCCACAGATGTCAGAGAATTGCACCATCCACGGTTACCCTAGCCCTGCATTCAAAGGACCATGGACCCTGCACTCACCCACCCACAGTTCTAGAACCATGAACTTACATCTAATTTTGTAGGAAAAGGAACTCTCAAAGGGAGGGAGACTTGTAAATCATGCTCCCGGGTTCAAATCTTCATTTAAAAGTTTGGGTTTTGTTTTTTTTTTTTTCTTTTCTTTTTCTTTTTTTTAAATTCTAAGATACACTTATGTGATATCCTTAAAATATAAAGAGCTCTGATATATCACTAAGGAAAAAGTCAAATATACCGATAACAAGGAACATGAACATCTTTCCATAAAAGTAGATCTTGAAGTAGCCAGCAGAGACCATTTCAAAAGGTAGTGACCCAAAAAATAGGTCCAAATACAAGAGAGGTACCATTTGGTAACTGTCAGAGTAGCAAACACCATACTTGGTTAAATAATGTTACCTCTGTATAATACTAGATTCGTTAAAAACTCATGTTTTCTTCGGCCGTGTAATGAGAAGGGAAGTGCTCTTGACATTCTTTAAGAAAACACGGTCGCTAATTTTCTTTTTCCTTTGCTGCGTTCTATAAAAAGGAAGTGTATACGAAATGATAAATGCTAATTTAAAGAATCAAGTTGGTGAGACTTTCCAGATCTTTCTGTAAAAACAGAGCATGGATCTGGGTTGAAGGCTGGAGAGGAGTAGATCTGGACAAGGAGGACAAACGGGAGAGGGCTGTGTTGAGCCCACTCTCCTCACGAAGACGTTTTTGTCTCTGTCAGGCGGGGTGCTCGTGTCCACCTAAGAGGCCGCCTGGGGGGTTCAGGGAGAGAGAGGGCAGGCGGGTGGCAGGGAGTACCCAGCCTGTTTCTAGCATCAGGCCCAGTGGCTCCTGCCAGGCATGCCACCCGGGGCCTCCCCCGTCAGGAGCTCCATCTTTCCTGTCCTCATCCTCCAGACAAGTTGGTGCCACATTTGTTGAATAAAACATTTAGTCAGTTTTAGCAAGACAAGGTTTTGCTTTTCCCCATGTTGCCTACTCCTACCTTCCTGGTAATTACTGTCGATGCCCCCGTACCTGCTTAACTTCGGGACTTGCACAAAGGTGTGAGTCATTGGAGAAAGACCGTGTCCTGGGAAGGCACCTCAGTTTGAAGAAAGATGGCATTTCTCCTCTAGATCTGTATTCACGTATATGCATACATGCATTGGGTGTGTGTGTGTGTGTGTGTGTGTGTGTGTGTGTGTGTGTTTCTGTGTGTGTGCATGTATATGAACTTTTTTCTTTCGGTAGGAGGGTGATTTCTATGAATGTTCTGATGTTTGGAGGGATAGGTAGGTGAGAATGAGCCAGAAAACTTCCACTGAAGAGTTGGAGGAGAATTTCATGTCCACGGTGAAACCCCGATCATGACAATGGAACGGTAGAGACGTAGGACGGGATTTAAAAGCACAGAAAGAGGCCCAAGCCTTTGTCAGGATTTTGCCTCTGGATTTCAAATGAGTGGGGCAAAATCGTACTGAGGCCACTGCCTGAGAAGTAAAATCTATATTCTGTACCAAAATAACTTCCTGAAGGATTAAAGAGTTAAATGGAAAACCGGTCTCTGTCAAAACTTGAGGAAAATGTGGGTGCTTGTTTACCTCCCTATGATTTTTCTTTAAAACTTTCCTGCCCCTGCTTCCAGGGAATGATTGTTGGCTGTAAATCCTGAGAAGTTGCATTTCCACAGACCCACCAAACAGAGACAAAACAGTGCAGCTAATGGATAGCCTGGCATAGTCCCCCCAGGTGGCCCTTGCCCAGATAGTAGTGGGGTGAGCGGGGTGGGGGGGCCCTAGACAGAAGCAGGCTGGCCCCTCATCCTCCTGAGTGGGTCTCTCACCTGAGAATGTGGAAAGACCTCATTCGTGGTGTTTGGGGATGCTGGTCACACGTGACAGGATGGTTGGTGAGAGAGTTGCCTGTCGGTAGGCAGAAGCATTTAAAGGTTGGGCTGGCTTGGCTGGCCCATCTCCACTCCAGTCTCTTTAGCTGGGTCTGCTAAGACGCCCAGTGCCTGCCTATAGTGAGCCCTCCTTGCTTTCAGATTACGGAGTTTTCCTGGTGCACAAATATAGGCCATTCTGTCCCATAATCCTCCACAACCCCGACGAGCAGGCAGGACAACGGCGACCCCCAGTTTGTACAGGAAACAAGCTGGAAGGCCACTTGGCTTGCCCACGGCCCTCTGTTGCTGGTACGGGTAATGGCCCTGGAGCCCAGATGCAGGGGTCGACGGGGGGTATCTGTTCATCTTGCCACGGCCAATGGGATTCACACATTACCTCATTTCCTTCAGTCACAGTTGGAAGTTAGGACTTCTGGTTACTCTTTCCTGACTGAGGAAAGGGAAGAAGTGAATTCTGCTGCATTTGTAAGAGAAAAAGCGGCCTCCTTCAGTTTCCTGACCCCAGGGGGCTCACTTTTGTCCCAAAACCCCCGGGGGGGGGGCTCACTCTTGTCCCAGAGAACAGGTCAGACCCCTGGGAGGAGATTGGTGGTTGAGTCTCAGATTCTCGGTGGGGGGGTATGTATGAGGTTGGTGACATGGAAGTGGGAGTAAGGGGGTCCTGCAGGAGGAGTCAGGGGGAGGGGTGTGTGCAGGGTGGCAATGGGGTGGGGGCGTGTGTGTGTGACTTGCCCAATCAGCCTCACCCTCCCTATGTGCGTGCAGGCCCAGGTTCAGACATGCTGACCACATGGCAGGTGGGACACAGATTGCCTGGAAGGAAGCCAGGCTGGGGAGAACGACGTCTGTTCACCCCCGGGAGGCATTTGCTGAGGCAGATGTACTAGGTAAACGCTGGAATAGCAGCATTTAAGAAGAAAAGTGCCTCCACTCCCCGTGCTGCACGGCCCACCTCATCTCTTGTGGCCCCCCGAGACCCTGATGGGCCCAAAAGACCCCTGCCCTCCTCAGGCTCTCCAGGGACATTTCCTAACGGGGCTCCCTGTTCATTCATTAAGCTGTGGGTAGTGATTGACATGTGCTCCATACAGCATGCAGCCTCTTGGAGGGGATGCGAACATTTATAAAGCCTCCTTCCCCCCACTGCCCTGCAGGAACCCCATAAAGCAGCTGAGTGTATAAGGCAGGGTGTCCATACACTGGCAACAGCTGCTGTGCACTGTGCTCTGTGGTGCATGTGCAAAGCGGTAGACGATGTTCTCCCATTTTAGAGATGAGAAAACAGGCTCGAAGAGTTCATCAGTTGCCCAGTGAGAGATACACCTGGGAGGGTGATGTTCGAGGAGGGTCTTCGAAGGATGTGGGCAGATCCACAGACTGGGAGAACGGGGGGCAGGGAGTGGGGAGGGGTTTGGAGCTCCGGGTCTCTCAGGGTGGATCCCACCTCTCACTCTCTCGCTTCCTTGTCTCCACAGAGTGCAGCAGCCGCCCCGAGCCCTGTGCTTGGCAACATTCCCCCCAACGATGGGATGCCAGGAGGTCCCATCCCGCCGGGTTTCTTTCAGGTACGTGCTGGGCCCCCTCGGTCCCCTGCTCCTTTCGCTCCAGGCCAGGCCCAGGTGGGCAGGAGGGAGGGAGAGAGAAGTAAGTAGCAGCTCAGTTTGCCATGGTCTAAATACAGTTGCTTTGTGCTGGTTCCAATCCCTCCCATCCCTTTCTCTACCCGTTCCAAAACCTGAAGAGGGGAGAAAAGAGATGCGAGCAGTTGCCCTTCCCGACCCCCACCCCCACCCCCCGGACCCCTGCACGTGCTGTGTCACTTCTGCTGAAGTGGGTTTTCTTCACACCATCATGGTCGGGGAGGCAGTGGGGAGCTGTCTTTTATAACAAAAGGCTTTTTTTTTTTTTTTTTTTTTTAAATAACAACTAAACTGTTCTTTGTTTCTGTTGTGTTGCTGCTGTCATCGTCATTGTTTACTTTGCCTGTCCAAACTACAAACCTTAGGCGTAATCTAAAAAAAAAAAAACAAAAAACCCACCATCCTGGCAGGTCTCAGAATCCTTTCCCTCTGGTTAACCACTTCATTTTTTCCGAGTGCAATCGCAGTCGGCATCCCGCGAGCATCTGTGCCCGCACTCCACCCATCAGAGGCAGGGGCACATCCCACGTGGGGTTGGGAGTCTGGTCTTTTCCCAAAGACCCCTTGTCAGCCTCTGGGGGCTTCATCTCCTATCAGGGTTGGGGGTGGCTGCCGGGCCCCTCTGTGCCTGCTCCTCCCCCTATCTCCATGGTCCCTTGGCTCAAGGGATAGGGGGTTTTTTGATTTTAAGCAGGCTGAGACCGGGGGTGCCATCTCAGAAAGGAGTTAGCGTGCAGGGCTAGAAGGAGCTTCTCTGAGTGTAATGTTTCATTCATTCAGACCAGTCTGTGGCAGGGTTTGAGAACCTGCCTCTGTTCCCCACCCCTTTGAAAGGCTAACACTTCCAGATAAGACTATGGAAAGAGCTGTCATATAGAAAAGAGTGCTGAGATCTCTCTGTGAAGCCCAAGAATTCAAAACTGGGAGCACTGAGACAAAGTCCACGGAGAATTTTGCTTGGTTTGAGCCAGAATTCCACACCTCTTGCTTCCAGCGGAGAGACGCAGGCTGCGGGAGGCGGGGCTCCCTGTTACTAAGACATCTAAGCCAAAGGGGGACAAACCCCTCTTAGGGATGTTCAGGGGATTTTCTCCCTGGATGGAAGATGGCCTAGGTGACACTTCTCCCTTGTAAGATTTCACATTTGAGTTGATCTTGACTCTCAGGTTTGGACATGCTGCTCACTGTCGAAGGAGTGAATCTGTGAAATTTAGGTGTTCCCCAAAACCAGAAAGAGCAGGTTGCCCACCACCATGATGGCGGTGAGGGGAGTCATAGGGATGGTGGTTGAGGGCTTTGGGTGGCCACACATATATCTGTATACATTTCCCAGCATGTTGCCCGAACTGGAGCCTTATCCTGGGGTGGAAAGGGGTACAGCCTCAGAAATGGGGTGTGTAGGCTCTAGGTTAGACCAGACCAGGCATTGCTTGGGGCTTGGCTTGACGTAAGCAGGAAGAGGGGCTAGACTTGGAAGAGAATGGGACATTCATAACGGACCCAAGAAAGAAAGGAGGCAGACAGGCTTCTGCCCTTTCCCCAGAGGGGAAGCCCAGGGGCTGCTGTCTGAGACGGGCCTCCATGCCTAGGGACAGCCATCTTCCTGGCCACTGCAGGTGGGTGTCCTGTACCTGGTTGGTCTTTCCCCCAGGTGTTACCTGCTAGGGCCTTCTTTCCCAGGCTCACACATCCTCCCACATGAGGCCACGGGTGCACCCTGGACACAGTGCCGTTCTGGCTTTCCTGCCTGGTGGACAGAGCCCCGGGTACCAGTCTCCACCTGCGTGCCTGTTGAGGCTGCTCGCTGGCGTCTGAGTGCCCAGTGCAGGCTGCTGTGGCGGGAAGAGGTGGACAGCAGCCAGCTGCATTTGTTAAAAAGGCCGTTGACTTCTATTTTGGCCTGAGTCTGGGGCTAGGCAAGGTCTGCCTGATAATGTGGGCAGCTCATAACTTCCTGCTTTGGTAGAATTGTCCATGGTTAAGGCCTAATTCCAGACATACTTCTCGGGCCCTCCTCTATGACGTTCAGGGGTGTGTGGTCAGAAAGCCCAGACTGAATCCTGTCCTTATTTGGCCACTTCCAGCCACCATCAAACAGAGGTAACTTTTGGATCCTCTTGAGTGGAGGTCTTCTCTGAACCCCAGTCAGGATGAATGCACCAAGAGTTGGGGCGGGGGTGGAGGGTGGACATGGAGCCAGGGACCTGTGTGCCCCAGACTCTCTACTCCTGGGTGATTTTGGCTTTGTCCCCGCCATACCCTCCTCAGGTGAGGACATTGTTTTCTAGTCAGTCAGGTGAATACAAAGGCAGAGGAGGTGCTTCCTGGCTGTGATGCTGACCCCCTCGGGCCAGGTCGGGTCGGTGCTGAGGGGAAAGGGTATCTCTCCGGAAGGAGGTAGTGACTGCCCATTTCCGGAGTAGGCCAGCTCACGACTAGAATATCTTCCGGAGTAGACCAGCTCACGACTAGAATATCAGCTATCGATTACGGACACTGCCCCTGCCTCTGCTCTCCCACCGCTGCTTTGCTATTCGAAGGGAAATAGAGATGATATCGGGTTTAATCGGCTGCCAACAATTGCACTTCTTCCCCTGCTTGGCTGCAGTCTGGGCGGGCAGCTCTGCGGCTGGGGGGGGGGGGGGGGTCTTTGCACCAGGATAGCTGGCCTGGGTTGGCTGACTCAGCTGCGACCAGATCCTGTCCCCCCGGTGGCCGGCCCAGTTTTCACATCGGGACTCCACCCCCAGTTGGTGCCAAATTTCGAAGCCACTGGGGCCTCCCAGGTGGGTGGGTGGGTAGACAGCAGCTGTCTACCCATCCCCCCCAACTCCAGCCCCACAGAAAGGAACATAGGGGACTTACCTCCTTAGACTGCCAGGCTGCGAGGCTACTCCTGGGGTCGGAATGTTTGGCCATCCACGCCTTAGGTTCCATCCGTTGGCTTTTTCTTACTTAGTGTTGAGGGGTCCCGTGGCATGAGATGTGTCTGATAGCAAGTTGAGGGCTGGTAGAGAGATGGTTCAGCACCTGGTCTGACCATACCTCACAGTATTGGGGAGTATTTGGGGGTTCTTGGGGTTATGGTAGAACTTAGCCAGGACGTTCTACTTCTGTGCGTTCCTTGTAAAAAGACACCTTCATCTTGGCATTCCCAGCATCTGGCGTGCACGAGGGACCCAGGGAGTGTTTGAACTGAGTTTATTTGTGCTCCTCAGTTACCAGGAGTAGAGCCCCGCCAGCCCCAAAGCTCTAGATCCTCATTCAGTCCAGGCTTGGAGGCCTCAGGGGCCGCGTTCTGGAGTGGGGAAGGATACAGAAGATGAGAGCCTGAGGACACCTGTCCTAGTCCCCTGCTTGTCTATACACTTGCTGAGTGACCTTGGGCAAGTTGCTCGCTGTCTCTGGACCCCAGTTTCCTCGCTAGTAGATGAAGCAGGGTGGACCAGATGGTCTCTGAGGGCCTTTCCAACTTGGATTTTCTGCTTGGGATCCAGATGGATTTTATATAATCAAGCAGTGGCATTTTTTTTTTTCCATGCAGCTTAAGTCAGTTGGGCTGTACATCTGGCAGACTCTGCTTAGTTTTGGCCAGGCCTCCTGGTCTGGGTGGGCCCCCTCCCAGCTCCTTGGCCCTAAGGTAGTTCTAAGGGAGGTGCCCTTCAATGAGGATTTCTAGCTCTAGAGCTGGGGAATGGCAGGAGGGCAGGGGTCATGAAGAAGGGAGCACTGAGTACAGGCTGTTTTTGTTCTTGTTTTGTTTTAAATTCCAGTGATTGTTTTCAGTTATGTCGTGTTTTTAGACATGGGACTTACTTTCATTTTGATCACCGTGCTTCTGCAGAGGGGAGGCATGGCTGACTGGGGGAGAGAGACTAGGAGAGTTGACTGACCTGCTCAGTGAGCAGCTACGGGCCATAATCGGGGTCTCGGCCCAGGCTTGCTGGCTCGGGACCCCAGTGTTCTAACTCAGTGGTCAGATGCATGTCTGGTTGTCTAGAGAGAGAATAGAGAACAAGAGAAAAGGAGGGAAATGATGGAGGGAGAAAGAGAAAACTCTAGCCATCTTCTCTCAAAAGCAGGCAGTGTTTCTGCTCCAATGCCAGCCCTGATTGGTTGGCTGCCGGACCACTGTTGGGAGTGATTCTTGAGCCGTGTGTGGGCTCAGCGGATATTGGTGGGCGTTGTCTGCCGTGAACATGCAGATGTAGATGGTAGTATGTGACCTCCAAATTTGCCATCCCTGATCGATGGCAGACTTTGTATAGATGCAGAATGGATTGTATAGATGCAGAATGGAGGCCCAGAGGCAGTTGGGACTGTGGCTTGTGATAGCGATCAGCCCCCTCTGTGAGGGCATGGGGCTTGACTCTGGGCCAGAACTGGTCAGTCCTGGTCTGCCCCCAGGAGCACCCAGCCTAGCAGAGAGGCTTGATGGGTAACCCATGCCCTGGAGCAAGAAATGAAGGGGCCTGCCTGCCAAGGGGCTTCCTGGAGGCCACATTCTGGGGTGGGGTCCCAGTGAGGGGGAGGATAGGTAGTTGCTCCGTAGGAGACGTGGCTAGAGAGTTTGCTGGCAGCTTTTGCTAGACCTTGTGGAGAACTGTGGGCTCCATCCATAGGTAGTGGAAGCCACTGGAGCACCCTGGTCTGGATAACGCCTGGGCCAGGTCCGTGTTCCTGAACAGTTCACTCTGCACTGGCTCTGTCCACTCTTTGGAGGCGGGAACCTGGGGGCAGACTACACCGAAGATGGAGACTGGTGTTGCCAAGATCCAGTTGAAGGATTAAAGAGCGAGTCTTCTCTGGAAGACAGTCTTGGGGGAACCCAAGCTCCCTTTGCCAGAAGCTCATCACGTCTGCTGTGAACATCCCTAGATATTTTCTGTTGTAGTGGGACGCAATAGGGGTTGACATGTCCCATCCCCCCACCTCCCCATTCCAGTGAGTTCTCATTCCGGCCAGCCGAGCCCACCCACCTCTGAGGTCTGCCTCCAGAGAACCCTCCCCACCAGTTATGGAGGAGTGGGGAGAAGAAGCATAGTCCAGAAACCTAAGAAATTATCCAAAAATAAGAAGGAGAGCTAGACGCATGACCTTGGACCTTGCCTATTGAGATTATAGGGAGCACACGCCTCATTTTTTGCAGAAGTAGCCGGGGTTTCTGTGGGAGAGGAGCAGCCTCAGGAAGTCTCTGATGACTGACTTGGAGTGTCTGAAGTTTGGCCACATAGAAGATACTCAGACCAGGGGCGCCTGGCTGCCTCAGTCAGAAGAGTGTGTGATTCTTGATCTCAGGGTTGTGAATTTAAGCCCCACGTTGGGTATAGAGATTACTTAAAGAAAGAAAGAAATCTTAAAAAAAAAAAAAAAGATAGTCAAACCTGCCTCCTCAGCCCTTTGATCTCAGATCCTTCAGAGAAAAGAAGAGGGAGGCCAGTTTGAGTCTTTGGATGTAAGACAGTTCTACCACCTGCCTACTTAAAGTAGTGAGCTCCCTGGCACTCAGTGGTAACCAAGTAGAGACTCTGCCCAGTAGAGAGCCCTGGGGACTGAGTGCCTTGGGGTGGGATGGTGTGTTTCCAGGGAGGATCAAAGCCCAGTAAATAAGGGCTTGGCCGTGGCGGCCGCTCAGGCAGTTCCCAAGAGCTGGGTCGAGTGCTGTCCATTTCCTGCCTTCCTCTCCGGCGGCAAGCAGGCAGCAGCACAGTGAGTTGGCATTCCTCTTGCCAGAAAGCTGCAGCGGCAGGAAAGACCTCTGTGCTGACTAGAGCCAGGGTGGGACGAGGAGAGGCTTGGGAAGAAGCAAACCACCTTGTTTGTGTGGTTTTCAAAGCCTGCAGCAAAGGGAGGACTTGGTGGTGGGGGATGGGGGACATGGGTCCATATCTGATGGATGGTCAGTCTGAGGCCAGGACCTAAACCGCGTGAGGCCCAGGCGACTTGCCGGTCATCCTGTAGCCCATTCGCCAGACACGGTCTCTAAGGCCACAGTGGCCTCCCAATCACGCAGCCTCAGTGAGCACCTCGGAAAAATGAGGCAGCCCCGTACCTGCCCTCGAGGGGCTCACAGTCTGGTGGAGGAGGCAGGGAATGATGACACCAACAGTCCGGTGCCACGGGGGGCAGGCGAAGGAGCATCTGGCCTAACCTGGGGTCCATCTGGGAAACTTCCCTGAGGGGCTAGCCTAGAGGAGTGAGGCCTGAGCAGGAGGCAGTGGCCAGTGAGTGGGGAGAGGGGGCAGTAGGCCTGTATGTGGGTGTGAAAGGGGCAAGCTTTGGATAGCAGGAGGCCTGGAGAGATACTTAAGCTTAAAGACAGGGGAGTCATGGAAGGTTCCTAAGAAAGGAAGTGACCGGCTTCCAGGAAGACCCAGCAGCCTGGAGGGGCTGGACTTGTGGCAGGCTGCCATTGTGTAAGTGTGGATTCCAGGCTGTGGTCCCGGGGGCGGGGAGTGGCCAGGCCCTGGGCAGCAATGGTGCCTCAGTGCAGTGGCCTGTGCCTCCCTGCCCTGAACTCACAGCGTCTTGCTGGATGTGTAGTGGGGAGGAAGCAGAGCTGGGAGGGTGTGCCCAGGGTTCTGACTTGCACTGGACTTCGGGGTACTGAGAGCCTGTCAGGTGCCTCCTACCCTGTCAGACCCTTTACTTTCGAAGGGAGGGGGCCTGGCACGTAGTCCTTTGGCTGCCCCCTTGCCCCTTGAGGCTCCCAGCCCATGCTCTCAGGTCCTAAAGAAGACCTGTCTGACCTCCTGTAGTAGTTGGTGGAACACTCTAGATTAGGAAAGGTATCCCCGTGTGTGATTCCATTTGACCCAGGGAGGTAGGCCTGAGAGCTAATAGCATTTCCACTCAGGATGAAGAAACCGAGGCTCCCATTGGCCGGAGTTGCTCAGGGAAGATGGGTGTGGACCAGGTGGTAGGCACTAGAGCTTCTCGATGAATGCCCCGTGTTGGGGGAGGAGGAGCAAGTCCCCTCCCTTTCTGGGCCCCACGCTCTGGCCCCTGACCCTTGCCCTGGCTCCATCACTGAGGGCAGGATGGGTTCCGACTGATGTGCTGTGCCGGTCTGTGGGAGAGGACAGGATGCCGTGGGGGGTCGGGATCGTCCGAGACTGTGCCAATTCCTTCAGGGGGCAGAACCACCCCTCCTCCTCGCCCCTCACCCTGCTGTCTGCCTCCAGACTGACAGAAGGCAGGGTCACCCCTGCTGAGAAGGATTAGACAGGAGGCGGGGCACCCCAACTGCTGGGCGCTGGGCTGCCCCCACCCCAGCCCCACCTGTTCCAAGCCAACGTAATGCCCCCAGTCCCTCAGCAGCCCCCCCCCCCCCCAGCCGGCCCCGTGAATAAGCCAGCAGCAGCTTTAAGCCCAAAGACCCCTGCCCTTGGTGTTAGATATCCTGGTTTGGGCCTAGCCCTGTTGCCAGACTGCTGGGTGTCCTTGCAGGGCTATCCTTCCCTCTCTGGGCCTTAGGTGCCTTAGAGGACTGTAGAAGCCCCTGGCTGCTGGGAAACCGTGTCGCCTGAGCTGTCCCCACGCCCCGTCATGGACCCACACACAGCTCTCCCCGCCGCCCCACCAACCCCCCAACAATTGCCCGGCCTGTGTGGAAAGGCCAGGGCAGGAGAGAAGGTAGGGGGAGGCTTTTCTTCTTGCCAACACCACCTCCACAAAGGTCAGGCTGTGCTCCCGCCCCGCCCGGCAGCCAGCCTGGTGCCTAGCGTCTGCCCAGCGGCAGAGGACCGCACCGGGGCTCCTAGCAACCGCAGACAAAAGGTTACTCCTGACGTGCCAGGCTGCCGGCCCCCTCGCCCTCCCTTCGGAGAGGAAAACAAAGTTGTGGCCTTGACTGGCGCGTGTGCCTGTGTGCACGCGAGCGGGCGTGTTTGTGTCTGTCTGCACACTCGGGCCACCTCTCCGCCCCGCCAACAAACGTGAACTCTGCGTGTTGCGCCGTAACTCTCACTGATGAAATGGAAAGTTGGACATAAATCAGTGTCTGCCGCCCTGTTAGCTACGCATCAGCAGCCAGTGCCTGGGAGGTTTGCTCGGTAACAAAGCACCGGGCCTCTCCACGGGCCTCGGCTGCCCCCTAACGCGGAGCCGGCCCCGCAGCGGGGAGCCCAGGACCAGGGAGCCCAGCCACTGGTGGCCTCCCCCTCCCCGCTGAGGACCTCCCCCGCCACAGGTCTCTGCTCCCTTTGCGGTGAAAGGAAAGGGAGCACTTTCCAGAAGGACCCTGGGACCTGGGAGGCTCACACTAGTTCTTACTGCTGCTCCTAAAACCCCTGGAGACCCCAGGGTGTCCCCTCTCTCCTCCTGAGCTGTGAGCTGACTTGGGTCTGACTTTCAGGGATCCCATCGTCAAAGATTAGTGTCAGTAGCCCCTTCACCCCTCGGGTTTTAAAAGCTTGGGCTGATTTATCCTTTTCCCCTTTAGTCCTGGTTTTTTTACTTTGGATTTCTCTTAGATTAGATTCCCCCCCTGCGACTGAGAGCTGCTCTGCTGTGTTGTCCTGTCCCCTGTCCCAGCGCCATGACTGGGTCCGTCTCCGCCCTCCCCCTGCCACCCCCGCCATGATCCTTCTGCCTTTCCAGAGGGTGGAGGAGCCCCCTTATGTTTTTGTTTTGTTTCTTCATAGTTGGCGGAGGGGGTAGACCCTTCTGTGTTCCTGCTTCCACCTTCTGTGCAGATCATGCTGAGGGGTTTTTTTTCCCTTTAAAAAAAAAGGTCACATTCCTCAGCCCTTGTAGCAGAAGAGGTTGGAGGAAGAGAATTCCAGTGGAATCCTATAATAACATGCCTTGGCATTATGTGGCTCAGGCTAGACCCCCCTGAATAAGATCACACCACGCTGAAGGAAACTGCCCTTTGGGGAGTCTGGGCTGGGCCAGGGGGCCGGGCCAGGGTCAGAGGGCTTTCCTCACATCTTGCCGAGTGCTAATTGTGAGGGGCTGTTCTGAGAGCTGAGATGGAGCAGCCCATCCACAGGGCGGGTTTCGGGCTCATGTCCTACTTCTGCCTAAGTGAACTCCTCAGCCTGCTCAGCCTGCCTTTCCCCGGAACCTCTCCCTCCCCCAGATGAAGGTCTTAGGATAAATGAAGGCCCTGGGCCAGACGCACTGGTTGCCCAGCAAGCCCCTGTCTCTTGCTAATACCCAAATGGGGGTGGTTACACTTGGTAAGAGTATGGCTGGGGGACCACAGCTTTTATGCAGTGTTCTTTCCAGGCTGGGTGCTGGGCTCCCCCTGGGGCACCCTGACTGGGGGCCACCACATCAGCTCTGCACGCAGTGCAGGGATGAGGCATCGGAGGGCAGCAGCCCTGGGAGAGGCCTCCTATGGACACCTTGGAAGAGGGCAGCGCAAGGTGCGGTGGCTGTGACCAGAAGGAGGACCCCCACCCTCCTCCTTCCCCCCAGTGCCACTTCCTGACCATGTGTTCTGGGGAGGTTACCCGACCTCGCTGGGCACTGGTGTCCTCTGCTGTGCTGAGAGCACTCGTTCATCAAATCCCAGTGCCTCCTTGGCGGGGCTCTGGTAAGGACGGACTCTGTGTAGAAATATGGAGCCGTGCTCAGTGCTGGTTTAGTACTGCCGTGGAAACACGACCCGTGGGCTTTAGGATCCACATTGATGAGCACCTGGGCCCCTGGATGCTCATTCGCCATATTCCTCTCCCTCCCCCCTCCCCCGAAGGCCTTCTATCCTTCCAGGAGGCTCTGAAGTCACGCATCCTGGGCTGACACGTGGGTTGCCTTGAGAAGGTCCGCTAACCCATCTGGGCACCATTGCTTCACCAGAAAGCTGGGGTGAAGGTAGCCCCAGACTCCCAGGCGCCTGTGAGGATGCCAGGAAATGAGGCCCACGAGCCCTGCCTGGTGCCCGGTGTGGCTAAACACTCAGGTGTCTGTCTTGCGGACGCATATAGGTCTGTCACGGGGCTGTTCTTGTTGCAGAGCTAGGGGTCACGGCGGAGCTAGGTCCCGCAGCTCATCCAAGGGCACGGGCCACTGTGGGTGCTCTTCATCCAAGAAAGGGCTATTCCTCGAGGCTCGGCACAGCTTTGGTGGCAGTGACACATGGGAGAGGTTCTGGGTGTTTTCGATGGGTATTAGCCTTTCAGTTAGACCAACGTGTTTGGGACCTGGCAAGCACGGGCCCCTTTAATGTGTTACCTCACTTAATCCTGTCCTATGTGGCTTAACTCCTTGCTCCCCGGTCCACCCAGGGGGAGTTTACAGGGGAGGTAGAGGCAGGGAAGCAGGTTGTATGGCCGGGAGCTTCTGATTCTCTTCCCACCGGGCTCATTAATATGAACTCTTCTTTGCGAGTTCATGTCGACTCTCCCGCCCGGGCATTTGGGTCTTTGCCGGGCATCCTGAGTTGTTACCAGCGGGCCTCACCTGGGTGTCATTTGAGTGTCCGCTCCCCACCTGTGAAGCAGGAACAACTTCTCCCTGCTTCACCAGCTAGGACTTTTGAAATGCAGTCGGAACGAAAGGCAGATCAGAAATCCGCACCAGCCCTCCTTCCCAGGGACTTGCGATCAGCCATCTCTTCCTTCAGTACACATTCAAGTGACAGCTCTCTGCCCAGCCCTGCGGGCCTCCCAGGGTCGGGAGGCCAGACGGAACCTGTGTACAGGGGTTCATAGTCCATGGGGCTGACCCCAGCTCTTCCTATCGATGATGTCCTTGCGTTAAAGACATAGAGTCTGGGCTCTTGGTAAGATACTCGCAGGTCTTTGTGATCTAAGCCCTGCTACCCTCATGCCATTACTGGACCAGCTGTTGATCCCCACGATGGGCCAGGGCCGCTGCTCTCAGACCCAGCCTCTGCACCTCCACCGTGACTGTGTGGCTTCTTCTGTAGACAGCAGCATTCTCCCTTGCCCTTCTAGAAGGCTCTTCAGTCTCAGGTCAGTGTTTTCAAGGAGACTTGGGTGAAGTCTTGCCCTATCCTTGCCCCAAGAAACACATGCCCCGACAGTGAGTCTGATGAAGAGCCTCGTCCTCGGAGTAATCGCAGCATCAGTCCCGAGAAACTTACTCAAGAGCGTGGAGAAGTGCAGTCAATTCTGGGGCCGCGGCTCTACCGTTCTGGGCCTTAACCTGCCTGTCTGTGACATGCAACCCCATTAGAGGGCAGGCATGGGAAGGGCAGTGGCAAGCAGGGGAGACCCGGCTCCTGTCCCCTGGGGCATCAGAGGCTTTTGGGGCAGAAGAAATATGTGTCCACTTCAGGGGCCAGACGACTCCAGAAGAGTTGGCTGAGGCGCGCTCAGCATCAGGCAGGCTGCTGGAGGGCCATGCCTCCAGCCCGAGGTGTGGCAGACCAGGAGGCAGCACCCTGGGATTAGAGTCCTGGGAGAGCCTAGTCAAAGAAGAGGGGGCTCCCAAAGGATTCCTTGAGGTGGGGGAGATCTGAGCCACTTCCTGTGCTGAGGGTCAGTCCCTAGCACTGGACTGAGTACTTGACTCTCAGTATCTCAGTCCTCCAGCTCTCTGGGAGGAGGTGAGTAAGAATGGCAGGGGTGGCAGACGGTGCTCCTGGCCATGAATCTGGGGCACTTCCAACAGCTCCCCCCCCCCCTCCCCGCACACACTCACTTAACTGTCCCTTTTGCTTCTGTTGAGGTTTGCCCGGTTGCATAACCCACAGCCCGGTGACTCTGGGCGGGCTTCCTAAACCCATTTCTTCCCAGAGTCCTGGTTCTTTCCCTTGCCCCATCCTGTTGCTTCTGCTTAGCTGAGGAAGGAAGATGAGCTCTTGGGCCATTCCCCAAGCTGTTCTGTCTTTGGGGAAGAGGAGGCATGAGACCGTCTAGTCATCCAGGGAGCTACAAAGCACAGGGAGGACCGTGGCCGACTTTCCTGTTGCCAGCTCAGCCGTCTTCCGCTCAGTGGACAATAGGGGATGAATTCTGGCATTCTGGACATGGGGCTTCCAAAGCCCTGTGCCTTCCCTTCCGAGTTGGATATGATGAGATCCTTACTTTGTGGATCGTCTTTCGGGGTGCGAAGGGGTAGCAGGGTGAAGGCTGTGTGCATGCATGTGCTGGAGAGCTTAAAGTAGAGCAGGAATTCTCTGGGTGGATGAGGCAGTGCTTTTTAATATGCGCCTCGCTTTCCCTGTGCCGCTGTGATTAACAGCAGAGCTTGAGCGCTGGTGAGAGTGGAATCGAGGCTGGCGAGCAGGAGCAAGACGCATCTTTGCAGCTCTATCCATTCACAGAGCAAAAGGCAATCTTTTGATTTGGAGTGGGGGGTGGAGATTTGGTTCTCTTGGCAAGGTTAGGTGTTCCTAGGGATCAATGTGCTTCTGGATCCTGGGTCTGTCTCTACCCCTCCGGCTTACCCACAGAGTTGGTCTCTATCGTAGTGAGTCTGTGTGAGGGAGAGAGAGGTTTGCTCTCTGGATCCTGGCCAGAAACCCACATGGCTAGGACTGGGTGTTGGAGACCTTCCCCAACATGAAAGAAGGCTAGCTATTCGGGGCCAGAGTGTGGCTTCGTGGGAGAGTTAGCTCCTGAGATAGCCATGAACTCAGTTTTCCTGTGGCTATAAGTCTTGATTCTAACTTGAGAGGCACCATAGAAACATCTTTGGAAAGGAAAGGAACAGATGTGTAATTCCCAAGACCTAGATCTGATTGGCACGCTCATGCAGGAGCTCCTAAGGGTTAAGGACCCTGCTTCTCAGCCTGGAGGGCCCAGCCCCAGGGTCTCCATCTTGTGCCCACGGCCCTCCAGCACTATGGCCACACTGCCCCTACAGCATAGGGGCCAGTCTCTCAGCCCAGAAGCCCCTTCTCTTTCTTCTCTGCCAGAGGATACCTGTTCCTCCTTCCAGGCCCTGCCTCAGTGTGCTAATTCTCTCATTGATGCCCTCCTGCTCCCTCCACCCCATGCCTGTTGGGGTGCTGCCGTGGTAATAGTTAGACCTGGGACTCTGGTACTCCAGTACTGCTTGTTCACGTGTGTCCAGCATTTAGTGCACCCTCAGCCCAGGGTGCTGGGACCCAGTGGCTGGATACACTCCCAGATGGACTGGGTCCCGCGTGTGCTTTTGTCCCATGTCCCCGAAAAGGATGCCTGGTTATATAGACACAGGCACATACAAAGAATCTCTAGCAGGGGAGCCCCAGAAGTTTAGTAGCTAGAGGCATGGTCCTCTCTCTTCTGTCCCCCACCCCGTCCCAACCGTAGCCCTTCAAGGTAGAGGCCCTTCCCAAGATGACCCTAGAGAAATTCACCGCAAAGGAGAGGGTCATACAGTGCGAACCTGCTGAAAAAACTAAGGGCTGGAATCGAGTCCCCAGAATGTTCTGTGCTGGCATTCGTTCCCCAGCACTGTGGTGAGAAGGAGACTGGGAAGGTACTCCGGGGCCAGCCAGCTGGATGTGAATGCTGGCTGTCATGTTACAAGGATGAAAGGTCATTTTGTGCAAGACCAGTGGTCAAGAAAACTGGGGCTCCGTGACTGGCTGCGTGGCATCATGGCAGGAGAACCACAGCTTGAGTTTGCTGCCCCCTGGTCCAGCTCTCATTCTGTTCATCCACAGTGGGAAAAATCGTGGCTCTGATAAATAATACTGTAATGTCATTGGACTTCAGTTTCCTTATTCTCCGTGGGGTTAATTTTTGCTTCATTTGTCTTACTGGGAAGATCTGAGGCTAACAGTCAGAAAGTAGATATGGTACTGTTTTATTTTACCTTGAGGATTTTTTTTTTTTTTTTAGATTTTATTTATTTAACAGAGAGAGATCACAAGTAGGCAGAGAGGAAGGGAAGCAGACTCCCTGCCGAGCAGAAAGCCCGATGCGGGAGTTGATCCCAGGACCCTGAGATCATGACCCGAGCCGTAAGCAGAGGCCTAACCCACTGAGCCCCCCCCGGGCACCCTACCTTGAGGATTTTAAAAGACCCCGGTTTTTAACCTTTTTCCACCTTGAAACCCATTCCCTATCCAAGGGTCAGCGCACTTTCTTGTGAAGGACCAGATAGTAGATCTCTGAGGCTCTGTGGGCCCTCTGGTCTCTGTCACAGCGCTGACATTGACAGACAGCTGTTGTGTGGCAGCAGCTGTGGACCGGGCACAGATGGGCATGTGGCTGTGTTCCGATAAAACTTTATTTGCAAAAACAGGCAGCAGGCTATATTTGGCCATTGAGCCAGTTTGCCAGCTTCTCCTCTAGCTCGGCGTGGTGGCCGTGCTCTTGGGGTCCTTGCCCTGCAGCTGACCCCAGCCTCCGTTCTGAGTCTGCGGCGTGGTGCAGGCCACCAAGCCTGGGCCTGGGACCGGTGAGATGGGGCTCAGTCTTCCTGTCTGTGCGAGGGCTGGGGGAAGAGGTGGGGGCTGGGGGCAGTACGTGCCGGAACTCTGCATTAGGTCTTGGACGCTGCCACTACTTTCATTTGCCACGCTTCCTCCCTTTGTTTTGAAAACCATTGCCTGTTGATTCTGTGTCTCTCTGGGGCAAGTGGGCCTCATGTCTGTTGAGAATGTTTGCTGAGCACCTCCTGTGAATGTCTTGGCACCAGATTCACAAGTAGACAGACCTCTCGCCCTTGCCGTCCGCCCAGCCTCATCCCAGCTCCTTAGAGAGGTGGAGTGAGAAGCGGAGGTCAGTTGGGGCCTTTGCTCAGACAGAAATCAGAGTCTTCTGATGATCTTTGCCCAGAGGGGACCTTGGTGGCCGTATATATTGCTGATGGTACGCAGAGGTGACCCCAAGGGGGAGACGTCGTGTACAGTCCTCCCTCTAACCGGCCATCTCCCCACCATCCCAGGAAGAGGGGCTGCCACCACTTGACTTCTCTCTGGCAAAACCCATCCTCCTGGTCTGGTGCCCCCAGAGGGTTTTGATTCTTGTGGGCTTATGTCCTAGGCAGTCCACTGCCCCTGCTGTGGAGCTCTCGGGGGGCGGGGGGTGCAGTGCGGCGCAGTCATGCCGTCAGGTGTGGCCCAGCTCAGCCCCCTGAGGACCTGTTGGGTGTGTCCTGGACTCATACTAGGTGGACACACAGGTGGCTCAGGCTCCCTTTGCCCTCGAGTGGGTCATCTCACCTCCAGTTCTGGCCTGTACTTCCCACATATACACGCACAGAGAAGCTTCTATGGGGAGGGGATGGACAGAGGCAGGAGAGGAAAGCAACTGTGCGAGCCACTGCCAGCTTGGTTCCCATGGGTCAAAGTAAAGAAAGAACTTTTCCTCTGCTGAGGTGCGTGTCAAAGGGGAAGGGTGGCTAAAGCTCTCCCTCCCTCACCTAGCCAAGTGGTCAAGTTCACGTTCCAGGGACGAGGTGGACTGCACCAACGGACATGGTGGGGGGGGGAATCAGTGGCACTTGGGCACTCCTTGGCCCTGTCTCTCCAGAATGGGCTTATGCCATTTTCTGTCAGCATTTGTGTCCAAGGAGCAAATTGGATTGTCTGCCACATGCCTTTTATCATGTGTATAATTAATGTAATTTTATATTCTCTCAATTAAAGTGACACGCCCAACAGGCAGATGACACAGGCCCCTAGTAATATAAATCGTCTGTCTCCGTGGCCTGTCGATAAAACATGCCCCCAGCCTTGCCACGCTGGTGGCCACTGGCCCCATGAGTGAGAAGGGATGAAGATGTGTAGAGTGTTGGGTCTCTGAGACACCTGAAACTTCCAAACATCCCCAAAGTCCTCCTGTGAAGACAGAAGGCAGATTTTGGCCAGTGGTAAGCATGTAGCATTCTGCGGCTTACAGAGCATTCTCCTGGCTTTCCTGTGAGGAACCTGAACTCCATGTCACCTGAACTCCTCCCCTTTGAAGATGAGCAGCCCACACCCCAGGAAGACAAGGCAGGACGCCAGCCCGAGTGCCCTGGGCTCTGGAGCCCAACATTTGCCCTGGCCACAGCTCATTCTCATGTGTGCTCTTTCCTGGGCTCACTTCTGCACCCAGAAAGCCTGGAGTTAAGCCTCAGCTCTGTTTCCCTGACAATCCATGATTTCCAGTCAGGGAAAGGCAGCCTTGGAGAGTGTGAGGTGGCGCCAGGTGAAGGAGCAGTGAGTTTTAGAAATATTTAGAAATATTGAACTTAGCACTTAGCTTTTCTTATTTTTCTCCTTTAAAAAAAAAATGCACTGTTTTTTTGTTTTAATTTGACTTTTAATTTTAAAGCACTATCCTCTCTTTTCTGTGAGAATCTTTAGTTCAGAGGACCAGCTCGGTCACCCCATTGGTACTATTCTGGATCTCTTAAACTCCAAGGGGTTAGATGTGGGCTGGCTGACTGTGGCTGTGGGGTCCACGTGTTGGCCAAGTCTCTCTGCCCTGTCGGGCCCCTGCCCAGCATGTGCACACGGCGGGGAAGGCCGTGCCCATGCCCTCGAGCAGCCTCCGTGGAGTCTACGGATTAGACACAGTATCTGAAGAGGAGTGCCCCGTGGCGGGGCAGAGTGGGCTGCACAAAGGAGGGTGTGTGGGCTTTCAACAGGCTGAGGGAGGGCGCTCCCAGCAAAGCGGGCCTCACTGCTGCTTTCCCCATAAATGGGCAGTGACGGAACATGAGGCGTGAATGCACGGCCACAGAAGCCTAGGGACCTCCCGTACGCCTAGCGTTGTCCACCACCCCACTGCAATGTCCCTTTTTCCTCCTGAGGGAACTGGACTCACCATGTGCCCCGGAGATGCTGGGAGCGGCTGCCAGCCAGGGCCATGGAACCTGAAGCGTTTGCCATCGTGCCATAAGCTCATCTTCCTCCCGAGGATGGCTTCGGGGGAAGTGCAGGGACTCAAGCCAGCTGCAACCCAGAGGCATGGGTGGCTCATGCTGACACTCTGAAATGCCTTTCTGCGGAGACCATGGCTCTCTTGTGCCGTGGGGCTCTTCTGCTCCCCTCCCCGTCCGTGACAGGAAAGCCTCTCTCACTGAACTCTCAGTGTCGCACCGTTGCAGAACCTCCCAGGCCCCCAGGCCCTGCTTACAGGGCCCACCGAGGCTGTGAGATGGGACACTACCCAGCACCGGAACTGCAGGGAACAAAAGGAGAGGTGCAGGAGTTCTGGATCTCCGGTCAGAGATGTTGGGACCCTGGAGACAGAGTGGCAAGTCCATTAACAGGGTCTGGGGCAGAATGAAAGCCCAGGCAGGAAGTGGGCACGTTTTCTGCTCCCTTCTCCCAGATTTGGTTGTGGGATTTCCCACTTGGGGTCTCTCCCCGGTGCAGGCCTCCCTGGCATCACACCCCCACCCCGCCAAGGGGGGCAGTGCCCTGCAGTGGAAAGATTTCTGACCAGTCGGGGGACGTCAGTTCTCAGCCCAGCTCCCCGTTGGCCTACATTCTGCAGCCACGCTGGGCCTCAGTTTACCTGACAGCTTCTCTTGGACCCCATGGCATTTTAAACCAACACAAGCTCATTTGTCACCATGTCCTCATCCTTCTCCCCAGCTAGCCTGACCAGTCTGATGGACCTCCATCACCCACCCCCAGGATATGGTGCTGGCTGGACCCCCGAGGTCAGCCTCCAGAATATGTATGTGTGTGAGTGACTGGCTGCACCCTCCATCCTTGAGCCTCTAGGATTTGTTCCTCTGCTCTTCATGCTCCATGTGTGACATGGAGACACCCCTTGTGGGCTTGGTGGAGTAGTGGGCCAGCACAGGCCCCCTGGAGCTCTAGAATCAGACTTGGAGCCTGGTTCCACCGCTGAATGGCTTTGCCAGTGGCTTCACCCTTTTGAGGTATGAAGCGGAGTGACTGCTCGCATTTCCAGCCATGAGTCCAGGGTCACGTTCGCTAATGCAGGTGACATGCGGCTTTACTACTATCTCCATTTCTCTGACAAGGGAAGTGCAGTCAGTGGCTGAGTCCACTTTACCTACTACAGTGGGCAGGAGTATGATTGTCATAAAGAGATCCCCCGGCTGGGATTAGGCGATGTGGCTCTGCCACCAGTGCATTCTCTGTGGTCTTGGACAGGTCACACCTCTGTCCTGGGCATCACTTTTTTCCCTGTAAATGCAGGGCACTGGGAGAAGCGACGATCTGTCAGAGCCACCCACTGCAGGCAGGTAGGTATAACTCTCCCCAAGCTGCCAGTGGGAGCCCCAACTTGGTTTGACCCACTACTCATTGCACTTCAGATGTCTGCCGATAACCATGTGCTCTGTGGTGTCCTGGGAGGGTGGGTATGCTGTTCGTGAGACGGAAATCCTTCGACGTCTAAGCAGAGCTGGACTCAGAGGCTCTTTTTGGCCAAGTAGGCTTCCAGATGCACCTAATGTTGGTTCTTCTGAAGTTTTCAGCGAGTGCAAGCCAGGAGGCCCCATGGGGCAGCCGTCCTGTGTGGGAAAGTTCATCAGTACCATCAGCTTTAGGACTCCCTCCTTCTCCCACCTTCTACCTGTACCCGCTCCCCCAGCCTGCCGGATCCTTTTGGAGTTTGGGGAAGAGAAAAGCCCAACAACCCAAAGAAGGTCAGAGCCCTCAAGCAAGGTCGTTTGTGGTCTGCCTCCTCTGTGACCTTTTGACCAAGTGGGTAAGGAGTTGAAAAGACCATAAGGTCTGCCTTCTCAACACCTACCTGTTGGTCTCCTGTGGAGAAGGCAGGGGAGGAAAGAAACTCCTCTTATGGGGGCACTAAACCACAGGGCAGCAAATCCCGTTCCTCCTTGTGGAGCTGGGAACAGGTCTGTCGTCGTCTTAACAGAAGCAGCTGTTTTCGGTGTGGTGCCCTGTTCTCTGCCCCCAAGAACGCATCACGCCTGCGGGGTGCCTCCCTGTGCTATTGCACACTGTCCCAGGGCCAGAGTCTGGACGCAGATCGAGTGGCACATAGCTCCAGGCCGAGCGGAGGTAGCAGAGACCCAGAGGATGGCGCTTTGGCTGGATGCGGGTGACCACCATGAATCGATAGGCTTCTGCCTTCATGGAGGAAACACTTTTTGGCTCACAGAGCTCCTAGCCCCGTGCTAGGGGCTGTGCTGGGAAGTACACGAGCGGAGCCCAGTCACCACGTGGGTAGTGGGGTGGGACAGGAGCCCCCTGCTCTGGGTACACGAGTGTTGAGCTGCGTCCCCGCCTGTCTCGAGATCATGGTGGGGTTTTCTCTCCGGACAACCAGCCAGCCTAGGCCAGCGTTCTCTTGTCCTCAGTGTTCCAAACCTGGGCTCCAAGACATGGGGGAGACTTCTGAGAAGGCTGCTCCCTCCCCAGACTTCACAGCCCACTCGCCACCTCTCCTTCCCAGCCAGAGAAGTTGCCAGACCAGCCAAGAGCCTCTCAGACCAGCCGTGCGCTCCCTGCCCTTACTACTCATTGGCCATCTGTGTTGAGGCGGCTGCTTGGAGGCAAACTTGTGCCATAGCCACTTCTTCAAGGGCCAGTTACCAGAGTCTGGCAGGGAGCTTCTGAGGGAGGTAGAGAGGTGAGGCACGCGTATTGGCCTGGCATCTGAACATCAGGGCGCCCAAGCAGCCATAATCTAGGGGCAGGAGACAGCTTGGAATGGCCTTCCAGACCCAGTTTCGAGAATTGGCCCTAAGCAGGGGCCGCCGCTGGCTGAGGTCCCCTGTGGGTGGCAGACACTCTGGGGCGCTTTCCATACCTTTTCTACAGTTAGCCGTCAGGTCAGCTGCTGCTTGCCTCCCCAGGCTTTCAGGGCCACAGGTGTGGGGGACCTGCCTGGAGACACGCTGCTCTCCCCAAAGGAGCTCCGGATCCTACCAGGGAAGGGCCACAAGAGTTGGAGGGAGGAGGCACTCCCTTCTTGCCAAGAGCTGGGAACCAACAGAAGGCCTTTTGCCCCCTCTTGGCAACTGGACCTCACCCTCGAACCCTCTTCTTCTGTTCTTTTAATTTTTCTTTTTTTGGGGGTTGGCTTTGAATTATCTTATTTTGTTTACATTGCACCCAAGTTTCATGGTACAAAAGACTTGCAGGTGCAAATATGTCCCGCCTTCATTAGCTTCCCCTCCCTTTTTAATTTATGTGATTTCAATTTTCCTTCCCTGTACTGTTAATTAGGGGACCCTCTAATCAGCGCCATTATCACAGTGGTATTCATGTTTAGGAAAGCCGCTAAACAAATGCTTGCAAAATTGCTAAATGGCTAATTAATGTCTGTTAATTAAGAAAATTGCTCATGGTAACAAACCATGCCGTTGCTGGCAGCCGCTAGAAAGACACACACTTGTTGAAATTAGTAGCGTGGCAGGTAGGGGAACATCTGCTCCACAGAGCTCTCCGGAAGTGAGCAGCCCCTCACTTGGCCGAGAAACTCCAGGCCTGTCCTCAGCGGCGCCCCCGCCTTCCCGGACGGCTCCCTGCCGTCTTTCCTTGCACACCTCTTCTCTCTGTCTCTGGGCCCACCGCCCAGTACCAGCCCCTCCACCCCGCCCTGGCTCTGGACTGTGTTTTCTGAGCAGGTGGAAGGCTGGGCAGCCTGGCTTTGAGGGAAAAGGCTGACGAAGAGAATCCTACCTGTATCTCGAAGATTCTCTCTCCCTTTCCTCTTTAATGTAACCTCCCCCATCCCCCGTGCAGGTTTTGGACTTTTCTCAAAAGCGACTTGAGAGAGTAATGATGGTATGATCTAGGATAGAGAAGAGTGAATTAGGATGAGCTCTTCGTCACCAGCCCCCGTGTCCAGCTCTGAACATCCCAAAGGCAGGCAGGAGCTTCCAAGTTGGGCCTTTTGTGCTTTTTGATTGACCTGCAGTAGGAAATACGTTTGACGTGGTGAACCAGTATACACACACACACATATGTATAAATGTGAAAAGAAGTGGGTGAAAAGATTTGCCTTTATAGACACGGAGCTGTTAGTTTCTATTCTGTTTTTTTATTCCGTTCCAGGTTTTTAGGAAACAATGGTTGCAACCCACTAAATTGATTTCACCATCCACTAATGGGTTGCAACCCACAGTCTGACCCATCCTGTGGTTTGAGTGAATTCAACTGCCCATCTTTTCTGGGGGGAGTCAAGGTCAGCATAGCCCAGGGCTTCTGGGGTCAGCTCGGGACCGTGGGTGGCTCACTGCTGGCTAGAGTGGAAAGCCCAGCCCCTCCACCCACCCACCCAGCAGTCAGGGGCCTCCAGCCCCATCCCCTGCCCCTCTGCACATGCCAGCTTGAGTTCTGGGCTACAGGAGTCCAGGCGAGCCTCGGGGCCATCAGGCATCTCATCCTGGTTTTGCCGTCCACCAGTTGTATGGCTGTGGCCAAGTTCCCTCATCCCTCGAGATCCAGTTTCCTCATGGGTAAAAAGAATGAGAAACCCCACTTCATGGGGCCCTTTAAAAGTGAAGGTGAATTAATAAAGTTCACGGCATGGGTTCTCTGTAACCGTCCGTCCTTTTGTTCCCTTGTTTGTTTGATCTCTGGCCCAGCCTGACTCCTCCTGTCTGTTCCCATGCACCCATCAGGCCCCCTCCCCTCAGCAGCACGGCCCAGGAGCCTGCATCCTGTCTGTGTCCCCCTCCAGACCGGAAGCTCCCCCAAACCAGGGCCTTGCTATGCGTCGCCGTGCTCTCTGAGCCCATCACAACCAGCGTATTTAACATGGCAAACTCCTCTCCAGCCATAGACGGTGCCCGGGCCCCCAGCTCCTGCATGCTTTGGCGAAGGAGCTGGGTTTTATTTCCCGTCCCCTTAAACCGCCCCGTGAGTGTGTTCATCGGCTTCTCTCCCTCCCGCTCTCTGCGCCCACCGTTGAGCCTGCGACCCAAGCCGCCGCGCACCTCCCCGCCAGCCAGAGCCCGCACGCCCGCCCGCCGCCTGCCCTTCGTTTTGGTTTAATTTTTGTTCTTTTAAGCTTCTGCGCTTCTCCATGTGCTGTGATCTATAACCTGCCTCTACTGTCTGGCCTCACAGGGTCCTCCGGGGTCACAGCCCTCGCCGCACGCACAGCCTCCACCTCACAATCCCAGCAGCATGATGGGACCCCACAGTCAGGTAAAAAGCACTGTGGCTCGCCTGCCCGCCGGGGGGCGCGGGGCACGAGGAGGACAGAGCCAGCAGAGGAAAAACAAAAATCAAAAATGTGCTCTGGCCATTGCTTTCGAGTCTTTATGGACAAATGAAATTAAAAAGAAAAATTTTTCACCCCCCTCCCCCCCAAAGACAGTCTTCACTCCTTGGACATCACACCCAGCTTGGATCTGAAACCAAAAGAAAAGCAAATATATTTCTGTGACCTTGTCAGCGGCCTTTATGTTTTTGTTTTTTCCTCTCTCACTTTTGGTTTGGTTTTTTGAGTTTGGTTAACCATTTGTTCGTAACCAAAGCTGCATCCCTAGCCTTTCTCTGTGTGCGCTCTCGCTGTTCCTGCCCATCCCCCCGCACAAGTCAGGGAGCCCGCTGGCCCCTTACTGTTCTCATTGTGTCCCCCCACCCCAAATCCTCGCTCCCCTTCCGCACCCCCTGTGTCAATGGTTTCTGTGTGTGTGTGCGCGCACGCGCGTGTGTGTCCAGCTCTGTCCGCACACCCGGAACATTTTGTGTATGAGTCCCCTTCTGAGTCGCAATTTTCCCTTCCTGAGAGCAGAGATCTCTTCCTCGGCCCCGCACCACTGTAACGGCTCCTTGCTCCGCGCCCCCTGCCCAGGCCCAGCCGCGCTCTCCGGCCACCCAGAGTAGATGTCCATGGGCACACGCAGAGTCAGGAGCCGCCCGTGCTGGGCGCCTCTGTTGTTCCCTCCACCCAGGGGAAGTTGTGCCCAGAGGGAAGAGGCCACTGGGAGAAAGAGAGTTGGAAAGATGGCTGGTTGTAACAAAACTGGACTTGGTGGCTTGGAGCGCAGTCGTGTTTGTCCCTGGGCGGGAGTGCAGGCTGTCACTGAACTACTTCCCTGTAATTGCAGCCTTTTATGTCACCGCGCTACGCAGGCGGCCCCAGGCCCCCGATCAGAATGGGAAACCAGGTACTGTACCTTTTCATGTTCTCTCTCCCCTCACCCAGCCACCCTTGGCCCCTGCTGGACTGTGACGCCAGTCCAAACTTGGGGAAAGGATTTGGAGGTGGAGGGACAGGTTTGAGTGCTGGAGGTAGCTTATAGGCCGGTCCCGGAGGAGGGCCCTTTGTCCGCTCTGTGTTCACGGTACAGCCCCTCTCCCAGCATTGCCTCTACCTCTCCTGGTGGGCTCTGGGTGGTAGAGCAGACCCTGGTGGTTCCTGGAGCCCAGAGGGCAGCAGCAGAAGCAGCCCCAGTGGGAATGCAGGGTTTCAGCTAGTCTAGGGAAGGTGGTAATGCCCCTGCCCCCTCCTTTCCAGGCCCTTCTTGGAAAAGGGTCTTCCTCCTTAATGAAGTTAATTGACAACGTGCATTTTTTTTCCTGGAAGCTTTTGAGAATTGCCAAGGCTGGTAAATATAATCCTGCTATTAAGGGGAGAAATGGCCCGTAGGAATGCTTAGATCAGGAGCCTGGATGCAGCGGAGCAGGACGCTTGTGAGTTTCTAAGCAATGTCTGCCTGTTTCCCAGACCCAACTCAAAACAAGAAAGGATTTGTTCAAGTAATTAGGAAAGTGGTCCGCTTATGGGGAGGGCTTCTCAGCCTGGGGTTGTATGCTGGCCCATTAGGGTTGGCAGTTCTTAGGTGGTCTGGAGAAATCGGCCCCGGCGCCGCCATCCCTAGTTCAGCCCATCCGGGGGCAGGAAGGGAGCTGGAGAGGTAAAGATAAAATATCTTTTGAGGATCGACAGATTTAAAAGAAACTTAAAAAGAAATTTTAGGGAGGTTTCTTTTCATGCTGAAGTATTTTTTTACATAAAATTCTTCGAGTGACCTTGCAGAAACCCTTCAAAAGATGTGACTGCATCACCAGCGCCTCTAGCCCCTGCTGCCTCTGGAGCTTGGGAGTTCTCTTAGCAGCCAGAGTGGCCTTGTTGTTTCTGTGCCCACAGCACTGCTAGGAAGGCCTCCCTCCAGGTGCTGAGCTGCAGGGCCTAAGGCGAGACCGTCATAGTCCAGGGCCACCAGATTGTACTGTTAAATTGCCTGTCAGGTTTCCAGTTTTTTTTTTCCACCTCCAAAAGTCTTTTGTTTTCTCTTTCTCTGACATGAGGGAGAGAGGTAGATAAGAATCAGACACCCAGCTTTTTGAACAAGGAGGGACCCTTGGGTATGTCCCAGAGGAGGAAGCAGGTCAGAGTGGAGGAGTGGCTTCCCGGAGTCCTGCAGTAAGCGAGGTCAAGTGCATCTGCAGCTCCCAGCGCAGCACCGCTTCCTTGGCCCCTCACCAGCATTCAGAGTTGTGAGTGTGCTGGCCCAGCCACCGCGAGGGCGGCCTCTGCCGTCGCAGGCGCAGGCCCCCATAGCCACCTTCTCTCCTTGCCCCGTGCATCCAGGGGCTCTCCTTGGCCCGAACTGGACTCCTCCCCATGGAGGGAACAGATGCTTTCTTATCATCACTGTGGCCTTTTCTCCAGCAATTAGGGGACACGAGAGGAAACATGTATGTTCCTATTTATCAATTAAGCATGAGCCAGCGCCTGAGAGAGCAAACGGAGAATAAATCTGTCCTCTGCACCTCACATTACAAAGCAGTCGGAACCTTCCCACCAACCGCCCCCCCCACCCCACATTTGGAAATCTATACCAATTTCCAATTTGCTGTGGACTCAAGAAGTCTTTGCCCTCCAGGGAGGGATGTGCCCCTCTCAGGGGTGTTGCACCTGGGTGGGGGGGGCGGGCAGAGAGTGCCTCAGTTGGTGGTGGAACAGAACCCTCGGCCACCCCAGTGCACTCAGGCCTAGCTGAGGCTCACGGGACCACCTGTGGTAGGGCAGTGGGAAGGGCACTGGGTGGGGGACAAGAAGCTAAGGACTGTTGACGTGTCCTCTGAGCTTTACAAGGCTGTCCTCCCACCTGCCTCCCTGGTGACAGGTTTGGGACCAAATATATATGAGTGAAAGCATTGCTGTTATTCCAGCAAGAGTCAGCGGATGGGTGGGGAACAGTGGGGATCAGCGGATCTGAGAAGAGGAGGACCGGGACCCAGGTTTCTCAGGCAGCCCTCCCGTCCCCGTCCCGGAGGAGCCCCCGATGGCCCGTGGCTGACGGGGGCAGGCATCCGGGTGACCGTGCAGACACTGCTGGGATTTGGCCACTCCCTAGGCAGACGCTTCCTGCACCAGCCCCACAGTGCTGCAGGAGAGCTGCTGGCCTACTTCCCGGAGCCTGAGGGATGGCCCCAGAGCATCGCTTCCCTCGCAGGCTCCGGGAGCCACACAGCGAGCACTTTCAGCCCCATGTATGAGCCATGCTTTTGCTTCTTCCTTACATTGGAAGGCCTCGGCCTCCTCTGTGTGAGACCCATTATCTCGGTCACAGCATATCTGCCTTCCCTCGTAGAGGAGGCCGAGGTGGCCCTATCCCCAGTGCCGGGTCACCCCAGTGAGGGCCAGAGGGAAGTGATTCCCAGACTCCCGCTGAGCCTCCAGGCAGCCCTGCTCTGCTCCTGGGTCCTGACACATTAGAGTGCGAGGACCCCAAGGAAGAGCTCCCCTTGAGGTCTGTCCATGTCCTCGCTGGGCTACCTGGAGGGGGAGTGATTGCCCGGCTGCCACGGCTGCTCCGTCAGGGTCATAGGTGGGGACAGTCTGTGACCTGGATGGTCCCCTGTCCACCTTGATATCCTGGGGTCCCTCAAACCAGACAGCCTCAGAGGCAGGCCTGCCTTGGTCCTCTCAGGCCCCTATAACTGGGGTCTAGAAATATCCCAAACCCACAAGTGGGCAGACCCAAACCAGTCAAGTGATTCAGAGCTGGGGACCTTGGGGAGAGGAAGCAGGGCTGGGAGAAAGCGAGAGGTCGGAAGAGCTAAGACCGGGGGCTAGAGCGACAGACTGTGAGCTAGAGGACATCAGGTCCTTCCAGGTTTGCGTGGCCTCCCACGAGTACCCCCACGCACTGGACACACACACACACAGCCCATTCTGGAGCTCGGAACAGCACTGAGAACTAGTCTCTTTGCTTACCACCACCCCGTTCTACAGCTGGTTTGGAGGTCCCCACTGGGCCATCATCCTCCCAGCCATGCTCAGGGCGGAGGCAGCGGCTGTCCCAGTCCCAGGGGCCCAGCCTCTGAGAAGCGCTGGCGTCTGCAGAGGGAACAGGTGGTCCGCTTTCCCAGAAGCTTTCCCTCTCGAAGGCAAGGGCCTGTGTTTAAGTCCTGAGGCACAGGGTTCCAGAAGCACACGCTTCCCCTCCAGCTCTGCTGCTTGTTTTTTCCTCTTCTTCCCGATTGCTGCTGAAATCGCTTCAGTCCCAAGTCCGTCAGTTTTAGCAGGTCCCCACCGTGAGTGTGCCAGGCGTCCGCTCGGGAAGTCTGTGGCACCCTGTCCTCCCCTTCTTCGCAGCAGCCACACCAGCACCTGCCACTTGGAGCAGGCTCTCGGGGGCAGCTTCTCCTTCAGTCTCCTGCTCGCCCCTCTCTGGGAGGCTTCTTCACCCCTGGGGCCGGAAGGGGGCATTTCATGTGGAGGACGAAGACAGGGAGTTGGGGACTCTGAGCGCTCATCCTGGCTCTGTCAGTAGGTGACTGGGGGCCTTTGAGCCTCTGGACTTCAGTTTCCCCATCCAGACCTCAAAAGCCACCTGCTCCCCTGTACAAAGATCCCTGTGTAGTGATAGGATTTTTAGCTGGGGGGGGGGGGGTCTCCTGGTCCCCACACTTTAGGGGAGGGGATAAAGTGAGTTACATCTCCATAGGTGAAGGAAAGACGGGGTATGGCTTAAACCGCTGGGGCCAGGGTTCGGGAGGTGAGTGTGGGGGGCGTGCTGCCGCTGGGGGTGTGTGGCTGGGGGGAGGCCAGGATGAGCCCAGGCTCTGGGAACACAGACCCGTGGAGAGAGCGGGGTGTGTGATGCTTCCTGTCCCACTGCCTGCTGCTCCTGGGGCCCTTGCCTCCAACCCCAGCCAGCGGGTCGGGGGTCCATGTGAGGGGCCCCAGGAGGGTGGCGGTGGGCTAGGCCAGGCAGGCACATCTCTCTCCAACCCCCAGCCACTCAGCGTGGCTCTCATGTCTCTTTCAGCCTCCGGGAGGAGTTCCTGGGACCCAGCCGCTGCTGCCCAATTCCATGGATCCCACCCGACAACAAGGTAGAGGGCAGGGCAGGGCCACCCGCTGCATGGGGAGTCTGTGCTGTCTGCCCCCACTCCCCGCCTCACAGCTCCCCTACTCTCTCATGCAGGTCACCCCAACATGGGAGGATCAATGCAAAGAATGAACCCTCCCCGAGGCATGGGGCCCATGGGGCCGGGCCCACAGGTAACCCCCTGTCTGTCTGTCCATCTCCCTGTCCATCTATGTGCACCCGCCTACTTTCCTCCTTCCACAGTCTGTCAGTCGTTCGTGTCACTCAGATCGCAGGGGTGAGGGGAGAGAACATAGCCCAGTCCCCAGCTGCCTGCTCTGCCCACGGCTGGGCTTGTCCCCCACACAGCCAGGAGCAGCCCCCCTTGGTAGGCAGCAGGCCAGATTAAGGGGCCTTCCAGGAAGCTGGGGGAGCAGGGCAGCCAGGTGTTGCCAGATCCTGCCGTGGGAGGGTTTTGAAGACTTTGGGAGGTGGAGGGTCTGGTGCCCGAGCAGTGGTGTGGGTTCTCTGGGAATCCCAAAGCCTCCTGGGTAGTGGACTTGAACTGGCTTGGGGTCCCAATTTGTTGTGACCCAAAGGCGGGATGAACAAGGGGCAGTCCTAGCTCTGCCTGCGACTCACTATTTGTCCTTGGGTGAACCTTTGGACCTCGGTGGGCCCTAATAGGCCTTGGTTTCCCTGTTTGATATGAGGGGATGAGGAGTGTGTCTACACCTGTGGTTTCTCCGTGATGCCACCCCAGGGAGAGGAGGCCAGGCTGGCCAGGAACCCTAAAACCCCCTTCAACCCAGAGCCTCAGCCGGTTTCTTGGCCCTGGCTCCAAGCTAAGATTTCTTCTTTTTTTTTTTTTTTAAGATTTTATTTATTTATTTGACAGACAGAGACCACTATTTATTTGACAGACAGAGACGACAAGTAGGCAGAGAGTAGAGGGAGAAGCAGGCTCCCTGCTGAGCAGAGAGCCCGACACGGGGCTCAATCCCAGGACCCTGGGATCATGACCTGAGCCGAAGGCAGAGGCCCCAACCCACTGAGCCACCCAGGCGCCCCCAAGCTAAGATTTCTTCTGACCAGAGAGGTTCCATTGTCAAAAAGGATCCCTCAGAAATCTCTGGGAGACATGCTGTCAAGTGCCCTGCCCACCTCTTTGCAGTTATGGCACAGCAGTCAGTCCTTGTGACCCAGCTCCAGGCCCCGCAGGTACGGCTGGCTCTCACAGGACCACCTGACAGGCCATTCCTATTCTCGAGCTTTCTCACAGTTGCTTCCCACCCTCCAGAGTATTTGAATGTGGCCTTGTTTTCCTCTAGTAGCTGTGGCAGAGGGTTTGCTGATCTGACTAGCTAAAAGAAGCTGCAAGTCTAAATAAGGAGAAGGGAATTTCATTTAGTGAGATCGGGAGGGTTTTGCTGTAGGGTGTTCCTTCCCTTTTCTGCCCTGCCTGGAAGCCTGCTTGTCATCGGGGGTCCATCCCCCCTAACTCAGTGTGCAGATGTTTGCATTCTCTGGGCCCTTCCCCGGGTATCCGGTTCTCTCGGGGAGGAGGAGTGCTCCCGCTCCCAGGCTCCCAGACACGTGTCCCGCTGGAAGGGAGAGGGGTCCGCCCACACCCAGAGTCCTCCGCTCCGTCTGGAGCTGTGTTTACAGCACCCCCCGCCCACTGCCTTCTTCTTGGTGGGGGCTGCAAACATCTGTGGTGCTGAAGGATTTTAGGGAGGTCCTTGTCTGCTCTTGGCCCCGTTATCCTACACAGTGAAGCAAGCGCATGCCAGTTCCAGCTCTGGTTTTCTTGTTTGTTTGTTTTCTTTCCTGAAATCCCCAGGGCTTGTGTTTTCACCAGTTCCTTTTGAGCCCCCAGAGAGGCCCCTTCCAGCCGTGTGGCTGTCTCGAGTGGACCCCAGCTGGGTGGGTCCACTGAGGAACTTGTGGGAGGGGCCGCGGGGTCTGAAGCAGAGTGTTGCCTCCCGAGTGGGGAACCTGTAGGTTCCCCAGCTGCACTTCAGAGAGACTCTTGGGGCGGATAAGCAGTGACCTTGGACTTCCACAACGTCCTGGGGACTTTGGGGGCGCCAGAGGTTGGAGTGGGAAGGCCCCTGCCCGCCCCTCTGGGTTCTTGGAGGCTTAGCAGCTGCATCTGTAAAATGGGCAGGAGACCAGCACTGGCCGTGTAGGAGTGCTCGAGGGGAGTCTCAAGTTCTCGGCCTGACACTTGGCATCAGGTTCTCCTCGTGAGCAATGTATGTATTCCAGTGGGGGGGCTTACATTCAGTCGTTCAGGACTCTCGTTGCCTGTGTTTGATGATTGCTTTGAGTGGGGTGTGCTTTTGGTTTTTAAAATTTTTCCTGGCCAAGGCCATACTTTAGCAGTTCATTAAGCCTGTAGTAATCCTGAGGTTCTGGGAGCTGGGAATGGATGGCAGCAGACTGACTGAGAGCAGAGTTCTCTTTAAGTGTAGGACTTCCTCTTGGCTTAGCAGGTGTCTCCTCCCGTCAGAATTCCCGACCAGCAGTCCGGCACACTCTTGTGGCATGCTTTAAAGAGGGGAGGCTCCTAAAGGCTGAGGTCTTAGCAGACAAGGCCTCTTGCATCCAGCCAAGTGGTGTGCAAGGGCAGAGCTCTCCTGTAGGCCCTGGGAGGGGTGACCCAGAGGGGATGGAGAAACCAGCCCAGGGATGAGGCCAGTTGACTCACCCCACCTCCACCAACCTCAGGGGCTCTGGAAATGTCTCCCTTGTTCTTTATTTGACTTCATCGTATTGACAGAGAGACCCTAAAGTGCTTTGCCCGTGTCTCCTGTACCCATCCGGGTAGAGTGCAATCTTAAATTCCAGGGCTAAAGCTCCCTTAGAACAACCCAGAATGTCTGCCCCGACTCCTCACTGGGGACAGAAGGGGCTGGCCTGGTGTGGGGCAGGTTTTGGGGTCAGCCAGGAACAGGTACAACAGAGCCTAGAAGTTTGGACCACAAGGCTGAGGGTAGGACCTCCCTACCTCCTGCTCCCAGGCCTCTCTGTCTGTCCCCATTGGTGTACTCTTGCTCACTCCTAATGGACAGGAGAGGGATGAACTCAGAGCTTAGTGCTGGAAAACAGGGCTGAAGCCGCAGCTCAGCCCAGGACTTGTTGGGCCTCTAGTCCCTCATCTGCAAAATGGGCAGCCAGGCGATCACCTGACAGGGTCCACCATAGGCCTGGTAGGAACAGCATGAGCTGCCTGCAGGCTGTTCCACAGACCGCACTCCCTCCCCAGAACACCAGCTCAAGGGGGCAGAGCCACAGCCTGGGCTCTTAGAAGAGGAGGCCAGCCCCTTCGGGCAGCCTTGATAAGCACCACGGTATACACAGTGCCATGCTGAGAGCAGGCACAAAGGTGGGAAGACCATCAGCCTATTAGTTCAAGTGGGGAGTAAGATTGTAATTGCCTTTGACGACTCCGGCTTTCCAAACAAAGAAGAGCTACAGTGTAGTCTTGGGGCTGCTTTATAGGTTTCAGAGCCAGACGGGGTGACATTTGCCCTCTCTGAGCCTGTGTTGGGTTTTAGCCTAAATGTCACAACGGACCTAGCAGACCAAGCATTGCCCTTTTCCCCGAGTGTCTCAGACTGATTTTACTCTGGTTTGGTGCAATGGCCAGTGCCGAAAAGGAGGCAATACATACCCACTTAGTTACAGTCTTTCTTTGAAGAATTGTGTCAGTGTCTGATAGGAGCGTTTTGGCTAAGGTTTTCAGAAGGGAGTCCCGTTTCGGGGGAGCTAGAACTGCACCTGCTTCTGCCCCTGTGGGTGGAACCACGGGCCTCCTCTGAGATGCTGTGGCCCGCAGATCCCTGGGTGCCGACGACCAGTGGTTCTTGCTGTTCAGCCGGGGATGGAGTCTGCACAGGCGGGCATCAGATCGCCATCTTAGCTTGTCCGTGTTTGAGAAAGTTCGCATAAAGGATAAACCCTGATCTCTAGGACCACTCCTTATGCCACCTGAAAGAAATCACGTCTCTCTGTTAGTCCAGGATAGCCCAGCTCTTTCTTGGTTCCTACTTGCGGCTTCTGAGCAGCAGCCCCAGCAATAGAGGAAGGATCATAAACCCGGCCAGAGCAGCTGGGGGCTGGGTGGGGAGAAATTGGGGCCCCTAAAGCACTTTACCAGGGGGCCCCATAGAGGCCCCCAGGCTCCACATGATGTGGGAAATGGAGGACAGGACCATGCTGCCCAGGAAGCTGCCCAGACGGTGCGTCCGAAAGACTAGAATATTCTTTTCCCTACTTTAAGGTGAAGATAGTGCTGGGAGGGCTGTGGGCAGCCCCAAGAAGGAGGAGCCCCTCGGACTGGGAGCTGCAGGGAGCAGGAGCAGGCTCCAGCAACTGCCGGCTGCCCAGCACTTTCCTGTGTCCAGCCACAGTCTCCAGCAGGGGGCCCTTCATTGTTCCCAACAGCTGGCCAGACCTCTCTGCCCAGGGTCCGGGGTGCCTGAAGGGTGACAAGGGGGAGGGGTGGGAAGTCAGGGACCACCGCCATGCCATGAACGTGGCCAGCCCCATGTTGCACCAGGGGTCCCTCCCCTCGTGCGTCTAGCTGCCCCTGTCACTGAAGAGCCATGCAGATGGCGGAGGAGTTGGGGGGGCATCTGGCTGGTCACCTTGCTGTCCAGCGCTATGGACAGGCGGACACGGAGGGAAGAGAACCATTTCCATGGAGTCTCTGAAACCATTCTTCCAAGCCCTCTCTGAAAAGGCTGCTGTTTGTGCTTTGAGAACTTCCCCCCAAAGTTGACATTCAGCTCTCCTTTCACCCCTGACTTAGCATGCACCCCTGGGCAAATCTGTGGTCCCTCCAGCCCTCTAGCCTACTGTCTTTGCATCGGGAGGGCATACGTGGCCCTCCAGGGTCTGTGTCTCTGGCAGGGAGGACCTGGTGGGCAGCCTCCCTCTCGGGAAGCAGCCGTGCTGCTATTAGGGAGACTCTGGAAGGTGAGATCGAAGTGGGAACAGCTACTGGTGCCCCAGAGCCTCCGAGGGGGCAGCACACTGCACGGGCAGGTGTGTTCCAGGAGTGAGCCTCTGGCTTGTCATCCCCTGTTGCCCTGTCTGTGTGCTGCAGCAACCCAGGCTCTACCAGCCCCCAGGCTGGCCTTCCTCTTGCTCCTTGGTGGGCAGGAGAGACAGCAGGCTGCAGCCGGAGGCCCTGGGAGGGGTGTCTATCCACCGTGGGAGAGTGGGCTGCCTGGGGCAGGGGCAGGCTCCCTGTCCTGAAGTGGCAGAAGTGAGGCCGAGGTTTGTGGAGGGTTTAGTGGCTGCATGTGGGGCTTAGGAGGACCCTTGAAGACCCGAGGTTCTGTGATACTTAAGACAGCATTAAGGGCTTTGGTGTTCGTTCTGCTGCTAACATCCCAAATCAGAGCACACCTCGGAGAGCTGACAGAGCGCTTCAAAGCTGTTGTTCCGTTTGATCCTCACGGGCCTCTCTGCCCCTCAGCATTTTCATCTTTCAGGCGGGCACCTCAATGGGGCTGTGGTCACACACGTGTGCCCGAGCCGGGGCTAGTCCTCCTGGGCTCTGACCTCACGTCTGTGGCTCCGCCTGCCAGCCTGTGCCACCGTGGATTGAGAGGGCCCGGCTCCTGCACAGGGTCCCTCTGTGGCCACCCACTCTGCCCACTTCAACCCCAGCGCTCGCTCTCTGACAGTCAGCCCCAGGCTGTTCCCGTTACTGTCTCCGCACTGTGGCTGTACTCTTTCAGACTCCGAGCCGCTGTCAGGGGGACCAGGCAGAGGAGGTGGGCCCACGGCTGTGAGGTTCAGGAGCCTGACCTTGGCTGAAGAGGCCACCACCAGCATGACGTTGGCTCTGAGTTGTCACCACATGTGTGGTGGGGACAGTGCTGACCCAGAGGCTTGCAGATCCGGCTTTAAACCCCAGCTGAGTCACTGGCTTACTGACATTGGACAGATCTTTCTCCCCTCAGATCCTTGGTCTCCTGTTCTCTAAAATGGGAGCAATGCTAGCTTCACGGTGTTGTTTGTTCTAAGGACAAGCCAGAGACTGTGTAAAATGTGTTACGTGCTCAGCTGCTGCCATCAAATTTCCACCAACCTTAATTCGTTCAGATACTACAAAGGCAGAGCTTCAAGCACCAACCAGGCTAATCTTTCTCTCTATCCCTTTACTTATTCACTCCTTCACTGGTTCAGCACCGAGTCTGTGACGGCTGGTGTGGGGGTGACGCATGCACGGAGCTCATTCAGATACAGCCCCCACCTTCAGCAGGTACTCAGAGCCCAGTGGGAGAGACACGTGGCCACGATCATAGCCAGGTGTGGCAGGGGTCAGGGGATTGCCGCGCATTATGGGGGTGAGCAGTTAACCCCAAGAGATGTCCAAGGAAGGCTTCACCGAGGAGGTGCTCTTCAGGCTGGTTCTGGAAGATGTGTAGGAGCCCAAGTGGAGAAAGGAAGCAAGGCATTTCTTCAGCAAAGAAAATAGCACTGAAAGTGGGGAGTCGGGGTGGCCGTGACTAGAGGTTCTTGATCCCGGCACTCTCATGACTCACCACAGTGTGCCTTGGGGGTTTGTACTGAACTGAGGAGGGACTCTTTCCTCAAACATAATTGGTGACCCCTCCCACCGCGAGCATTTCTTCCTGCTTCTCCAGCATCGGGTATTTCAAGGGCCCCATAGGCTGACCCCTGAATCAGGCAGCCTGATCTAGGGGTTGGGGGACAAACCAAGGGCAGGGGGCAGTGTCTGTACGTGCTGGACCTGTGGGCACAGCCACCGGCCAGGCCTTTCAGGATTCCTTCCCCTTCCACATTCAGACCCAGCCACCACGCCCAGGCCCAGAATTTCTGAGCTGGGCAGTATTCCCCAGTCAGTTCTGTTACAAGTCCATTCCATCCCCCACCCCCAGACCTGAGATGTGAGGGCTTGCCGGACATCCCCACGCTTTTGAGAGAACCATCCCAAAGCCTCCCTCTGTGCTGGCTTATCATTGTGGTCCCATCACGTGGTCCCCACCCCCTCACCTTTTTTTTTTTAACAAATACGTTGTTTTTTTTCCTCATCAGATCCTTTCCACAGACTAATCCTCTTGCTTATATTCTGTTTGTCTTCCCTCCCCCTCTCCTCCCTCCGGTTCCCCTTCTCCTTCTCATAGACTGACCCTTGGTTATCGTTGCAGAATTACGGCAGCGGCATGAGACCACCGCCCAACTCCCTCGGCCCCGCCATGCCCGGGATTAACATGTAAGGCACAGCTGACCCTGCTGTTGGCTCAGAGCCCGAGGCTCACCCACCCTCTGGCACCCCCAAGACACTTGTGGACAGGGGCATGCAGGGCACCTCTCTGGCCCTCAGTCTCTTAGCGGAGGTGAGGGCTTATTGGCCATACTGCTGCGTGTCTGCACTCGGTGCGGCTCGGAGCCTACCGCGGCCCTGCCCACCCACTCTTCCAAACAACCCTGGGAGCTGGTGGTTATCAGCACCCTCCACTTACAGACGGGGGAAACTGAGGCCCAGAGAGGTGATATAACTCGCCTAGGCTCACACGACTCTAAGGGACGGTCAAGATTTGAACCCCTGTACTGTACCGGTGACCACCAACTGCTTTAGTCCTTAACCCTCCCCCCTACCTTGCAGGGAGAGAGCCCCGTGAGAATCTGTGCGCTCCCTTCCTGGGAAAATGAGCACGCACAGGAAATCTTAGATGCGCTACACATTTTCTGTGTCATTCATAGAAGCTTGTAGGCTTCCACCCACGGAGCTGCCCATTGGCACCCCAAGAGCCAGGTGGTGCGTAAGACCCTAGGCCCATGTAGAGGACCTCCTGTTAGTGATGTCAGCCTGCTTGTTCTGGCCCTGCTGGCACCACCCCCGTGGGGTTGATAAGACTTTGTTCATTGTCATAATTTTCTCTCTCTCCCTTTCTCAGGGGCCCGGGAGCTGGCAGACCCTGGCCAAATCCTAACAGTGCTAACTCAGTGAGTACCCAGGTGGGATGGGATGGTACGTGCCAGGGAGGGGTTTCTGGGGTCTGGGGTAGTCTGGCCCCAGGTCAGAGGTGTCATCAGAGGCGTGGATGGAGCAAGACTCCCCCACCCCCATCCCCCAGTGCTGCAGGGAGGAGCACCACTGTTAAGTGGAGGTGTGAGAGGACCGTGCTGGGGCCTTCCAGGGTTCGGGCCCAGCCCAGCCCGCTGCTCTGCAGGAGCCCTGACGGGTGAGCTGAGGGCTTGCTTAGAGAGCGCTGTCCCCTGGCGATCCTCTTCCCTGACAGGGCTGACTGCCTGCACTCAGAGGGCAGAGCTGGGGGCACCACACAGAAGGCCAGAGGTCTGGGGAGAAGCTCTCACTTTCCCGTCCTGAACGGGAGGCTCTCCCATGTCCACGCCCCCGCCAGCTCCCTGCCAGGGCTCTCAGGATCAGTTCAGTGTGGGAACCGGGCTTTGTTCACACAACTGGTCCCCCAAGGGAGACTAACCAGGGAGGCCCACCACCTCTCCCCACAAGAGGGGGTGCGTCTCTGGGTGGACTGGGGAGCCCAAGGGCACCTGAGTATTTGAGGAAGTGACTCTGATCATGGTTCCCCCACCTCTTGTTTCTAGATCCCATACTCCTCCTCATCACCTGGTACCTACGTGGTAAGTAGGGCACTGCATGTCCGACCACACGTGACTGATGTGCATAAGATCTTCTCCCAGGGTCCCGGTCTCTTTCCCCTTCAAAACACATTCAGAGCACACGTTCCAAACTGTGCTAGAACCTGCTATCGCTATTCAGGTTTCTGTACCTTCCGGTGGCCTGAAAGTCCCCCAACGAGACCTAGAGTTGGGTCCCCATCTTGGGGGCTGATCAGTGGCCCAGCTGGTTTCTACCACAGGCGTCTGGTTCCACCCACTGGTGTGTGTTTGTGTACACATGCACACCCACGGCTGCCTCTGGGTTTGAAGAAAGGACTGGGGTGGGTGTCGGGTGGGGGGAGCCCAAGTCCAGCCCCTCCAAGGCTTAAGCGCTCGGGCTCTCCTTGAGCTTTATCGATAAAGAACTGAATACCGGGCGGGGCCCTTCGTGAGCCGTTGTCTTTGATGTCTCTGGAGTTCAGTGGCTTCTCCCCACCTGTATCATTGCCATGGGTTTTTGATGGCCATTTTTAATCTCATTTCCAGGGACCTCCTGGCGGTGGTGGTCCCCCAGGAACACCCATCATGCCTAGTCCTGCAGGTAAGAAGGCTTGGGGAGAGGGTGCCATTGAGGGAGCAAGGGGTCCTGGAGGGGCCCAAGTTCACGCCCAAAGCTTACCAACCATGCCTCCTGAGCAGCATTTACCTTACCAGGTATATTAATGGCAGGGATTTAGGGGATGGAGGCCCCTTGTGCCACTCACCTGCCCTGTGGCCTCAGCTTAGGCTACTCCTCTATGGTTCAAGGATGGGGCAGAGTGGGGAGATCCAAGAACGAGGGGTCTCGCTGTCCTCCGCTCACACCAGTTGGTGAGCACCTGTCCTGGCTGTGCCTATCTCTTGGTGACTAAAAAGGGGCTTTGGAATTCTGGCATCCTGGGACCAGGACCATGTAAAATGATGCCTCAAGTTCCCAGCGCTCTTGGCTTCTGGTCCTCTCTATAGGAGATCGCTTCTCCCTCTTTCCTGGATCGGAAGAGGGCATGCGTGCGCACCTGCGGGCATGCATACACACAGAGCATCACGTTCCGTGTTTCTCTTCCAGCTGAGACGAACACACTACCATTAGAAGGAATTCCGCCATAGTCGTTACCTACCCAGAGAATAAGAAGGGGGAGGTAGCTGGATTTCTGCCTGAGCAATGGGGGGCCTGTTCCTGATAGAAACGTGTTAGCTGATTTTCTAAGGAGACTTTGCCACTTAATTGGGGGAGACGGAGGGGTCCCTCTGTCCCCAGACTCCTCGGCCCCCAGTAGCAGGGGAGCAGTTCGGCTGCAGTGGCGGAGCTGGCGGCTGTGATGTTCTGGCTCCCACTCCCGCTCCCTCTTTCTGCTGCTGCATTTTGATGAGCTGCGTGACCTACATTCAGACTGGGTCACATTAAACCACTCCATATGGTAATGCGTCTCCAGCCCCATCCTTGCCTCTCCCTCCTGCCCCATCAGCGTGGCAAGGTGGCCCCTGGGTAATTTGTGGCGTTTCTCTCCCCGATTTGATTAAAGCTGCTGGGCGGGATTGGGAGGAGAGCGCAGGTGGCTGTCCCCGTGTGGTCCCCAGCAGTCTCTGGGGACCAGATTGGGTTTGGGGTGGGGAGATGAGAATGCAGACCTTCCTCCCCCCCCTTTGCCACATTCACGCTGCTGTCCAGACAGGCATCCTGGAATTCTTCGTTTCAGGGTTGAGTGGTTTTCACAGTTGAATTTTCTGTGATTAAAAACTTTGTGAATCTTCATTAAATACAAATTAGCCAGAAAATGGTGGTACTTAGAGGAGATTTTAGGTGATAAAATACAAAAGAATGAGTTCAAGTGCCATGAGTTTGTTTTAATTAAGAAATGAATTAATCACCACGACTTGTGGGTTTCCACTGTTCTACAGATTCAACAAATTCCAGTGACAACATCTACACAATGATTAATCCAGTGCCGCCTGGAGGCAGCCGGTCCAACGTAAGTCCGCTTTCTAATAATTTACATATCAGATACCATAACAAATCATAATTAACTTCATCAGCTGAGGGGAAAGCAAGTTTAATTGATTTCAGCCATTTGTTACCAAAGATGAATAAAATAAACCGTCAGAAAAGTGATTAACTCTTGGGGAACTCGGTTCCCATTTTGTAGCTGGGAGAGACGGGGGATGGCGTGATGCCCTCCCATCCAGTCAGAGTCGGGTGCCCGGCCTCACTGTGGGGGTCCCCGCCACTCCCGGTAGGGTGTCCATGAGGAAAAGCTCTGGGTCGTCCTGGGTCCCACCCTGCCCTGCTGATGGGCTGGGCCGCCCCGGGCAGTCTGTCACCCTCCCGGGTCTGGAGCCCATTAGGGGACCCGCCTGCCCCGTGCCTCCAGCTCCTTTGGGAGCCCCATGACCCTTGTACCTTGCGGCTTCTAGGCCTTTCCTCCTGTCATTGCCTGGCTGAGAAGCCACTCCCTCCCTCTGGGCTTCACCAGGTCCCAACCCTCAGTGATGTCGCAGCTCAAATCCCACTTTGTCTGATTGCTGCTCACCCACCCCCTCCATGTCCTCTGTCCTGTGCCCGATGGCCCTTTGACTCTGCAGCTGTGGCCTGTCTCCGTCTCCCAGCTGGGAGCTCCCTGAGGAGAAGGCTGGTCTGACTCACCGTGGCACAGAGCCCTTCTGCACCAGGCGGGGGAGGTGAATCACGCTGGCCTTGGCTCCCGGAGCGTGTCTGGAAAGGAGACTGCGGGGGGACAGAAAGAATGATCTGCACTGCAGAGCTAGAGGATGGGCTTGGGGCCCCCCAGTTTTTCTGGCCTGTTGGGGTGCTTCGTTTGGTTTTGTGGGTTTGGGGTCCTGATGTGACATCTGAATCCCCACTGCACGTGTTCAGTCCTCTAGCAGCCTCTGAAGTGAGCGTCTCTGGAGGCCTCCTGGGTGTGGTGAGGGACTGAACCTGAGCATCATTTTGACCAAGAAACCTGGGAACCCCACTCCTTCACCCTTGCTCCACCATCCCTGTCCCTCTCCTGGGCAGCCGGCACCCGTGTGACCCCTGCTTTTTATTAGGGTGACCACCCGTCAGGTTTTCGCACTAAAAGCTCGATGTCCTGGGACACCAAGTGTTTCAGGGTTTTGGCGGTGGAGGCGGGAGGTTAGGGGGAAGAGAGTAGGGCTCTTACAGCAAACTCCGGAGCCAGGGCCTGAGCTCGCCAGGCTTTGCGTCAGCTGGAAGTGGCGCAGGGGACCATCCTGCCGCTGCCGCCCACATCGGGGGCCTGCGGCTCCTAGTGGACCGTTGGCGCCACGGCCCTCTGGGGGCTGCGGGTCAAGTGCACAGGGGCCTGGACGGGGTCTGCCCGGGCTGCGCCCGCGGGTCCATAGCTGCTGTGCTCTGTGTCGAGATGGTGCAGGCCTCATTTTCCCCGCTGTGAGTACCAGGGCCATGGTTTCAGAGGTGAGAGGCTGGAAAGGAGAAGGATGGAGACCCCGACCACCCCAGAACAGCGGACACTGGGCAGAAGGACACACGGCGGCTGCCACGGGGGTTGCGGATCATGGCCAAGGCCACGGGGATGGCGGGCAGAAGAGAAGGGGGAAGGGGGCAGGGAGGCCCTGGCACTCGAGGCCTGAGAGGTGCCCTGGTGCAGTCAGGGAGAGCGGCCACCCGAATCATTAGGGCATAGCCCTCGGACATGTCCGCCACCGCTGCCAGGCCGAGCCCTCTGTGGCCCCGGGGACCGAGGTGGCCCCATTTCCAGGCCCAGAGGCCCCGCCTATGTGTCAGCAGAAGGGGGAGTTTCCAGTCAGGCGGATTCTGTCGGCTCTCGCCAGCCATCGGGGGACCTTCCCACAGTCTGTCAGGTGGTGCCTCATGTCGTGGTGACAAAAACCTGTCCCCTGGCTGTTTGGTACTTGGACTCCAGAGCTGGATGGGGCTTCACATCGGCATGTTGGGTTCTGCAACGATTTTAATGAAACTACAGAAAACAGATCAAAGATGGCTCTCCTCTTGTCCAAATGCAAGCTAGGCTTGGCCTTTCTCTCTGCGGATTTGGCAGACAGCTCGCAGTTAATTTGGCCTATTTCATCTGGTGTAGGAACTTCTTACCTGTTAACTGTCCCGCACACCTTGTCCCTGGCACTGCTGCCAAAGGGTATGGCTTGCCTGCCTGTGAGAGCGGGCATGGAAGGTTTGGCTCACCTGTCAGTCTCCTTGAGATGTGCAGATACGGCGAACGAGACTTCGGACTTTATCAAGTTGGAGGCCCCGACACAAGCCCACACGGTGGCTGGCATTACTGCTGGGCCACAGAGAAGAGTCAAAGGCTCAGCCCGCCGTGACGTCTTTCTCTAATGGGAACCGCGCTGAGAAGAGAACGTTGAGAGGAATTCCAGGAAGATGGAAATGTGTATGCTGTGGCTCCAGAACCGTTCAGTGATGTCACAGGAGGGCCCCAGGAGCCTAGAAGAGGATGAGCAGACCGCACCTGAGTCATTGGGTGTGGTTGGGGGCTTGCGTCAAAACCTCATCGACCAAAGCATAGGGACTTGTGTTTTGGAAATGAGGTTGCCCAAGAACTCAAAGTTGTCACCAGTAAAGAGCAGCCACGTTAAATAGCACTTTCTCAGCTTCTCTATTAAAATTGTAACTTACGGGACCCCTGGGTGGCTCGGTTAAGCGTCTGGCCTTCGGCTCAGTTCATGATCTCGGGGTCCTGAAATCTAGTCCTGCATCAGCAGAGAGTCCGCTTCTGCCCCTCCCCTCTACACTCTCTCCTTGCTCTCTCAAATAATAAAAAAAAAAATATGTTTAAAAAAAGAAAAACAACTCACTTGGAATCCAGCTTGGAGCACACAAGTACATCTCATGTCGCTGCTTTAAACCATTTTCCCGGAGAGAGAGGTTTAAGTGAGAATGACATCGTGGTGCTTTGGGAAGCTTAGAAGTGATGGACGTCTGAGACAGGACAGCCCAGCTGATGGATTTAGGGATGCAGAGAGACCTGACTGGCAAGTGTTGGTCTCCCTAAACCAGCCTGTAGATACAGAGTATGATGGACCTCTTAGGAGAGCGGGAGGAGAGTCTCCTCAGGTCCCCAAATCCGTGCAAGTCAGCGACCTCCCAATCACTCCACACATAGACGCATTTGTGGAGGGGATATTTCTGGGTGACCATGTGGGGCTGACAGCAGGGCCTGATTAGAGCAGACTGGCAGCTCACAGTGACTTTTGCATTTGCCACTACCTAAAGGAATTAAAAAACCTGGCCTAGAGGTTTGCCACTATTGAGTTTCCCACTACCTCAAGGAATTAAAAAACCTGGCCTAGAGGCTACAGGCAATCCAGAGAAGTACTGTGGCGAAAGCAGGCACTGCCTGCCATGTTGCACCTGCAAAAGTAAGATGGGTCACCCCAGCAGCTCATCGACCTGGCCTGGCCTGGGCCCATCCAGAAATGTGCCGCCTGTGTTCCTATCCGGATGCACAGGATATCCTCGCTTCATCAAATTGGACAAATGACCTTCCTTGAATGGATTATCCAAGACACCTAACCTGAAACCATGCTAACTACCTCTTCGTACAAAACTTCTTTCTAATCTTTGTAAGGGGGTGGGGCATGAAAGAAAATCCCCATTATAATATAGGACAGAAAGAAACATGAATTTTTTAAAAAGATTATTTATTGGGGCACCTCGGTGGCTTCGTTGGTTAAGTGTCTGCCTTTAGCTTGGGCCGTGGTCCCAGGGTCCCGGGATTGAGACCCATGTCGGGCTCACTGCTCAACTGGGTTTCTGCTTCTCCCTCTCCCTCTGACCCTTCCCCCTGCTAGTGCTCTTATTTGCATTCTCTCTCTCAAATGAAAAAAATAATATTTAAGAAAATTTATTTGAGAGAGCTTGTGTGGGTGTGGGTGGAGGAAGGGCAAAGGGAGAGGGAGAATCTCCAGCACAGTCTCCATTCCACTGAGCGCAGATCCTGACTAAGGGCTCGATCCCATGACCCTGAGATCATAACCTGAGCTGAAATCAAGAGTCAGACGCTTAACTGACTGAGCCACCCAGATACCCCAAGAAATGTGTTTTTTTAGAAATCCAACATAAGTAGTATCTGTTTAATCAGTCAATTGCATTTAGCTTCAAGGAAAAAAAACTTACATTTGTGTATTGTAGGACTACATTGTAATATAGTCTATAGAATTTAAATATCCAATAAAGAGCTCAAGTAAGTCACTGTATCAGAAGACAGAAACATAAAAATGTTACATTTTTCTTACAGAAACTGTTTGTTTAACTAGTCCTCTATTCCCTGCTCCCATTAACCAGCCTTAATATGGCTTTATTGAGATGCTAGCATTTATGTAACAAAGTCACTAACACAGAATAAAGAAGCGGTGCAGGGACAGTGAGTGTCCCCAGGCAAGTGCGTGATGTCGGACCGCTGTTTACACTGATACCCGGAATCCGTGCAGCAGACTCTGCCCGGCGGCACCGAAGCGATAGAATGCTTCTAGGAAAACAGAGGTGGACATCCCTGTGGCCTGGACGAAAGCAAAGCCTTCTTACCTAGGACCCTGGAAGCCCAAGCAATAAAAGCAAAAAGTGGATGAATGGGACTTCATCAAGATTGAAAACTTCTGCACTTCAAAGGGACACCTTCCAGAAGGTAAAAACACAGACCAGAGTGGAGAGAGTTCTGTTTGCAAATCACATACCTGATGTGGGACTCGAATCCAGAACACTCCGAGAACTCTTAAAACTCAGTCACGAGAAAACAACCCAGTTTAAAGAATGGGCCAAGGATGGGAACAGACATTGCTCCAAAGACGTCCCAGTGGCCCGTAAGCACACAAAAGGATGCCCCACTTCGTTGTCAGGGAGATGCGAGTGGAAACCACAGTGAGCTTAGCCCTGTGCGCCCACAAGGCCGGGGACACCTTAGAGCCCTCCTCCTCTGGCAGGAACCGAAGAGGATGAGGCCGCTGTGGAGAACCGTCTGGCAGGTCCTCGAGAGGCCACACAGAATCATCACGTGACCCGGCGCTTCCACTCTGGGGTTGGTCTCTACTCACGAGAACCATGATGTGTGTCCACGTAGTGACGGTACGCAAGTGTTGAGAGCAGCGGTACTTGTGATAGCTACAAAGTGGGGACACCCTCTGTGTCTGGTGACTGAAGGGACTGATGAAATGCAGCCTCGCCGTCTGGTGGAACGTGATTTGGCCAGAGGAGTGAGGCACTAATTCACGCCCCAACACGAGTGAACCTTGAAGACATGCTGAGTGGAGGAAGCCGACCACAAAAGCTCACGCAGGATTTCATTTATACAAAACGTCCAGAACAGGCAAATCCATAGAGACGGGAAACGAGGTAATGATTGTCTGGGGCTGGGGGTTGGAGGGGGGCTGAGGAGGGACTGCTGATGGGTACAGGACTTCTTCATGGGGTGACGGAAAGGTTCTAAAACAGATTTGGCGGTGGTTGTACATCTGGCGGTGGTTGTACATCTCTGAATGTATGAGAAACCTCTGAATTGTGGGCTTGAAATGGGCCAATTGGATGGGATGTGAATTCTATCTCAGTAAGGCTGTTAAAAAGAATACAGGAGAGGCACGCCCGGGTGGCTCAGTGGGTTAAGCATCTGATTTGGTCTCGGCTCAGGTCTCAATCTCAGGGTTATGAGTTCAAGCCCCATGTTGGACTCTATGCTGGGCGTGGAGCCTATTTAAAAAAAAAATACTAATACACAAAAAAGCCACAATGATCTAAAACTTCATAAAATTATCATGCTTGGAGCTGTTTTGTCTAATGGAGTTGTGACCTAAGCTGACTTCCTAAACCCTTGTCTTCCTCTCATTTGGATCAAGAAGTGTGAAGTTTGTTGCCACATGTCAGAAATGTGGCCCCAGGAAGCCTCCAGGGTGGCGGGAGGCGAGGAGGCCGAGACTCTGGTGGCTGTGAGTGGGCAGATGGCCTCCGGCGCTCCCTCCCAGTCTGGGCACACTGGTCTCTGCCCCGGCACTCCCTGCTGCCACCTGCCTCTTGTACTCACCCAGGACCCCTGCCTAGAATGGTTTCCATGCCCTGTCTCTGCCTGGCCAAATCCTGTCCCTCAGTTATTTTGGCCCCCTGCCACCTCCATGCAGCATGTTCTGATTTCTCTGCCCTCTCCGCAGTGCCTCTTCCAGAAGCTTTGGCCCTGCCTTGTCTGCAGCTCCCTTTGGAACTCAGCACGTCTGTCCCGTGGGGTGGTTGTGTGTCTGTAGCTGTGGGCTCCTCGTCCAGGCTGAGGCCCAGCCATGACTCGGCTCTGTGTCCCTAGCCCCCAGCACGGGGCCAGATGCCACATGGTCCATCCTTGTCCACCCTGACGGCTGGTGTGCCTCACGGGGCCTTGGCTGTCCAGACAAAGCTCAGTCCTCCCTTCGTGACCATGTGATGTGACCTCCAGCCTTTGGTCTGGTCTGCGAGCCCCGCACAGGCCTGAGGCCCAGGTTGGAGCTGACTCCGCCTCTGCCCTGTGACCCGCCTGCGCCACCACTTCGGCGTGGGGACGTCATCAGTGGCCTCCCTCTGTACTGTCCCCTGCCTGGCTCCTCCCCTCCTCAGTTGCTCAGTAGACCTCATCTCCTCACCACCCCCATGGAACTCTTTCACTTCTGAGGAAGCACTCAGAGGCTTGTGGAACAGCCGCCTGTGTCCTGTCCCAGCGCCTCCCATCTCTGAGGGGGCACAGGGACCTCTGGCAGAGCATTTCCTACTCTCTCTGTGCTTTAGTTTCCTTATCTGTAAAATGGGGAGAAGAAGCATTAGTACTTTCAGCCCCTGGCTGGGCACAGGCAGTCTTCCGTTTGTGCGTGTGTATCTGTGTGTCTGTATGAGGTTCTCACTGGTGAGCCACACACTCCACCCCAGGGACATAGAGAGCCCAAGTAAGTCCATGCCATTTGGTTAGAGAGTTGTCCCAGTATGACATGGTGTGGCCTCAGCCCAGTGTCTTTCCCTGCCTGGATTTGGTTCCTCACCTCTGCCCGCACAGCTCTGGGGGCCAAGGAAAGGGCCCCGTTCCAGCCTCCTAGCCCATGTCAGACACCTCCGTGTGCCTGACAGAGGGGCTCTGGCAGAGTAGAAGCTCCCTGAGGGCACTGCTGTTCTGCAGCTGGGTGTGGGAGCCTGCAAGAGAGCTGCAAAGGGCCTGGGGCCCACTCAGCCACCACACCCTGTGCTTCTCCCCCAGTTCCCGATGGGTCCAGGCTCGGACGGCCCGATGGGAGGCATGGGCGGCATGGAGCCACACCACATGAATGGATCGTTAGGTAAGCAGGCACTGGCCCCATGGCCACGCTCTACCCTGCCCAGCCCTGTGCCAGCGTCCATCTTCGGCTCAGCCGGGCCTGGTCCCCCACACTGGCCTTGGCTGGGCTCGTAGGAAGATGCCCGGAGCTCCAGCCAGGACAGGAGACTGTCTGAGAGTAGTGTGGGATCTGGGGGTGGTCTGGAGGCCTCTCTGTGGAAGAGCAAACAGGAAACTGAATCCGAGCTTTCCTTCCTTCCAGGGTCAGGTGACATAGACGGACTTCCAAAAGTGAGTGTGTGTTCTATTTCCTCGCTGACAGCATCCACCCTGCCCCAGCCTCAAGGCCCCAGAAAGCTTGTCTCCCCATCAGGTGGGCTGGTTGCTGGGGTGCTGGGGCTTACCTCCTCTCTCCTCTCTCCTCTCTCCAGAATTCTCCCAACAACATAAGTGGCATTAGCAATCCTCCAGGCACCCCTCGAGACGATGGCGAGCTAGGAGGGAACTTCCTCCACTCCTTCCAGAATGACAATGTAAGTGCTGTGTTCCCCCCCACCACCCCGACTCCCATTTTGCCCCTGGATTCTTCCACTCACCCCTGCGGGCAGGGATCGTTCCTTTAACAAGTTCTGGAATGCACTGTCCAACACCAGCCTGGCTGGCTGGTTTCCTAAGAGCCGCGCCACTGGCTTTCTCCTTAGTCATTTTTCTCTACAAAGTGCAGAGCCCCCCTGCCCCCCAACCCCCGCTGCATGGCCCCAGCCACTGCCACCGTGACCACTGGCAGGTCCTTCTGGAGGCATCAACAGTGCCTACAACACTGAGAAAGCTGATGTGTCTGGAATAGCCCCAGGTTGAGACAAGTCGTGGGCTCTGGCGCTCTGGGCAGCATGGTCTCTGGGGTCCACTTCTGTCTGACCTGGGGAAGAAGGTTCGTGCAACCAGACACTTCTGGGGGTCTCCATGCAGAGGGGCCAGCTGCTCCTTACAACTCATTTGAAGAAACAGCGTCCTGCTCCAGCAGCTTTTGAGAACCCCAGACCACCACCCCCACCGGCAGAGCCCTGGGCGCCCCCTGTGTGGGAAGGGCAGTATCTGCTGCTTCCTCAGCTGGATAAAGGGGGAACTTGAGAAAGGAGGGGGCGGGGGGGACCCTTGGAGCTCCCACTGTGGCGTGGGCACAGGCTAGTGCCTGAGTGGGCAGTGGGCCCCACACCCCCAGATGGGCCCTCTCCAGTTCCCAAGGCTCCCACACACTGGCCTCACAACCCTGTCTGCTTCTCCCCTTCCAGTATTCTCCAAGCATGACGATGAGCGTGTGATCCCCTCCTCTTCTCCGAGACGCTGAGAGAGCCGGCATTGCAGGCGGGAAGATGCCAGAAATTATGCAAGAAGAAGTGAGGTGTCATTACCCAGGAGCTGGGGGAGGGGCATCTCCCTGCTCCCCCTCAGCCCCCACTCTCCTCCTCCAGTCCCCCAACCTGTCCCAATTTTAGTTTCATGCAATAAAAAGGCCGAACTTTTTATTCCATAAAACATGAAGGACAAAAATCAAAATTATATTTCAAGTCAATGACCAGAAAAATCCCACCTCTTGCCCATTCCCAAAAGGACCTTTTATGTACGTGACACTTTTTTGTTGTTTTTGTTTGTTTGTTTGGGGTTTTACCGTTACTGGGATTTTTTAATTTGTTTTCAAGGGGGGTTTTTTGGGGGAAAAATTTTTAAAAATGGAAGCTTCTAGCAAGCCCCCCCCCCCCCCCCCACCCCCGTCAACCTCTTTGCTTTCTTCTTTAAAAAAAAAAAAAAAAAAAGGACAAAAAAAAAAAAAAAACAACCACGCCCTGCTGTATGTCTGTACCCAAGCCCTTCCACCAGGAAAGCTAGTCTAGGTGTGAGGTCTCACGCTGTCTTTGTAGCCATCTAAAAATAATGATAATAATAATAAACTGGGCAGTTTACAATCGGTGGTTTCTTTCAAAAGGCCTTTTTTGGAAAGAGAAAAGAAAGTCACCCTTCTCCACTTGGGGTTTTTGGTTCATGGGGATGGGCAAGGGAGGGTCAGGAACCTGTTTGGGTTTTGCTTGGTTTCTCCCTGCCAAGGTGGCACTGGCAGTTGCACACCTGGGACCCCAGAACCGCCTCCCCCAATTCCACCCCATTACGTGGCCCGAAGGGCCTGACCACCTGACCGCTTTCAGGACTCCGCGGCGGCGGAGACACGCTGTGACCCGGTGGCATGCACTGTGTTCCCAGGACCGCTTCCTCCTCTCTCCTGGACCTTCCCCTGCCTGGCCTCTGTGCCGCTCCGGCCCCTTCCTCGGCCCCCACCCCAGTCTTCCCAGCGAGAATCCTGCCAGCTGGGTGGTGGCCTGGACAGAGCGCAGTGGGGGAGGCCGCCCCCAACAGGATGGCTATGACCTGGGACATGGCAACTGTGACCCCTGCGTTCTTGTCCCGTGGCCCTGGCTCGCATCATCCTCGTCGTGTGTGTGTGTGGGCACTGTAGGGCTGGAGTTTGGGTTTTCTTTTGTTTTTTCCTCTTGATTCTTGCTTCTTTTTCAAAGATGGGAAATTGACCAGAATTGCTCTGTATACTCTTGGAACTGGATGGAAAGACTTTGGAATAGCTGTGGGGGCGGGGGACAACAACCAAACAGACATGCTGTTTCCGGTCCTGTTTTTATTTTCAAAAACCGACAAATGCGACAGTGGAGCCTGTCCCCTCTCAGGAGGGGTGACTCATGGCCTCCCTCACCTCACCGCTCCCATCGAAACCTCCCGTGTCTCGCCCTAAAGACACCTGAATTCTTTGTACATTTACAGCCCCTCCTCCCCGCGCCCCTGTAGCTGCTGTCTGTTCTCCCTCCCTCCCTGATCCATGTATATCATACTATGTGAGATACCATCTGCCTGAAAAAAGACCTTGTGCGGATTATTGGGAACATTGTAGCTGTTTCTGTGTTTTTTCTTACCTTGTAGTCTGGTTCTGAATTAAGAGAGGAAAAAAAAGTAATTATGATACATTGTAGTTTGTGTACGATATATGTTGATAACGTTTTATTAAAGGGACATCTTTTTTCCGCAGCCCTTCCTGACATGTTTGGGGGGGTGTGGGGGATGTGGGTCGGAGTTTATCATTCTGACTACAGAACGCAAGATGGCCAGTTGCCCGCGGGTTTTTTTGGCTGGTGCATAACAAGACCTTGTTTTGTGTTCAAGGTGTTTATGCTCTTCCTGGGCATGTTAATCTGCAGTTGCTATGTGGGGTCGCAGTGGCCTTTGGGGAAGGGGGGTTGGGAGGGGAGACTGCAGTCTCCCATCAGATATGTGGGGACGCTCTAAAATCTGGCTTCAGCTTTGGGTCTCAGACACACACCGGTGTGCCAGACGCTGTTTTTCAGGGCATAGAACAGGTGTGGGCTGCCTTGTTCCACAGAGAGTCCGTGCAGGCCACTGGGGTCCCAAAGGCTGCAGCCACAGTGCCTTTCCCACTCAGGTGGACGCTTCTCCGTGTAGAGGCTGGGGACCCACCCCCCCAGGACATTGATTTTCGTTTTCAGTTTGGTCTTGTTTTCACCTCCAAGGCAAGGGGGAGCTATTGGAGGACTTTCAGAGTAGCCTTTGGCATTCTGGAAGGCAGCTGGGTGGGGCTGGCAGACATGGGGAGCCCCAGTCCCAGCCTCCATCCACACATGGAGAGCTGGGGTGAGGTAAGCAGTGGGGTGTGTGGGTTTAGACATTGAGAAGGTAGAACTTTCTGTGCCCCCAGGACCTTGCTCCAGGCCAGATATGGGCTCGGTACACCTTTACAAGGTCTGACCCTGCCAGACGCTATTCTGGCCACTACTACTACCTGTGGCCATGGACAAGTTAGTTCCTACCTGTGTCCTATTTCCTCATCTGTAAAGCTTCCTCCCGGGGCATTGTGAGTTTGAGCTGGTGTGTTTGAGCAGTTTAGAACAGCGCCTTGCATCTGTCACTAACAGCAGTGCTGGCGGTTAGGGCCCCTGGAAGCCCTCTCTGAGCCGGGGGCGGGGGGGTGTCCAGAAGGGGGTGACAGGAAGAGCCCGGAGGACCTGGAAGCTCGCATCTTGCCCTTCCCTCCTCTTGAACAAGGCTTCTGGGCTCATCCCCCACATAGACCTCTCTGAATGACCAGGCAGACGGCACTCAGCCTGACCCACATTCACAGCTCTGAAGGGTTTGGCTCCCTGAGCACACGGCCTCTGCCATGTGGGCCCCGTGCCGCCGCCAGTGCTCTCCAGGCAGGCGGGAGCCATGGTGCGGGGTGCTGAGCTGGAAGGGGATCCTGCCTCTAGCCTCACCGGCTTCCCCACCTCTGCTTGCAGGATGAGAATACCAAGTGCCCCCCAGCAACCCCCTGAGGCCAGGTGTTGGGGACATCTGAGTGTTCGTTGTGCCCAGAATCACCCAGCAGGTACTGTTACTCAAGGAGGAACTGGATGTTTGTTGGGTAGTCAGGCCTGCAATACTGTCTCCTCTGTGGTGATGCCTGCTGTGCCACCTACTGTGGGCAGGTGCTCAGGCAGGGGAAAGGCAGCCTTCACGGCTTCCCTGGACTCAGAGGAGACCCACTGCTCTGTCAGCATCTGCCAGCAAACTGGGAGCCCCTGGAGAAGAGACCAGGGCTCCTTCTGTAGCTCTGGCTCCAGCTCCGGCTCCCAGCACGAGGTTGGGCAGAGCGCACAGCAGGTTTTTAGACTGGGCTGACTGCTGGACTGCCCCGGAGATCTGCAGCGGGAAACCTTAGGGCTCAGGCCCCAATCCTGATCCGGTCTTCGGTTCTGTCGCGGCCCGGCTGGGGAGGGGACCCACGGCCTGTGGGCTGGAGGGGGCAGGGCTGTGCTGCTGCCCACAGGAGGGACCCTGGATGCAGATGGTGAGGCTGAGGCTGCAGGCTCTTGGGATTTGGGGGAAGCAGACACCTCTCTGTGGAAAAGGCAGCTGTCATCACATGTGAGACTCCCAGCTCTTCACACCACAACACCTGCTCTCTGAGCCTCAGTCTCCCCATCTGTAGGGGGACAATAAAACCCGGCAGTCCTGTTTGCCTCGCCTCATAGGTCAGCTGCGCCGGACCCAGAGCTCTGCTCTGAGATTCACAGGGGACACACCAAGGCCAGCCACAAGGGCTGTCCTCACTCAAGGTGGGCTGTGGCCCAGGCCCACCCTGCAGCACCGGCCCTTCCCAGGGCAGTCCTCAAACCACAAGGTCATCTGCTGGCGGCAAACTGCCGTGGCCGGCTGACTCACAGCCTCGCTCCCACAGGCTCCAGGGGTTTCAGCCAGCCCAGCTCGGCTTTAAGCCGCCACCACCATCCCACCCAAGCCTAAAAGGTAAGTTGCAAAGTGGCTAGAGGATGAGCCTGGGAGCCAGACACACAGGGGCAGAGCTCCACTTGGACATTTACCGGCTCTAGTGGCTCGAGCTGCCCCTGGATCTCCCCTGAGAGCCCCTCCAGCAGGGCCAGCCTCCCTGCTTCCCTCCAGGACTTGCCCTCCTCCCCGCTGCACCTTGGGCTCTCTCGCTGTGAGGAACAGTGCGTGTCTGATGACTTGTGGCAGGCCAGCGGTGTCTGCAGAAAGGCTCTGCTCCTCACCTCTGCTCCAGGGCACCCACAGAACTGGGAACTGGTCGAGCGAGACCTCAGGTGCAAACCCATAGAGCTCGGGTTCTCTGCCCAGCACGCCCTATCACTCCCCACAGGGGCTTGTCCTCGAGACCTTCCCCAAAATCACCACATCTCCAAGTGTTTACCTAGGAAACAGACCTGTACCACCCAGTGTGTGACCTAGGTGGCCTTCTACTATCTGAGGTCCCTTACCTCAAGGGCCCAGAACGGTGCCCAGCACACAGGCATTCAAGCGCTTCCCTGAATATGGAAACGACACGGGAGGATGAGACGGGGTGCTGGACCCAGGGCAGGGGTGCAGGACCCAGGGCAGGACTCGGAGGTGGTGTGCACAGAGAGGCCAGCCGAACCAGGGATGTACTTGGTCTATTTAACCGGATGCTAGGGAGAAATCTACAACAAATGTTCTAGTCAGAGTTTCTGCAGCCCTGATGAAATGTGCCCACAGTTTGGAGAGTCCCTTGAGAACCCAGGGAGCCCCAGAGAGCACCTATCCTGTGGCGGCCACTCCGTCTTCACAACACGGGAGGTCATTATCCTCAAGTGTCAAATGAACAAGGTGAAACTCAAAGAGACGAAGATTCTTATCTGAAGTCATTGTAAGTCAGAGCCGGCTGTGGGCAGAGCCTGGCTTACCAGGGGCAGGTCAGGCTTCAGGGCCCACACCCACGCAGAGGCTGGCTCACGGTGGGGCTCACATACAGCTACGGGCACCCCCCTCCCACAGCTCCCCCACACAGGCACAGGCTCCGGGGCAGCGGAAGGGCTCTCTGTCGGCAACCAGACCACAGGCCGGGTGAGCACGGAGGCTCCGGGCCACCCAGCACTGCTCTGGATACAGCATCTTGTGCGGAAGGGGCCGGGGGGCTCGAGACCCCAGAGTGGTCCTGGGTTCACACAGCACCGTGCAAGTACAGAGCTAAAAACTTCCTGAATGTCTCAGGCTGGAAACCAGTCGGCCCAACAGGTTCCTGGAAAGAACACAGCCCATTAGGATCCTGCTATGAGGTTTAATGGCAGCAGTGAAAACAAAGGTGGATTTTATGTAAATCCTAAAATGTCTGGATAATGGTCTTCTCCTCTCATGGAGCAAAGAGGGGCACCAGAGAGCCGGCAGTGAAGAGATACCCGAGAGGCTGGGCTGGAGGACATGAAGCTCTCCTAGCGCTGTTGACACTGCCCCCCTCCCTAACCCCTCCCCTAAACCACTGTGAACCAATGGTCTGCTGCCCCCTTTTCATGCCCAGGGACAATAATCCCTCACTCATTCACACGCATCTATCAGGCCCCTTCTCTCTGGACCAGGCCTGTGCCCCGTGCCAGAAACCCGACAGTGGCTTGAATCTGGCTCTGCCCTCAAGGAGCTTACAGCCAGATCTCCGAACAGTGACGATAAAAGCTGACGGGCCTCACAGCAGACATGGGGAAAAGATGCTCAGAAAGCAGAGGGGACTCATGGCTTCCCTGAGTATGAACGAGTCTAACAGGGCAAGAAGCATGGGCCGGAGGGAAAAAGAAAAGGCAGGCGGCCTCTGAGAAACGAGCCTCTGTGCCAGCACAGGTAGGAAGCAGAAGGGCAAGGCTGGAGCCCAGGGCCTGTGCCGGGGGCCCAGGGCTGGGGGGCGGGAGCCATCTGACCAGCCAGGATGTGTCTGCCACTAAGTCAGTGTTCTGGAAGGGAGAACCCAGAGACACACAGGGGAGGAAGAGAGCAGGGTAAGAGCAGAGAGTACAGAGGCAGCTGGTGTGGCTGCAGGTGACATGCAATGGTGTCTGGGGCCAAAGAAGAGGGCCCCACCCAGGGAGGTACTTCTGGGGCAGAAACGGCACCGGCAGACGCTGGAGAGCTAAGCCGGCCACTGCCGCGCTGATTCCATTCGAAAGCCCAACACCAGCTCCAGGCAGCACACCAGCTCAGGTCCGTGTGGCCCAGGACACAGCTAGCCGCAGACCCAGCAGCCCCCAAGGTCCCCTTGTCCCATCAGGGTGCTTATTGCTGCCTGTCCTCGCATTATGAATCAGAACGGTCACTGTGCGCTGCACAGAAAGCAGGCCAGGACTCTGTCAGTGGAGCACCAGCGACAGTGACAAGGCCCCAGAAAGAATCCCATGTCCGCGGGAAGAAATGAATGAAGGCCTCGTCCACGGGCCCCACCTCTGAGAAGCTTGGAGCTCCATTTGATGGAGGAGAAAAATCTGGAAACCGTGGGACTGTGCTGTGATGGGGGAACACGGGGTTTACGGGGACCCACCTGAGGGACTGCAGTGGGGCTAGCAGTGGGATGGGGTGGGGGCGGGGAGGTCCTTATGCTAGATCTGGAAGGACAAGGAGAGGATGGCCTGACAAAAGAGAAATGGAGGGCAGGGGGAGAAGGGAGACACCTCTCACAAAAAAGCAGCAGCACCCCTGAGGGGCCCGGGCCAGCAGCAGCAGGGCATATGGGGGCACCGTGAGGGAGCTAGCCATGCTTGGGGCACAGGGAAGCAGGAGGGGCACGGAGGGCCAGGCAGGGTCCAGGACAGGAGAAGCGCTCCTGGAGAGATCCTGGGTGGGACAACCCTAAAGCCAGAGTCCCCCGCTGCGAGCATCCCTTCAGCTCCACCCCTGGATCACTCTGGGGACACGGAGTCACGGTCCTGGTCCCATCACCAGGCTGGAGATGGCAGGACTTACCACAACCACCTTCTTTTTGATCACTGGGCGACACCAAAAATGCTGATAGAGGAGCTGGTCTGAGTCCACCCAGACCAGATTCTTGACGCCCTCGTCGGAGGCCAGCTGCGTGGTGTTCAACTGCAGCACGAGGAACTGGAAAACACGTCCGTCGGTGCCCACGCTCTGCACAACCACCGGCTGCTCCAAAACCTTAGGGTCATTCTGAGAGCGAAACAGGACAAGGAAGTCAAACCAAACACAGCGGGGCGTAAAGAACAGCACCGAACCAGCAGCTTCCACAGCCAGTGCCCGCTCCCGACTAAGGCTCTGACCGCGGGGCAGCGGCCAGGGTGAGGCCATCCTTCCCTCCTCTGGCCCGGCTCTGCCTGAAATGGCGCCTCCCAGTTGCTAAGCACACAGAAGCAGTAATTCCTGCTGCGGGGGGTGGGGTGGGTGAGGACTGGGCCAGTGGCAGAGTACAGGAAGGTGACGGGAGCTTAATGATGGAAATCCCTCAAACCCTTGGTGTTATCTGATGGCGACAACAGTGACACTGGTTCCACAAATGGGTCAGTGAATATAAAAGCTTACTCCATTCCCACTCTACTTGCCAGATGAGCAAACAGTCTCAGCAAGGCTAGGGACTGGCCCGATGTCCCACAGTGGCCCGGCCAGCGCCATGCCTACTCGGTTCCCACAGCGCCTTGCTCCCAAGGGCCTGGCACCCCGGAAAGCCCAGCCCTGGGCTTCATGCCCCCAGTGCAGCTCCGAAAGGTGTCGGGCTGCCGGGCTATCTGCACCAGCGTGTCGGCGGGGCAGGCTTTCACCTGACAGCCTGTGTGCTGGTGCCCTCCTTCAAGGAGCGCCACTCGGTCCGGACCCCCGCAGCAACCAGCTCCCGCACACCTCGCACACGCCGGGTGGGTCACCGGCTTTACAGCCCGGTAAGCTCACAGATCCAGCAGTCTGTCCCCACTTCACAGATGGGGAAACTGAGCGTCGGAGAGGTGCTATCATTTGTGCAAGGCTGCCCACGGGACATGAGCCGGAATCAGACCCCACGCCAGGAAATCACTGAAACCCCTCCCATCGTGGCCGAGCCCTGGCAGTCCCACACCATGGGACAGGAGTACCTCCTTTCACTCCCAGGAGTGTCCCAGGGTGGATGAGATATGACACGCTCACCCCCCCACCCCCCGAGGCTTCGCAACGGTGCAGCTGGGTGAGGGCCAGCTGCTGGACAGAGAGCCAGCAGGCAGGCCCTGAGAAGCAGAGCATCCTTGATCCAAAAACACTGCCTACGTCCACCCCTCCAGAGCAGAATGGGACATTAGGAACACCTAATGTCAGATGGCAGTGTGGGCCTCACCGGGACTGCTGGCCTTAGAAATACCTGTTCTTAGCTGCACGAGAAATAAATAAAAAGAAAAGTACCTCTAAGTGTTAGCTGAGATTCTGTATTGACTCTTATCTCCCTCTACAGATCAATAAAACTGCAGGTAGTACATAAATTTCTCAGCAATTTTACCTTTTACATGGAGGCTCTTCCTGTAATTGCTCAACTTCACATCCCCAGGAATAATTCGCACCTGGAGGGGGTGGGGGAGGTCTCCCCTCCTACCCAACCGGGTGGCAATTAGCGGCAGCGTCGCTAGCCATGCTCTGCTGGCAACAGCTAGCACAGGAGAGGCGAGGAGCCTGCATAGCAGGTCCCTGGCGTGCCACCCCGCCCGCTCTGCTCCCCTGTCCGGGAGGTGGGAGGCAGCTCATCTTTTGAAGCTAGAGGGATCAGGGCCGCAGTGCTTGCTTCCCCACGCAACAGCTGTGGGATCTTGGGCAAGTCACCTAACCTTCCAGAGCCTTCCTAAGTACATAGTCAAAGAACAGATAACCTTCAAGGACTGAAGAGACACAAGAAGGTCACATAAAGATGTAACAGCTGCCAATCTCTTAGCTGTGTGGCACTGGGAAAGGCACTTGGCCTCCTTGAGCCTCAAGTTTCCTCAGCTATGAGGCCAGGAGCATCTGCCACAGAGGGTTGCTACAGGCAGTGGTTCTCAAACCTCAGACCTGTGGTTCTCAAGCCCGAGCTAAAGCCAGCACCACCCGCAGGGCTCCGGGCAACACCCGTTACTTGGGCGCCACCCCGGAGTTCCTGATGCGGTAGAATCTGTACCTCCACCAAGTTCCCAGATGACACCAATGCCACTAATCCAGGCCCACGCTTTGAGGAACACGGATATAAAGAACCCTGGACTGTAGCAAATACCCAATATAGGCAAGGTCCATTCCACACCCTGTTGCGTTTTCCCAACCACACCCCTCCAACCCCACTAGTTCCTAGACCTAGCTCTTAGCACTCCCCCAACACAACCCCGCCCCCCACCGCCCCGGGACCCAGTGTCCCAGGCCTGCTCAGGGAATCCCATACTGCCATTCCCTACTCCCTCCCTCGAGGCCGTTGCTCCCTGGCCAGGCTTTCCCCCATTTTAGGGACAGCTCTGTGGGACAACTACTCAGCCCACATTCTAAACAATCCAGGTCCTTAAGACCTCCTCCCAGAATCAAGGGGCTATCACCAAGTGGTGTCTTGGTCCCCAAGCCTGTCCCCATTTGGCACACAGGTCTGTATCATCTCTGTTTCACCTCCTCCTGCCCGTGGAGGATCGTGCCCCCGTTCTGCTCTCAGAGAACCACAGGGGGGTACTAGAGCACAAATAACAAAAGCCCGAGGAACTGGGCACACCCAGTTCTGCCCTCTTCACCACTCACTGCTGTGTAATGCTGACAAGCTGCTTGGCCTGCCGGTGGTTCAGGGGCATAACTGGAAAATGGGGATGACAAAGAAACCTTGTGGGCTATTCTGATGAATACACGATGTCTCTTACGTAAAAGACAGGCAGGCACACAGGAGGCCCCCAGATGCCAGTTTATCTCCACAGGGTGCCTGTCCCTGGAAGTCCTCAGTCAAGCAAGGGATCTCCCTGCACCTCCCTTCTTCCTTTAAGCAGTGTAAGGCAGGAGGCCAACACCACGTCAAGTAGCTCGGTGGTCTTCTCCGCATACATACCCCATAGAGGCGCCGGGCCTGGAGCAGGGCGTTGCCGAAGGCAAACAGGATCATCTTGGCCCGCAGCTGATCTGGTTGAAAGCGGTGTGGCCGTAAACTGGCTGTCTCCAGGAAATACAGGGTGTGGGGATAGGGGTAAGGATAACCCTCCTGGAACCCTGCAAGGTACATAATCATGTGGAGGAACAGAAATTAGTATCAGCCTGTCCCAGAGCCTTTGGAAAGCCACCTCGCCCTGGCTCAGTGCCAGGCACCAGAGACTCTGTAAAGGCAGATGTCATCATTATAGCTCCAGAGGTGGCAAACCAGTCTGCCAGCCACACCGCCCCCCAGCCCCCGCCTGTTTTAACAGTTTCTAGCGGAGCATAGCCATGCCCACTCACGGACACAATGCCTATGGAGTAGCTGTCGGAGACCCTGTGTGGCCTGCACAACCTGAAATATTTACTATTTTGGCTCCTCACTGAAAATGTTGCCAACCTGTGCCAGGTTGACTCCTGTGTGCTAGCTCTAACTCTACCCCTTTCTCGCTCATTCAAGCACACAGGGGACAGCAACTGCTAGTAGAAGGAAACCTGGACGCTATGCTAATTATTTTTTCAAAAGCCAATCATTAGCAACATCCCATACTTTATTATTCGCGATAAAGGCCTCGCCTCATGCCTCCCAAGTGCTCTGCAAACGCTGGCACTGAGGATCAAAGCCGAGCCCTTGTTCTTCCCAGCCACAACCCTGCCAGGCCACCACGCGCGTCCCCTGTGGCCAAGAGTAAACCCTTGGCAGGCTGGCAGCTTCCAGAATGAGCAACCCAGATTAGTGGGAGTGGGTGACAAGGAGGAAGAAGCTGGGAAAACATGGGCTCTGAAAAATCCCAGAAGCAAGCACTACTTAGAGACGCCCACCCTTGGGCCTCCATCCTTGCTTCAGCTGCTCAGCACTCCCTGTGCGCCCAGCCTGAGACAGGTGCCAGGGTCAGACAAGGGCCAGGAGCAGAGGCCGAGCGCGGCCTGCCCCTGCCTTTGAGGGGCTCCGTCCTGGGTTGGGGAGGGGGTCCACACAGAGGGACATGTGAAGATCTGAGCGGGGTGAGCTGGGGCTGGGGGGAAGGACAGAGGAAAGGCCCCTGATGACAGATGAACTACTGAGGGGAAGAAAAAAAGAGGTGGACAGCCACACACCCCAGGCAGAGGGAAGAGGACACACTAGAGCCTGTGGTGACAAAGAGCACAATGTGTTATGTGTAGCTGGACTACGGCGGAGGGCAGGGCGGGGGGCAGCAGGGGACTCCCCAAGTTGAGGCTGAAGAGAGGGACCAAGACCTGAGGCCCTCATGTTGTAAGCTGAGGACTTCCACCTATACCTGGCAGGCCCTGGGGAGGTGGGGACGGAGGACTGAAGGGAAGGGACAGAATGTGGGTGTCAGAAGGGTGCTTCTGGAACCAGGAACCTGATGGACCGAGAGAAAACAGCCCAGGTCAGGCTGGCCAGCTAGCTGGGAGGTTGTGGCAACGGGCTGGGCCTCCTGGAAGCTGTCACCGTGGAAATGAGTTTAGAAGGAAGGCGCTACAACTCCTAGGGACGGACTGGAGGGCGTCAGCCGTGGGCCTGCCTAGCCTGATGCTCTGGCTTCTGTCACCACAGCCAGGGGAGGTGGTGGGGCCTTATTCGATGGAGTTTTGATGAATACCCCCATTCAAGGCCTGGGGGGGTTCATCAGTCCTAGCAGGAGTTTGGGCAGGGTTTATGGGTACACAGGAAGAGGGGTGTCTTTCAAGGGACCTGTGAATAAAGGAAACACTTTGCACCTGGCCAGAAGCCCCACAGCCACCCATTATAGTTCTGACGTAACAGTTACCTCTCAGGGGTCAAAAGCAAAGTGGGGATACACTGCTATGTGGCTCTCAGAAGAAAATGTGCATGAGGTGCGGAGCACAGACTCAATATTTAATATACTCCTTCCCTTCAGAAAAAACATGTCCCTCATCTCCACGCTGTGTGGAGACACAAGGCTGTGACACTTACCTGTGTTGTCTTCCACATCATAAACATTGGATTCCTGAAGATCAATAGTGGGAGATATGGGATAGAAGGTCTCAAGAACATGATTCTTAGTAGCTTCAACCTCCTCTCTGGAGGCGATGGTGGGCAGCGGATCCTTGGCGTTCAGTCGAGCTCCACTGGAACCACGGATCTGAAGGAGGAAAGACTCTACAAGGGGAGAAAGACGATTAGTCTACCCTGATCCAAAGCCTTACCTCTCAGCTCAGCCAAGCCTAGAGCCTTCATCCTACCATGCTTCTCAAGTCTTAACTGCTTTCCCAGCTGATCAGCCTAATGGCAGAAAACAAATCTTTGGTCAAGATGTTGAGAAGGGGACCAACCAGAGCACTCTTCTTCCTGTGTTCCCTTGCCAATGACTCTGAGGCCACCTGACAGTCTGGATTCGGGGCTGCCCCACACAGATCTTCCCAAGCACCTGCTCTATGCTGGGGACCCAGAAATGAGAGCTACCCTCTGCTCTCAAGAAGCTTCCTAGTTGGTAAGTGTATATGTAAGTACAAACCATACTCAGAGACAGCAGAGAGGAAAAACTGACCTCCTCTGGGAGGCCTGGGAACCTTCCTGAAAGTGGTATGCCTTTGAACTGGTTTCCAAAGGATGGATAAGAGCAGAGTTTCTCAACTTGGGCCCTACTCTCATTTTGGACTAGCTAACTCTTTGATGAGATAAACTGTCCTGTGCACCGTGGAGGTCTGCCAGCACGCCCGGCCCCCACCCACCAGATGCCAGTAGAACTCCCCCCGTTCGAGTCATGATAATCAGAAACGTCTCCAGACCCTGCCAAATCTCCCTTAGGGCGCAAAATGCCCTTGGTTGGTTAACAGTCACCCAGGCAAGAAAAGGGAAAGAAAAACATTTTAGTTCAGGAGGAACATGTGCGAAGGCACACAAGTGTGCTGCCCCACGGCAGAGTTTAGGGAGACAAACCAGGTGACGACCAGAATGTGGTAGGGAAGGAGGGAGGGGGTGAAGGGGGAAGAGACTAGAGGCTAAGAAGAAAGGCTATTAAACTCAACAACCAACAGTGAGGGAATATCAGGCCAGTCAGAAAGCCTCACCTAAGACAGATCGGCGTCCTGGCTACACAGACATCAGTTTATGAGGAAACACACACCTGACATACCAGCAAAGCTGCCACTGTGAGCGTGTGCGCATGCCCCTACCCGAGGTCTCCACAGGAGGCCACATGACACCTGGCAAGACGTGCCTGAAAGGCTCCCTGAGAACGGCCTCCTGAAGATTCTCCATGGAGCCAAATCTTCCTCTGGAGGTGCTCTGGACAGTCAAATCACAGCACCATGGTAACAGGTCAGGGGTGATGACCTTCTACATCTAACAGCTGGTTCGGTCCACAGCACCGCCACCTAATTAGCACGTGGTCTCCCTCAATGCGTGTGTAAAACAGGGATACCACGTCTGTGGATGGATGAACTCTGAGCCGCTTGGTAAAACACATCACGCCCACACCTCAGGAATAGTTTCCTAAAATATTTCCTGTTTCCTCACATATCATCTGCAAGGAAGATAAATGTGCCTGGACCTCTCCTAACCTTGGGTTTCAGATTCTCCCCACAGACCACTCTAGTGTGGTTTCCAATTCAATTCCCTCCACATCCCTCCTCCAGTGACAGCTCCAAATGGGGCAGTTTAATTAGAGGTAATAGCTGATGACGGGCCAACAAGTACTCCTCTATTAATGAGGTTCACTAATTTCCTTAGTGGTGCCATTACCTCTGCACAGCTGACTCCTTGCCAGGAAGTCCATACTCAAAAGGGGCAAGCTGGAGAAACCTGACCAAGCAGATGCCCTGAAAATCCCCAATCATTCCACAGCCGGTTTCCCTGCGCCAGGATTCCGCTAGTCGGAACGCTGGTGTGCCTGGAACATCCCTGCCGGAAACCCCTGGGGTGGTCATCACCCACCTGACCCTCGGTCGGCACTGCTCACGTGCCAGGAACTGTTAGACACCATGCACAAAAACAAGTGAGACACGGTCCCTGATGTCAGTTCACTTTAGTGGGAGGACAGAGGAGAGATTAGAGAATTCCAATATGGTACAACATTGCTCTGGTAATGAGAGGCACAATGGGCACCAGGAGCACAGAAGCGAACTAGCTGATTTCTGCACTCACGTAGGAACGGGGCTGGAGCCGAGCCTCACAGAATTTAGCCAAACGAGGGAAGTAGAAAAAAGCATTCCAGACAGAACATACAGCACAGTGCAAAAGGTATAAAAGCTTGATGCCAAAAAGCTGCAAGCGGCTGAAGTGTACACTTGGCCTGGGGGTGTGCTGGGGGTGGGGCGGTAAGAAGGAGAGAGGACCAGAAAGCCCAGCCAGCAGCCAGATCAGTGCATCAGATCATAAATGGCTGGAGTTTCTGGGAGGCAGTGGAGGGTCTGAAACAGGGGAGGGAAGTGAACTTTAGAAAGATCTCTCTAGCAGCTATGTGGAAAATGGATTTGGAAAAGGAGAAAAGCACGAATGGGGTAATAAGGCTCTGACCATCGAGTACAAGCAGAGACTTCCTGCGCTCTATTACCTCTTATCTTCAACATTTAGGCCCTCACGGGCACTCAACAGATACTAGATACGGCAGAATTGAGTCATGGGAAGAAGTGAGGAAAAACAAAAAAGACTGAGGACACCCGGGGCTCAGTGGGTTAAGCACCCTATTCTTGACTTCAGCTCAGGTCATGATGTCAGGATTGTGAGATTAAACCCCACATCGGGCACCGTGCTAGGCATGGAGCCTGCTTAAGATTCTCTCTCTCTCTCTCTCTCCCATCTTTCCCTTGAAAAAGAAAAAAAAGAACTGGTCTGCGGCTCAGGACAGGAGGATGTGTCTGATCCTACAAAAGTGGTCTGTGAAAGTTGGAAATGAGCACAGGCAAGGACACGGTGGTGGTGAGCAGGTAGTGGGGTTAAGAGTAGAAAGATAAAAAACAGACCAAGATGACCAACCTCGATTCCAGGTGGTGGATAACCTGTAGTTTCTGGCATAGATCCGCCTGGCCAGAGAGGGATGCTTGAGAATCTGAGATCTACACAGTTGTAACAGACTGTCCACAATGACTGGGCTGGGAGGAAAGAAGAGACATTTGGAGATTTAAAGCACAAAGCTGACTCTAAAATCCATCAACTAGAAACCTTACTGAGTTGGGGGAAACTTACCAGTAGGCCTCTCTCTTGGGGGTGTCTTCAGTGGAGTGCCAGAGACGGGCGTGAGAGATCACATTCAAAAGGCGTTCATCTTGGTTCTCTATGCAGTTCTTTGGATCAGCGACGAGGCTAAGCACTCTCTCAGGAAGTCCTTCTATTAACTTGGTCTTGGTAAGCCAGAGGGCCTGCTTTACACCTTTGGGGTAACCAATCACAAAAACAAAACAAACAAACAAAAAAAGAAGACAAGTAAGTATAAGTTGCTTAGGTCTGCCAGTAGCATCTTGGGGAGAGGTCTACCCTAAGAGAGACAGGATTTGTACTGTGACATCTGAGGAGTCAGAACTAAAACAAGAGTGGAAGCCAGGACAGCCGATTCCAACTCGATGGCAGGCGTGACTGTCTTCCTGCCGATGGTCAAGCTGACTGAGGTAGTGAGAGCCTGCACAGGAGCGATCCAAACAGCAGTGGAGATGGCTGGGATCGTAAGGCTGAATCTTGTGGGAAACAGTCCATCTGTTGCCTGCAAGATTCAGACAGACTCCAGACTCGAGGACTAGATCAGTATGCCAGCATTTCAAATCCTCCATCCCTTTATAACCAACATCCAAGTCCCTGATGGGAAAAGCCCATGGTCGGGGCACCTGGGTGGCTCAGTGGGTTAAGCCTCTGCCTTCGGCTCAGGTCGTGATCTCAGGGTCCTGGGATCGAGCCCCGCATTGGGCTCTCTGCTCAGTGGGGAGCCTGCTTCCCCCTCTCTGTCTCTGCCTGCCTCTCTGCTACTTGTGATCTTTCTGTCAAATAAATAAATAAATAAATCTTTAAAAGGAAAAAAGGAAAAGCCCATGTCTACCAAATAGATCCCATGTATTAGGTGTGGGCTGAGGATGAAGCCCATGCTGCTATATCAAGGGAAAACAGCTTCTGGAAATAATGGAATAACTTACTAATCATGAATAACTTCACGGCCCTGAGTTTGGGAGCACTGAAACAGATAATCTTTCACATCTCACCTAACCCTGAGCTTCTACAATGAGCTATCTTTAAGCAGATTTTTCTATGTAGAAGCCCTATGAAATGCACTGCTGTGATTTTTCGGAAGGATCACGCATTCTATTTATTACACAGGATCCTCCCTGGCCTCGGTACTGGAAGGTCAGGCTTCTCCTGGGATAGTACAGTTTTGTCTTACAGATATGGTGAACTGCATAACTGAAAATGTTCCTCTCTATACCAGGGGTCAACAAACTTTTCCCTCAAGGGCCAGACAGTAAATATTTTCAGCTTCTGAGCCATACATTCTGTTACAACTGCTCATCTCTGCCTCTGTGACAATGGAAGCAGCCAGGTGCTACAAGTAAACAAGTGAGTGTGGCTGTGTTCTAATAAAACTATTTACAGAAACAGGCAAGTGGCCGGGTCAGCTGACACTGCTCTGCACCCTTAACAGGCCGAGAGCTAAGTTTGGGGCTCCCCTTTAGCAAGCGGAACCTCACAGAATGGATTTTTTGTATTCAACTCACTGTTTTGTTTCTCCTTCTTGTAGATTCCCTGACGTGTATGTTTTTAATTTAATTTGGCTGTGCTGTAAAGTTTCTGTAAGATGCCTGAAATACTTTTCAGGAAAAGGATGGGATATAAATAAACAAAAATAGATTTGATTCAGACTGCTTCGTTTTCAGACAGTAAGGAATGACAGCTATTGTCAGTGGGATGGGCTGTGATGCCAAGCAGAAGTCCCTTGCTCCCCCTTCCCCAGATCTGGCTTCCCTGAGGGAAGAACTGGCCCAGCGTTACGGACCTAAGCTCTGCATCAAATCCACATCCCAGCCCCCTACCCTCAGAATAAAGTTAATACTGTATTCTTGTCCATGGCTGTAGTCACGAATTGACAGCAGGCTGGTGACGGCTTTGGTTAGCAGGCTACTCTAGCCAGCACGTATCTTCATTTGTAAAGCTATGCCTGAGATTAAACCGAGCCTAGGATACTCTGTGGGGGAGACACTCTCAAGCAATCTCCTTTGTGCTAATAAATGAAATGCTATGAAGGCAATGAGACTTTTCACTTTGAGGCTTATAGGACATGGTAAATACAATCACTTAGAAATAGAACTTCTGGATTTTATGGTGCAGCAGAAAAAGCCCTAGATCAGAGTCAGATAACCTGAATTTTAGTTCTGGCACTGCCGTTGTTCTTTAAAGTTGACAGTGGATTAAAATATTGAGATTTCATGGTTCCCTAGGATATGAATAATACGTAATCATTAGAGCTGCCATTTACTGAGCACCACCATCTACCCTGTGCCAGGAACTTTATCTACAGATCAGGTGGGGTTTTATGGAATGGAGGATGAAATTCAGAGACTAAAGAATTTGTTTCAAGTCACATACCCTGTAAGTGATGATGGAGAGGAGAATCTGAGTCTGTCTATTCTAAAGCCTAGTAATGTTACAAGGGTCACACAAGGGTGGCGCACCTGGATGGCTCAATCCTTAGCATGGACTCTTAATCTCAGAGTCATGGATTCTAGCCCCATGCTGGGTGTGGAGCCTACTTAAATTAAACAAAATGGGGGGTGGTGGTGCCAAGTCTTGTGAGGTCCATTACAATAACCGGGTAGGGCAATGGGAATGTTTAGATGCTGGAAATTCAGCCTTCAGGAATGGGTTTGAGTGGCTTAAGAGGCTGGCCAGTTAAGTTTTTTTCAAATCTAGGATTTATTCTTTGGTTTAGTCCCCAAATCCTGCCAGGTCTCTTTCTTTCCTAATTACTCCTTGGAAAATACTGCTCCCACTGACCTTGACCATTTTGTGTTTCCAGAACCTGCCCCATCCCCACAGTGATTTGGGGACTAAGGAAGAAGAGGTTAGAAGAATAAAGAAAGGGACTCTCAATAAAAAGCTCACCCACCCCCATGGACTCTGGAAAATAATTCTGGTCCTGCTCTTAGACCGGTTTCGTTCAGCTCAGTCATTATGACCTGTTCTTAGTAAAAGGGGGGCAGAAATAGGCTTGATGGCTCTTGGATCCAGAACCCTTCCTTGAAAACATCTCAGCTCTGACCTCTGACAGAGGACATTGACCTAGGACACAAGACAGGTAGCCCTGGGTTCACTATTTACCCACGGCACCTGTGTGGGCACCTCTGTCACATTCACCAATCCTGCCAAAAGAGGCCATAGACCAGATTAAGCATGCTTTCTGCTGTCTCTTTCAACTATAAACTCCCTCCAACGAATCATTCAATGTACAGTTTTATCTCCAGGGTATTAAGAGCTGGAAGGGTCAATGTTGATCATCTAATCAAAACCACTGAGTTCACAGAAAATGGAGGCTCCGGAAATTTCAGCCACTTGTCCCAAATCACACAGGGACAGACCAGAAACCAGGTCTTTTCACTTCGCCATTCAACCTAACACTAACAGAAGCACACTTCTCATCCTACTTAAACCTGAAACCCTCAGAAGATGTCATCACCACCCCTCGCAGCCGAAGAAACCGAGACCCACAAAGTTGCAAGGCCACGGAGAGTTGGGGTCAGTGCTGGGCGGAGGAAGGAGATCCCCTCCCACCCGTCCTAGGGCCTCACCCTCGAGGAGGCGGCAACGCTGGTGGAAGACGTAGCAGGCCTGATCCTTGTACAACGGCTGCTCGTGAACCGGGATTGGGCGGCGGAACTTTGGGTGCGTCCAACCGGGGTCCCAGGGCGGGAAGACCGGCCTCGCCAGCCCGGGCATGAAGTGCATCTTCCCCGCGTACGTGATGGGCTCCAGTCCCGGGATCTCGTACACCCTGTCCAGGGGACGAGCCTCGGGCTTCCGCGTAGAGCGCACGCCCCACTCGTACGCCCCGCGTCTCGGAGCCCCGCAGTCCCCAAGGCCGAGCCGCCCAGGGCGAACCAGTGCCCGCCTCGCGGGCCCCGATACCAACGCCATACCAACTTGATCCCCCTCAAGACCTCCACCTGGACGCCGCCATGTTCCTGCACGCAAGGCCTGCTGGAACCGAAAGGGGCTGGGCGCCGAGGCTCGTATTTTGAGTGGCAGCCACTTCAACCAATCATATTCAGTACATTCTTACCTTGCCCCACCCCTCCAGCTGTTTTCACTTTCTCATAGGTGAGACCCTCCTCCCGCCTCCCGGAGTAGGGGGGGCAGCACCTGGAGGAACGCGTCTCGAGGGGAGGCGCAGGTGTGTAGGTGAGTGGTCTTGTTGGAGGCTGCAATAGGACCAGTGTTAGAATACCAGTATTTCAAACCCGAATTTAGGGAAACCTTGACCGCTTACGGGCAGCTGAAGCTTGGGCAGGGCACTTCCCTCCGAGCCCCAGTGTCCCTCATTGTAAAAATGGGTTAGAAATGCGTAAGTTAGCGTGCCTGCACAGCTCCCGGCCCGAAGTGGGTGCACTGAAGTTTCTTGACTCACCACTCACTTCCCACGCTGCGGAACCTCGACCGCTGCCCCTCCAGGAGTCCGAGAGTGGCCTTGGCCACCACACCAGCTCTGCATCCGACTGCGCGCCCCTTCCCCGGCGGGATCTAGTTTCCTCCCCTTTCCTTTGGGTTTCCCTGTCTGCCTTCTAGAAACAAGGCCTGAGCTATGGAGGTGTTCTTTGCTCTTTGTGCCCACCAACACCGGTTTATCAAATGATTGCAGTGTGTCAGGCGCAGTGGGGAGCGTCGGGTTTTCGTTGGTGAATAAAATAGCTATGGGATGTAGAGCGTATGGGCAGAAAGTAAGTAAAGTCAATAAATAAGCAATTGGAACACGCACACGTATTTCCTATTCCTTTCCTCCTTTTTAGCATTTAACACTAAATGTCGCGTTTTCCATTTTGATCTTGTCTAATGACTGTCTCTTCCACCAGAATGTAAACTCCATGAGTGCAGGGGGTTTTGCTTCCTCGCTGCTCTGTCCCTTGCACCTAGACGAGTGCCTAGCACTAGTAAATACATGCTAAATGAATCAATACATAATCGAACTAAATAGAGTGAGAGGAAGTGACCTTTAAGAAGGCCTGAAGGGTGAGGAGAATCATCCCACCAGGGACAACAGGATGTGTCAAGAACTGGCTTAAAGTAGTGCGTCTTAGACTGAAGAAAGAGGTGAGGCTAGGAGGAGGCAGGAATCAGGTCTTTAAAGTTCATGACAGACTTGGCCAACTTCTCTGCCAATTTCCAAAATACCAAAGGAAGTAGGGTAGTTAAGACACAGAGAAGGTAAGTTTAAGGCAAATACTAATCGGAATAACCCTCACGCTGTCTTGCAGTTTACAATGAATAAATAGAGCTTTCCCTTCTCTCACTTTATCTTGCAAAAACTTCAGGAGTAAAAAAAGCATAAAGAGGGCTCCAGACTTCATTTGCTCACCATACACACCTGGTCCATAGCACAAGATAAAAACGGGTTGCATTACTAAGATATCATGCTAGGCTGCAAGCTCTCTAAAGGTAGAGAGCCTGTATCCTATTTACGTCTTGTGTCCCAGCATGTAGCACTGTGCCTGGCTCTCAGACCTTTTCTATAAACTGAATGAACATTCACCATTCACTGGAGCCTTCCATATGCCAGCCTTGTGCTTAGTGGTAGAAAGAATAAGACATCATCCTTGTCCTCAAGGGGGTTGCAGCCTGCTAAACCTTCCTGAAGTCATAGAGCTCATGAACAGTAGATCCAAGTTTTCTGAAACCAAACCCTTTCTTGTATAAGAGAAAGATATATTGCACACAGAGGGACTGCCCTTCTAAAATCAAGTGGTAAGAGGATTTGGACAAGTTCTGATCAGAAGGAGCCTGGGGACGAGGCAGGAAGATTGGATTCAAGCCAGAAGTCAACTGGGGAGCTGTTAAATGTTGCTAAACAGGAGACTGGTGTGATCAGAACTGGTGGCAGGTATGCTGATGGATGGTGTAGGGAGAGACTGGAAGCACATCCTCTGGGACCATGGGAAGCTCCAGTGTAAATGGACATGGGAAGCAGGATAAGTAGAAAAGGCCTTAAAGATTAGGAATCACGGGAAGTGTTTGGTAACCGAGAAACTGGACCTCCCTGTCTTAGGAGTTAGGTTGACCTTGGGTATGTTATTAACCACCCCCAGACCCCAGTTTTCCTATTTAAAAAATGACATCTCTAGTACCAGCCTCATTATAAGGATTAAATTAAATGCAGCAGTTTGGTGGGTGACTTACCTGAAGGAAAGAAATTAGACAAAAGAGACATCTGGGTGGCTCAGTTGCTGAAGCGTCTGCCTTCAGCTCAGGTCATGATCCCAGGGTCCTGGGATGGAGTCCCTCATCAGGCTCCTTGCTCAGTGGGGAGTCTGCTTCTCCTCTGCCCCCTCCCCCCACTCATGCTCCATCTCTTCTTTCTCTCTCTCTTGAAAAAATAATTTTAAAAATCCAAAAAACATATACTATTTAAAAAAGAAACTAGACACAAAAGAATACATTGGTATCATTCTGTTGACATAAAAGTAAAAAAACCCAGCAAAAATGAACTACAGTGGTTAAGTTTCTACACAAAGTGGGCAAAACTAAGGAAAAGCAAGGGAATGATTATACCAAAGGTCAGGATGATGGTTATTTTGTGGGGGATGGGAGGTGATCAGGAAGGGATACTTATGAGGGCGTTCTGGGTCACTAGCCAAGTTCTTTGTACTTGACTATGTGGTAGTTACAAAGGTGTTCCTTTCTAACATTTTAACTTACTTCTAAATAATTTTGACAACCGTTAAATTGTACATAACTATTATATTTTCTCATTTAAACTATTTTTTTTAATTCAATGAGCTTTTCTATGTAAAGTGCTTATCTGGAAACTTTGGGTGCCAGCTCGGATCATTGCACCCTGTCTGCCTGCCTCCCCTTCCAGGCAGCAGGACTCAGGGTGAGTCCTCCCTGACCCAGTGCTCACACAGAGTTGGGCACCTGCGGGCCTCAGGGCGAATGGGAGCAATCAAGGTGACCAGAGTGTAATCCACATGTTTTCCCTCTTTCTCAGGCCAACGGGAGAGGCCCCGGGCCTGTGGCCTCGGAATCGGACCTGATCTGGGAAGAGCACCAAGTTGTCCCTCCCAGGCTGCTCAAGCCCCACCAATGATGGATGAGAGGGAAGAGGAAGCCGATGAGGAAGCCTGGCTGCAGCTTCGGCCGGTGGAGCCCTTGCCCTCCCAGTGCTGTGGCAGTGGCTGCTCACCTTGTGTGTTTGACCTCTACCACCAAGAGCTGGCAAAGTGGGAGGCAGCCCGAGCCAACAAGGACAGGAGCCTGCTGAGTGGGGAGCAGTCACAGGTGAGGGAGGGCTGCTCCTCAGCCAAGACGGGTCAAGGTGGCAGTGTCAGCACCCTGCGCCCGTGTGGGGAAGATTTCCCTGACTCTGCACAGCAGAGAGATTCGGGTTCAAAGCCTGGCCCAAAACTAGGCATGGGGTCGGCCCAGGTGTGAATGAGGTTTGGGCATTTTACAGGAGAGAGATCTGTGAGTCATGACATTCAGAGAAGAATTCCTGGAGGAGGTGCAAGTGAGTGGAATGTTAAAGGTGGTGGGCTGAGACTTGGAAGACGTGAATTTGAATTCCTGCTCAGGGTGTGACCTTGGACAAGGAAGCCACTACCATTCAGGCCTCAGTCTCCCCACATGGAAAATAAGGATATTAGATTAGATCATCTTAAGGTCCCATCAATTTCTAAATTCTACAAATCTGGATTTTAACAGGTTTGAAGGGTGAGTAGGTATTTCATATGTCTGAGATGAGTGTTCTGGATAAAGGGCACAGCTTTTGAGCAAATAAAGATTCCCAAACAGGAAGCAGCAAGGCATTCTTGGTAGAACAGAGAAGAAAAGGAGGCTTGAGGTTCGTCCACAGGGCCCTGGAGTGTCCAGCCAAGGAGGCTGCACTTTATCCTGGGGCTGACAGAGCTGCAGAAGACTTCCAAGTAGGGGAAGCTCAGTGTGAAAAGCTCGGGCCTTCTTTGATCAGAGCATGAAAGGGAGGTGAGGCGGGACAACTCAAAAAACTGTCCACATGGGGAGTCTGGGTGGCTCAGTGGGTTAAAGCCTCTGCCTTCGGCTCAGGTCATGATCCCAGGGTCCTGGGATCGAGCCCTGCATCAGGCTCTCTGCTCAGTGGGGAGCCTGCTTCCACCTCTCTCTTTGCCTGCCTCTCTGCCTACTTGTGATCTCTGTCTGTCAAATAAATAAATAAAATCTTTAAAAACAAAAACAAAAACTGTCCACAGAGAGCCTGTCCAGAAGGGAAAGCAAGAAGGGTGCTTGTGCCTGTTTGCATGTCTGCTGGACCCCAGGTCCTAGCTGTTGGATATTTTCCTGTTACAGAGCTATCCGTCCAAGCTGAGCCCAGAGACCTTCCTGGCCTTCCGCATCAGTGCCATGGACAGACTCACCGAGGACACTTACCATGTTCGGTTCGCACTCCCCAGGAACTGCCAGCTCGGCCTGCAGCCTGGCCAGCACCTCATCCTACGGTACACTCAGGTAGTGGGAGGCCAAAGCTTCACAGCCCCTCTTGGTCATTTGCTTTCTGTGTGGCTGAGGGCAACTTGCTCAGCCTCCCTTAAGCCTCCATTGATCACCCTTAAGACAAACATAGTGCCCCCTGACTCAGAGGATTCTGGGATTGTGTTTTCATAACAACTAACAGCAGCAACAGTAACAGCAAACACTAACGTGGCATTTACTCTCCAGCACACAGTTCTGTGTGCTAGGACTGCCTCCTAGAACACCTAGGAATTCACTGCATCCTCACAAAACCCTGTATGGAAGGTACCATTATCATTCGCCAGAGGAAACTGAAGTCAGAGAGGTTCAGTAACTTGCCCAATGTCACACAGTTAAGAAATGGTGGAACCACAATTTGAAGGCAAGCAGTCTGGCTCTAGAGCCTGTGGTATGAATCTAATATTAGTGCCAGTTGAGAGGAAGGACACTTGTCCTTGAGAATAAGGGACTTGCCCAAGATCACATAGCTAGTAAGTCCTGCAGCCAGGATTCAAACCCCCAGCCTGACTGCCCAGCTACACTCTACCAGTTCTCTGAAGTTCCTTCCTCTTCCCAGTCTCCTTCTGCCCTCTCCCTCAACTTTGACCCCCTCACTCTGCACTCTCCTCCACTGGCCCAGGGACAAGGCCCTTTGGGACCTGCAGGGGGAGGCATCTGCTAGGTGGTTGACTCTGGGTCAGAGGCTCAGCAGAGAGACACGAACTCTAGATGTGAGTGTGGGAATCACCAGGCGGCACCTGGGTGGCATTTGGGGGTGTATGTGGCGTGGAAAGAGGGAAGGATGGAGGACCGAATCCTGGCAACTCCAGCATTTGTGGTATTGGCAAGAAGTGGGGGAACCAGCAGAGCCGACAGAGGACAAGGAGAGTGTCTTACTACGGGTCACACTCTAGCCACTTGCCTCATGCCATCTCCCGGTGTTGGCACCCAGTGTGTCCAGCCTGAGGCCTGGCTGGCTGTCATGAAAGCTCACTATCCCAGTGGCTCCAGGGCAAGTCACAGCCCCATGCAACCCTCCATCCATAAGTCAGGGCTGCCCAGCATTCCCTGTCCCTAGCTTGGCGCCTCTTCTCCACCCTCTCTGCTGCTCCAGCGACATTCCTAACATAGGTAGCTAACCGTGTCCCTCCTTTCTCATGTTCCAAGGAGGCTCCTGAGGCTCCGGTTTCCTTTCCCACGGAGTCCTCCCTGCTCCTTCCTCACACATGTGCTTTGCTCCAGCCCCGTGACCCACCCACCAGTTCCTGGCTTGCTCTGCATTTCCTACCTCTAAGCTTGCCCAGGCTGTGCCCTCTGCCTGGAATTCCTTCCCGTCCTGTCCCCATTTTCACCTGTGAGTGGCCTGCCTTTTTCATAGCCAGGAGGGTAACAAAAGTTCTAGGAGGCCTCCTGAAGCTCCCCGGATGAGAGTGGTCCCTCCGTCTGGAGCATGTCTGTCTTTACCTCTGTGACAGCAGATGTCACAGTGCTCTTGGCATCCAAGCCAGGCCACAGGTTGTGTTTCTTATTTCCCTGTGTGTTCCCCAAGCGTTCCTTCAATATTTCTGTCTAGCTTCTCGCTTGTGATGCATTAAGATGGGGCCTTTTAATTTTTTATTATTTTAAAGACTTTAAAGATATTTATTTATTTACTTATTTATTTATTTGACAGAGAAACAGCTAGAGAGGGAACACAAGTAAGGGCAGTGGTAGAGGGAGAAAGAGGCTTCCCGCTGAGCAGGGAGCCCAACTCGAGGTTCAACCCTCAGACCCTCAGATCATGACCTGAGCTAAAGGCAGACACTTAACAACTAAGCCACCCAGGAGCCCCTTATTTTAAAGATTTTATTTATTTATTTATTCGTCAAAGAGAGAGAGAGAAGGGAGCAGGGGGCAGTGGCAGGCAGAGGGAGAAGCAGGCTTCCTGCTGAGCAAGCAGCGTGTTGTGGGACTACATCCCAGGATCCTGGGATCATGACCTGAGCCAAAGACAGACGCTTAACCGACTGAGCCACCCAGGCATCTTTTTTAAAAGATTTATTTACTTGTTTGAGAGAGAGAGTGCATGCCCAAGTAGGGGAAGGGGCAGAGGGCGAGAATCTCAAGCAGACTTCCCAGTGAGCACAAAGTCTAAATGGGGGCTTGGTGCCAGGACCCTGAGATCATGACCTGAGCCAAAACCAGAGTTGGACGCTTAACCAAACGAGCCATCTAGGCGCCCCAGGGTGGGGTCTTTTTAATCTTTCCACATGTCCAAGAAGAAAGTTTTGCACACAGTAGGATTCAAAGGAGGAGTGCTTGGGTGTTTCTGGGAAGCTCTGAAGTGTTGTGTGAGGAACCCTGCTCTGGAGTCAGTCAGAGCTAAGGATGGTATTTAGCTCAAGCAAGTAACGTCCAAGCCTTGGTTTCCTCATGTGGGTTATTGGGGTCTTTTGTTTGTTTGTTTGTTTTAAGATTTTATTTATTTATTTGATAGACAAAGATTACAAGTAGTCAGAGAGGCAGGCAGAGAGAGAGGAGGAAGCAGGTTCCCCACGGAGCAGAGAGCCCAATGTGGGCCTCGATCCCAGGACCCTGGGATCATGACCTGAGCCGAAGGCAGAGGCTTTAACCCACTGAGCCACCCAGGTGCCCCTTTTGGGTTTTTTTGTTTAAGATTCTACTCATTTATTTGAGAGAGAGAGAGAGAGTGCCTATGCTCACAAGCTGGGAGAGGGGCAAAGAGAGAGGGAGAAGCAGACTCCCCAGTGAGCAGGGAGCCTAATGACACAGGACTTGATCCCAGAACCCTGGAATCTCGACCTGAGCGGAAGGCAGACCCTCAACCAACTGAGCCACCCAGGCGCCCCAGGTTATCATCTGTTAAATGAGGTAACGTGCACAATATGCTTGGTGCGTAGTAGTTATCGACTACAACATGACTGCTACAATTATTACTTGTCATTATCATCCTAGCCCCATTGTTGATAACATCATAGAGAGGATTCGTGCATGAGGTCAGGCTTTGGACTAGGGCACCGTCAAGGATCCTTCTAATTCTGATGCTCTTGGTACATGGTAGTAAGTGTTTAATAAACATTAACAGTCTTTCTCTTTCTTGTTCTGTGGTCAAGAAGAGGTCAGGAAACACCACAGTGATGTCCTAAAAACAACTCCCATCATCAGTGGACTCTTTGAAGACTTTGCCATCTCTGATCCTATAGAACCACACCACAGGGACACATGTGGTTGTCCTCACTTTACAGAGGGGCAGCTAAGGGATCACTGACCTGCCTGGGTCTCACAGCCAGCGCATGGCAGTGGGGGAGCCCAGCGCCCCTTTTTTCTGCTCCACCTTCAGTGAGGACCACTGGGGACAGCTGGGCCCCAGCTCTCACCAGCCTGGCATAGAGGAGGTACCTATAAGCATTTGTTGGCCTGGCTGACTGCCTGACCATATACTTCTCTTCCCCAGAGGGGAGGTGGACGGTTTAGAAATTCAGAGAGCCTATACACCCATCAGCCCTGCCAACGCAGAAGGATACTTTGAAGTTTTAATCAAGGTGAGCCAACCCACGTGGGTGCCCTTCAGACAGTGTGGACTGGACTCTGTTTGGCCTCTGGGTCGGGATGGGGTGGTGCTCAGCCATGTGGGAAAAGCCAGTGTGTTCACATGGGAGGAGGCTGGCTTGAGGAAAGAGCAGGGGGAGTAAAGGAAGCCTTCTGCCATCTCCTTCTTTCCCAGGGCAGGGGTGCAGGTTGGCACCTCAGACCCCAACAGAGACTGGTTTTAGGAAAAGGAAGCTCAGACCAAGAAAGGTCACGCTGTTCCCTTGTGCTTTCTCAGCTCTTTGTGGAAAGTGAACCTTGGGCCCAGGGGAAGGGGCGGCCGAGTCGCCGGCCCCTGCTGTGTACTGGTTGCTGGGCTCCAGAGAGGAGTCAGAGAGAGTGCCCGCCCCGGGACAGAGGGCCAGACCAGGGCAGGATGATGGGATGGACGCCATGACAGGAGGCCCCAACCCAGTTCAGGGCAGCTGGGGTGCAGGGAAGGCAGCGGGCCTTCCCAGCAGAAGCTGAGTTAGAGCTGCTAGTTGAAGTGAAGGAATGGAGAACCGGCAGGGAAGGGTGAGAAGGAAGCTCTCAGTGCCGTGTTCCCAGCGTGCGCAAGGGCAAAGGAGGCACAGCTGGGGGAGCCGTTAGTGACCTGTCCCGGCCTAGAAGGGGGCGAGCAGGCAGAAGTTGGGGCACGCAGCACCTCGTGAATGGGACTAAACTGAGACCATTCTCAGGGTGGAGACGGCGCCGGGGCGTTGGAGTTGGGCCTTGACCAAGGGATACAAATTGGCAGTGGTAGGAAGTGGCATTCCAGGCCTCAGCCTGGGCAGATGACCAAAGGGAAGGAGGTGTGAGACAGGGTCTGTGGGAACTGTACCCAGTCTGATTGGCAGGAGGGGTGCTTGTGGGGCAGCCGAGGTGGGTGTGGCACTTGGCAGAGATGAGATGAACAAAATAGTCTGGGTACAAACCGCCCCCCATCCCCCCAGGACCCAAGGTGTCAGCACCAGATATATAAGAGATCCTGAAGATCCAATTATGTGGAAAAAATAATTAGGTTGAAGTACATGAAACTTCTGATACTCTAACATTTTTGACTTACAGAAACAGTGGTTTCATACAGGTCAACCTACTACATAGTCGACATTGTCATTTCCCACACAGAACCCTAGGGAACAGTGGTATTTAAGAATAGCTTTCACATCCTTTATCATCCTTGTAGCATGGGAATTATTATTCCCCTTTCATTGATAAGCAAACTGAGACCCCAGGAGGACCCAAGGCTCCACAGGGAGTAGGAAGTTTGGCCGGTGAGTGAGCCTGGCCTCCTGCCTCCAGGACCCGAGCACTGTCTTGGCTCCTGCCTTCCCTGACTGCACTCAAAGCCCGAGTGTTTATTTCCTCACACAGAAGCTTGGATGGGATCCCTTCTCCACGCAACTGTTTGTCTGGGAGATTCCACAAATCCTCTCCAAATGGCCTGCTTCCCCAAGCTGCTCGTCTGGGTGTGTTTCTGTTGAAAGGATAAGCCTGGAGACAGTTCTTCAGGGCAGCTGGATCTCTCCCAGCTGCAAGGCTGATTTTCTCCTCATTTACCGGAAAGCCTCTCTTTAGAGAGATGCTTAATTATCCCTAAGCCGCTGGCTGGGAAGAGCTGGAAATGTCTTTGCAAATTGGGAAGGCACTCGGGTTTTTTAGGGTTACCTCCCGTGTGGATGGGAGGGAGGAACTCTCATCGCTCAGGCACCTTCTTGGCACCACGCACTCTTTCCAGCTTTCCAACTGTTTCCATCTCCTTTCAGCCTCATAACCGTCCTGGCAGAGTAGATCGTATTATCCCACTTTACAGATAAAGAAACTGAAGCTCAGAGTGGTGATGTCACTGTCCCAAGGCCCCTTGGGTAATGTGACCCCACATGGAAGAATAGAAATTCAGGGTCGGTTCTGTTGGACAAGTGTGTGTTGAGCTGGCTCCGTGTGGGTGCTGGAGGCACAGAAGAATCCTTCCTCTCTCCTTGAGCGCTGTCTGTGCCATAGGGCCACTCAAGCCACAGCTGGGCCTGTGCCTTCCCCAAGACTGGGGTCAGAAAACCGGTGTGCTTGCCTCCAGAAAGTTAAGAGAACTGTAGCCTCCCTTGCAGACTTCTGGCAGGAGGGCTGAGGCTTTCCCTTGCTTTATACATATGGTACCCAGCGAAGTCAGCGATGCTACCAGAGGTAGCTGTGGTTGCTTAAAAGCACGACTGGTAACCTAAGCCCAGTCTCCTTCAAACTGAGTTGTATTCTTCCAGTCCTATTAGAGCTTCCCCCTCCCCCTCACATTCCCGTGTCTTGGGCTGTGCAGTGGCAGGCAGAGGGAGAAGCAGCAGGGAACCTGATGAGGGACTTGATCCCAGGACCTTGAGATCATAACCTGAGCTAAAGGCAGACACTTAACCAACTAAGACACCCAGGTGTCCCTAGTAAATGCAGTCTTACCTAACCTGCAAGGTCCAGCTCAAATGCCTCCTCCTCCAGGAAGCCATCCTTGATCTTACTCCATTAGAAGTGACTGTACCTCCTCAGGGCTCTCTCAGCATTCTGTCCTTTTCATGGGGTATTAGGTAGTGTCTACCTTGAATGTATTTTGGTCCCTCCTAGTTTGTGAGCTCCTTCAGGAGGGGTCCTGAATCTGGATTAATTGATTGATTGATTCATTCATTCATTGAGCTATTTATGAAGTCTTTCCCAAGGTTCAGACACTGGCTATCTTCATGGAGCTTAAGGTCTAGCTGTGTTCCCTATAGCCCCAGCATGGTGCCTGGCCCCCAGTGGGCAGGCCCACAGGAAATGTGGACTGCCCACTCCCATGAGGGAATCCCCTGCACAACCTTTACTTTTATCAGCCAGCAGGAGACAGTGACAGGTAATACAGAGGCTGCAAACGAGTGGCCTAAGAACTGATTGCAGCACATAGATGTATTTGGTTTGGGCCTACACAGCGTTTTAAAATTTAGAATTAGTTTCTGACATTTCAGAGATGGGTAATTTTACATGGAAATGTGGATCTTTTGCCCTTCTTAGAAAATCAGAAGATAGAGCATCATCAGCCCCACAGACTACATCCCGGGATCTGCAAAGTGACTTCCTCCTTTAGAAGGAGCATTCCTGCACTCACTAGTTTACCACAGTCCCCACCACCCCCTGTTGCCTCCCTGATACTGAGTGTCAGTTGACGTTACTCATCTCTTACCCAGTTCTGTACTCCGTGCTGTGACATTCAGGACACCTGTGGTCCCGTGGGTCAGAGACCTCTGAAGGTAAGGCTGTCAGCCCTGTGATTCTTATCCCAGCCTCACCATTTCCCTTCTGGATAAGCTTCTGGGTTCATCTGAAAATTGGGAATGAAAGTACCAACTCAGGGGCGACTCAGAAGGTCCTCTGAGATGGCACCTGTTGAGCACGTGGCCTGCTGGAAGGGCCGCACGTTAGTGGCTGACATGGTTGGTACAGGTAGTATGTACGTGTCTCAGTGAGGTCTCTTTGTGTTTGCTCCCAGAGCTACCCGACTGGGCTGATGTCCCGATACGTCAGGTCCTGGAGCACAGGAGACACAGCTTTCTGGCGAGGACCTTTCGGCGACTTCTTCTATAAAGCCAACCAGGTCAGTGCCAGCACGCTAGGCCCTCAGGAGACGCCTCCCACCTGAGCCTCCAGGACCACGGTTTCCATGTGTCAGGCTGTAGAGTCACACTGTGCCATTCTTCCTGAGTCCAAGCCCAAACCCAAGAGTGTCCTTGGGGTTGGACGTGGGAGGAGACGGAACGGGCCTCTGCACATGCTCTAGAACTCTCTAGAGCTGCCCATTGCTTAGCATATCCACACTCACATACTTGGTATTCAGGAATCCTATGCTGCCAGACCCTGCGATATCTTTCCACTGTCACATTCCAGCTACAAAACCATGGAGACCACTCCCTTAAATACGCCTCATAGCTCTCCACTCGGGAACCCACTGCATCCCAGCCTGAAGGCTCTTCCCCTCATCTTCCTGGCATGTGCATCACCTTCCCTGAGGGGCCCGGGAAGAATTAGTCATTTCTCATCAGTTGGTGCGTATCTGGAAGGCAGCTTGGCAGTGGGTACCAAGAGTCTTAAGAATCTTCAAATCCTTTGACCCAGGGATTCCGCTCCTGGAAGTCTGTCTTGTGGAAAGGATCCCAATGCTGCCTCTTGTGCACATGTTCACGGAGGCTTTATTTATAATAGCAGGAAACTGAATATGCAGCCATAGGGGGACAGCTAAGTGCACGGGGTTACAGGTACTTGATAGAATATTATCCTGGATTTTAAAATAATGTTAATAAATGTATAATGTATATATATATGCTTATGCTGTAAGATCAGGTGACAAATGCTATGTATGAAACTGAATGCGCAAGAGGTTTGGAAAACAAAGTTTAAACGCACAGAAAATATGCAAAAAGAAGCAATGCAGGGGTAGTGGCTCTGGGTGGTAGAATTATGGGTGGTTTTTGTTTGCTTCGTTATACTTTCCAGATCATCCTCAGTGAGCCCCTACTACCTTTATAATTAGGAAACAATGCAAAACAAAAGCAAATGAAAAAGAATGAATCATTCCTTTCTCTCCATTGTTTTTATTTAATACGAAAAGAGCTTTTATTGTTTTTTTTTTCCTTATTACACATACGATGCGTGTTCATTACCAAAAAAAGAAAAAAAGAAATCAGATGTAGACAGGCAAAAAGAAGAAAGGAAAGCACACCTGCAGGCCATCTACCCGGACACACCAGCCTCTCTACCTTTGCAGATAACTTTGCAGCTCCTCTTCGACACAGGGTGGAAGGCCCATGCACGCATCCATGTTTGTGTGTGTAACAAGTGTGTGCACCCACATACATGTTTACAACACCATGAGACACGTGTGTGGCACTGCCTATGGGCCAGGCCCTCATGTCCGTGCTAAGGGTTTAGTTTACCCCACCACAGCTCTGGGGTACTGCTACCCCCACTTTACAGATGTGGCCGGTGTCTGGGTGGCAGTAGCCCTCGACAGCGTGCTCCCTGTGTCAGCCTTGCTCAGCCTTGCATTTTAGTTGAGAGTGTCCCCGTGTCCCCCAGGCCCTTGTCAAGGGACCCGAATTGTCCCTGTTTCCCCCTGACCTAGAGGGGACTCCTGATGCACACTGTCTTGACCATCCCTTCCGGGGGGAGCCTCCCTGCACCCACAGAACACCCCTGCAGAGCCCCGGCCCTTCCCATCCAGGGGTGTTGTAGGGCCAGACAGAGACATGGCGTCTCACACACAAACTTGGCCTCTGGGACGCACAAAGGCGTGGTTCTGTGCCCGTGGGGGCACCGGGCTGCTCTGGCCCTCTCCCTGGCCCTGTCTTGCCGCTCTGCAGTCACCTTCATTGTAGATGGGACATCGTGACCACCCTGAGGCTGGCACGTGAGCATATCTCTGTGCGTTCCTGCCAGACATTCACAGGTCTCCACATGGGGCCATACATGGGGCAAACAGACGAGGCCCTGTCCTCCAGAAGCTCACTGTGTGATGGGGGAACAGACGCCCACACAAATGGTGGCGGTACAGCATGACTGATGTCATGAGGAGGGGGTACAGAGGACTGTGGGGATGCAAAGGAAGGACCCCTCACATGCTCCTGGCTAGGGGAAGACTTTCCAGAAGAGACCCCGAGGGGTGGTGGGAGGAGGAGGAGGAGCAGGTGGGCAGGGAACCAGGAGGCTGGGGACATGCACACAGGACAGGATGGTGCAGACAGCAGCAGGGCTCAGTGAGGGAAGGAGTCGAACTGTGTGGGAGCGCCAGGATCTGCACCAGGCACTTGATGGCATCTTGTTTAATCCCCACGACAGTTCTGAGACACATGTTACTGTGGGGAAGGAGCTGTTACTCTTTTTTACCTGTGAGGAAACCAAGGCTCAGAGAAGTGAAAGCACTTGGCCAGATCATTTGGCTGAGGATTTACAGGTCTGCATGACTGATACTCGAGGAAGTATTTCATGCTGGGGTGTGAGAGACATTAGCCATCGGTAAAGCTGGTGGAAACTTGGGCTGCATTCTCAGAGGCCTAATCTCTAAAATGAAGGAGGTGACTAGCTTGCTGCATAGGTCGGACACTAACCTTTAAAGCACTGACCTTAAAGAAGATCACATCTCCTAAAGAGACCTAGAGCCAGGAGATGGATTCATGAATTCAGTAATGGGTTGATGAAATTGGGCCCTCCTGGGGAAGAAATTCGCTTTTATTGTGTGGCTCTTCTGTGCCAGGGCTGTGCTGGGCGCTTATGTGTAGTAAATATCTCAGTCTAGAGCAGGCTCAGGGATCCATGTCAGGGCCCTCAGATCTCTACAGGGCTACCCTGGGGCAGAGAAGGCAGCGCAGAGGGCAGGGCTGCGATAGGGGTGGCAGACTAGGCTTTGGCAGGAGCAGGTTTCAGCTCAGTGTGAGGTGGAAAGACGTCCCTGGCAGGGGAAGTCAGCCTATGACAGAGTGATCTGCTTTGGGAGGTAGTGGGCTCCCTGTCAAGAGAAGTATGTAAGCCAAGTCCTGTGGAGATGGGTAGGAGAGCAGCTGAACCACTTGTAGAATGGGCTACACCTTTTTACATTCCATTTCAACCTCCAGATTCCATGATTTCTGTGACACAGACCTCATAAGCTGTAGGCTTTCACAAGCAAGGATGGCTTCCTGAAGGACGTGGAGAGGGGACCTCACACGGGTGGGACCCCCAGGAAGGGCTGTGCTGTGCTGTGCAGTGCAGTTCAAGCAAGCCCAGGAATAGGCCATGTGGCGGGGGGGTGGGCTGAGACCTGCCCTCTCCCTGTTCTATTCCCCAGTACGGTGAGCTCCTCATGCTGGCTTCGGGCACTGGCCTGGCCCCCATGGTGCCCATCCTGCAGACCATAACAGACAACGCAGAGGATGAGACCTTTGTCACCCTGGTTGGCTGCTTTAAGACCTTTGAGGGCATCTACCTGAAGCCCTTCCTCCAGGAGCAGGCCCGTTTCTGGAACGTCCGAACCTTCTTTGTCCTCAGCCAGGTGAGCCCAGCATCATGACTTCCTTTCCTGATTGAGACTGTGCCGGCCCCTTGCACCCGTCCTGAGGATCCGCTATGGCCTCCCCGCCCCGGTGCTGCAGTAGGGATCCTTGCTCCTAGTGGGGACTGCCACTCTGTGCCCGGCAAGGAAGGCAGGTCTGGTTCTATTTGGTGTGTGTGGATGTGGGAACTGATGCTTGAGAGGTGGGGGCGCTGGCCTGTCCGTGCTCGGGGAAGCCAGGACTGGAGCCCAGGCTGAGCTCTGGCCCTCCCCACCGTGCTGTGCTGCCTGTCAACTGCCCCCTGGCCTCACCAGATATATGGGCGGGGGACCTGTGTGTGGAGTCAGTGGGCCAAGCCATAGATGTCCCCAAGGCTGGGATAAGCTCCTTCGGGGCAGGGACCACGTGTCTGGATCACCAGGCTCCCTTCGGTGCTCAGCAGGGTGCCAGGCACAGAGTAGGCTTGCTCGCCATCAAGGATTGGTGGAGCAAGCGGATCTGGGGTCACCGCATTTATTCGGGCCCCTCCCACAGCACTTTGCCCCTACATGGGAGGAGAGCTGCTTCAGACTCTTTAGGCTGCAGAAACTTGAACTAGAAGCATCTCTGCCTCCTGACCCCTGCCCCTCGGATTCCTCCTCCCTTCATGCTCAAGCCACCTTGCCCTCTCCCTCCCCTCTGGCCCATAGGTTGGGGGGTGGGGGGGTCTTGTTCCTTAACCCAAGCCAGGCCCTGAGCTCCCTTCCCCTTGGTCTGCAGCTTTATTTCTCTTCCATGCACCCCCCAGACCTGGGTCCCTGCTGGGACCCCTACCCATTCTGTGTTGCTCAGGGTCGGCCTCACTGCCCAGGACTTCAGAGCACCCTTCTCATCAGCTTCCTACTTGAGGCAGCCTTAGAGTGTCCCCAAAGACTGGCATGATCTTACCCAGTGTGACTGGGTGGGGCGCTGTCAGGAAAACGGCTTTCCCTCCCCAGTACCAGGGCTCTGGGATCCTCAGGGACCAGGTTCTATGGGCTTGTCCATGGGACAGAAGGCCCGGTGGCGTGAACATGAGGAGGGCCATGCTTGGTGAGTGTTTGCAGCGACAGGAGAGCTGAAGGCCGGGGAATGAAGCAAAGGCTAGTGTGCAGCCCAACCGTGTGCCTGTCCCCTCTGCTTGGGGCCCAGCTCAGGGACGGTGGGAGGAGTGGCAGCACCACTAGGCTGTTGGCCGGACTTCCTGTCCCCTGACCGCATGCCGGGTGCCCGGGATAGGGAAATGAAGATGGCCTGCCTCGTCCTTCAGGCACTCACCTTGCTGTGGAGAGACAGCCCCAGGGACGGGGCTTCACCGAGCACTTTCTCCGTGCCTGGCACTGTTCTAGGCCATCTGTGGGTGTGAAATCATTTAATCCCACCACAATTTTAGGAGGCTTGTGTTGCCATCATGCCCATGTTGTAGAGATGGCACAGAAATACTAAGAACCTTGACTGAGTTGGTAGAGAGTTAGGTGTGAGCCCAGGGGGTCCTGGTCTAGAAGCCTGCTTTTACCACGTGTTGGTATAAGACAGCACATGCGAAGGGCGCTGAGGATGCTGGCAGCAAGCACGGAGGGCTTCACAGAGGAGCTGGCATTGAGCCTGGGCTTGAGAGCAGAGTTAAAGTCGACCGGCAATTAAGGGTCTTCAGCCCTGGGCCAGGGCTTTGATGATGCCAGTGGCCTGGGCCTGGGCAGATGAGCGGGCTGGCTGTCAAAGGCAGGGACAGGTGAGGGCAGTGGAGTGCGAGGTGCCCCCTTGACCTGGGATGCTCCCTGGCCTGGCCAGGCTGTAGCCGCAGCAGCCCCACGGAGCTCCCTCTCCAGACACTCCCTCCCAATTGGCCCTTCCTCTTGCAGCCAAAAGGGCAGCCCTGACCCCTCCACCACCCTGCTTCCAGCCCTTCCCTGGCTCCCCACTGCTCTCAAGATGATGGCCCAGCCCACACAGCTGCACCAACCCGTGTGGCCTTGTCTCCTGGCACACCCTCCCTGTATGTCCCAGGGTCACTGGTCACTGGTCTGCTCCTGGCTGCGAGGGCACTGTGCTCTTCTGGCTGGCTGCTGGGCCTGCCTGTGCTGGTGCCATCCCCCCTTCCAGAAGCACTTTCCCCCGCCTCCTCACCTAACGCCTGCTCAGCCTGCTCACCCCACGTATCTCTCTGCTGGGGTGTGACTCTATCCCGAAAGTTCTCTAGATCCCCTAGACTGGCATAGGTGTTTCTGCTGTCATAGCCGGGGCTCTCCTTCTTGACAGCAGCTACCCTGCGGTGCCATCACTGATTGTGGGCTCCCCACCCCACCTGGGCAGCAACCAGACCCACAGCATCTCTGGGTGTGCAGCTGGGGGAGGGGGACTATGCCAAACCTAACTAGCCTGGGGGAATTGGGCAGCGGGAGGAAGAGGTGAGGCCGGTGGGCCCTGTGGTCCCGGCCCACAAGAGCCCTTTGGGTGGGTCAGAGCATGGAGGGGGCATGGAAGGTCCAGATCTCCAGAGAGGATCCCCCGTGAGCACCGCAGTGGGGTCAGATGAGCTCTGTGGGGTGGGCCTCTGAGGCGCTGTGAGAAAAGGCCTGCATTCATCACAGTGGCTCACAGAGGTCATGGTCACTCAGCCGGGACGTGGTAGCAGAGCTTAGACTCCAGCCTCCTCTCTCTCCTTCGCGTCTCTCTGCTTAGCCCCAGAAGCTAGAAGCCTGCCTTGATAGGGTCTGCAGAGGGGACAGTCCCATTCTGGTTTTGTTTGTTCCGATGCTGGGCACGTGGTGTCTTGCCTCCATTAGAGATTGTCAGATTACACACACTTACTGACTTATGCGCTTTCTCTGTGCGATTGTACTTTGGGGGAACATCCCCTTAAAAGAGAGAAATTCCTCCGGGTAAGCTGGAGGTGGGCTTTTGTTTTGTGATCCTGAAGATGAAAGCCACCGGCGAAGGCTAGAGGAGCAGAAAGAGAGAAGCCTGGGTCACCAGGGCACCGTGCACCCTGGAATCCTTCTTCCAGCCTTTTTATGTGAGAAATAGTTACCCATCGCCCCCTTGGTTAAGGCACTGCTGCCTCGGATCCCCAGGACACAAAGCCAGAGCAAGACCAGGAAGCTCGTCTGTTTTGAGCAGCTGCCACATCCCGGTGCCTAGCACAGTGCGGGGCACAGAGTGCCCACTCAGTAAAAATGGGTTCCATCAACGAGGTCATTAAAGCCTGATGAAACCAATGAACACATGTCATGCTCCCATGATGACGGTGGTGGACAGCCTTACAAAGATACGGGGAGGTCCCCAATCTTGGGGAGCAAACATCCCCCCGGAGTGATGGGTGCAGCAGTCCCTGGAGGCAGCGAGAATTGGTGAGGCCTGCCTCCCTGTGTGCCCTGGGGTGTGCCTCCTCCTCCCCGTGCCTCACCTGGGAGGATAAGCACCCCCCCCATCCCCGGGCTTGTTACGAGGGTAATCAGAGCCCCCATGCCAAGAAGTCTCTGGCCTGCGGTAATGCTAGCTAAAGGTTGCCTTTCCCCCGCCCCCCACCTCAGTTTCCTGGTTCAACAACGAACTGGGGGAACTCTGAAGACTTCCCAGTAGTCACCTGCATGATTTCTCATTGTCTCAGGAGAACTCCCCAGAGAAGCTTCCCCAGAGTTACCGGGAGAAGACCCGCTTTGGCCACCTGGCCCAGGGCCTGATCGAGGAGCTGGTTGGTTCCTGTCGCAGAAAGCCATTTGCGTTGGTCTGTGGCTCAGCCGAGTTTACCAAGGACATGGTCAAGTGCCTGCTGTGCGCAGGCCTGGCCGAGGACTCCTACTTCCTCTTCTAGCTGGGCCTCCCTTCCGAAGCCCTGGCCAGGGTCCTGCCACTGGAACACTGGGAGAAGCACAGACTGGAGTGCAGGCCTGGCCCACCGCTCACTGGCCCGGTGACTATAGGTGAATGTCTGCCTCCCTGCTCCTCCAGCTCGTATCTACCCCACGAGGTTGCCGACTCCCTCAGGCCGACATTCTGCTCGGTGGAGGGAAGATGGGGCTGCAGGAGCCCCAGGAGGGAGCGTGGGCGTCCTGGAGGACTCCCGGGAGAAAGCCAGGTCCATGCCAGGCCTAGGGATGAGTAGGAGCTGGCAGGAGAAGGTGCAGGAAGAGCTTCCCAGGTATCTCAGATTAGAGGGCTTGGGGCCTCCCATCACACCCTGCCCTAGAAATGCCTGTTCTAAAACCTGCTTTCCCTGGAAACTGCGTGTCCTTGCTGTGGTCTCAGGTCTGGCTCTGATGCATTGCTTGCTGAGTGTTTAGGGAATGACCATAGGGGTAGCTAAGAGCTCTTTGGAGGAGGGACTTGCCTTATGTACCTCCGGTGCCTCAAACCTGACACAACGCTCTCGGGTTCTGTGACCTGGTCACATTCTCCCAGCAAGGTGCGTCCTGGATTACCTTTATTTGTACAGGGCCCAGGCCTTTCCTGCTGCAAACAGCTTCACTTGAAGTCTCCCTTCCCTGGCTCAAGAGCCTCCAGCCCAGAGTCCTCTCCTGAGCAAAAGAGGTACAGAAACAAACACCCCTCCCTCCTGCAGGCAGCCAGCTCAGCCCGCCTTTAGCTCCGGAGCCCTGGTGATGGTTGCTATGGAGATCTAAAGATAGAGCAGGAGTCAGGAGACCTGGGTCCCTCTCCCTGCTCTGCCCACTGAGCCGCTGCTGATTCCGCTCCACCCCCACTGCCCTCTCCACTGAGCCCCTCCATCCTACGTGGGGCAAGACCTCCCCAGGGACCTGGTGCTCCCGGGCGGCGGGCGGCACACTGAGGTCAATGAATCCTACTTTCCACCGCCTGGCCTCCACCGTGCTGCCCCAGCTCAGGCCAGCCATGGGCGCTCCCAGAATCGGAATACTAAGCCATGAAATCTCAGAGCCAGAGGACCATGGAATCAGTGAGAACGTTATAGTCGTGGAATCACAGCCCTCCTCACACCAGAGATTAAAGTTCAAGACTCCAGGAAGCATCCCGTCGAATAGACTCGTTGTGTGAACAGGGAAAGCAAGGCCCCATGTGGCGAAGAGATGGACCCAAGGTAAAGCAGTTCGCGGCAGAGCTGGCATGAGAAGACAGGTCCCCTGATGTCACCTGTACGGAGAGTTGGGTAACCGGCAGTTTTCAGACTGGGCTCCATAGGACACTAGGGTTCCATGCATGGCAGCAGTGAAGGGACAGCCCCATGGGATCTCCAGGCCCCCCACAACGAGAACAGTTCTGTGGTCATCCCACTGATATATCAGGGTGTGTGGTCACCTCCATTTGTGAAAGGGGGTTTTCCTGCATGGCCCAAAAAGTTGCAGGCACATCTCCATCCTGGGCCGTTGTTCGGGAAACAACCCAGCAGAGGCATCTGGAGGCGGTGCCCGAGGTTTTACGCTGTGCTTTCCGGGCAGAATTTGACAGTCCTTAGAGGACAGGAAGACTGCCTGGGACTTTCCCCAAAAATCCTAGGCACCTGAGCATATCAGAAAGGTCTAGTGGTCATGAAATCGTTTTCATTTTGTTTAACTCAGAGTTTCCCAAGCTTATTTAACTATAGGACAGTCCTGTCCACTAGAATCTTTTGAGAGCAGCATTCTATGGGCTATACTTTGGGACACGCTGGTCCGTGGCACAGCCCCCTTGCACACCCCTGAGTGTGGTGAGCTATGAGGCCTGCGCTAAGCCTCAGAGGTCCCAGCGGGAGCCGTGATCTCTTCCTGCCTCTCCTGTGACTTGGGCAAGACACTTCTCTCTCCGGGCCCCTCAAATGTGGGCGTCTCCCTTCCCCCCTTTCCCCTCCCCTGGGGCTTTCTGTTGATGCTCCTCACAGATATTCCTGGAGGGCCCGTCATGAGCCAGACTCTGTTCCAGCACCAGGGGAACTACAAGCAGTTCTGGTCACTCCGCCACAGAGCTTATAACCCAACAAGGAGCGCAGAAATTAAACTCGTAATTCTAAAAGGGATGAATGTTCTAGAAAGGGAAGTATGGATACCAGGCGAGTGGATGGCAAGGGCTTTTCGCCTAGTTCTGGGGGGGCCAGGGACATGCCACTGCCCCAAGGGTAGATGCTTCAAAGGCAATACTGTCACTCAGAGCTAGGGGTGGTAGGAAGTCCCACATTAGAAATGGAGGCCTGGGGTAGTTCTTTTGTGTCTTTGTCCCATTTTATGTATTGGGTGTTTTAGACATTAGACACAGCCACTCAGCAATAGCCATTAGCCCCTCTTGTCCTAGAATGTGTTGCCCTCCCCTTCGCCTAACCCCACATGGCATCTGTACCGTCTGGATAGAGTGGGGTCTCTTACCGTGAGATGATGGTGAATACCTAGCCATGCCCATGGTACCAATATGCCAAAAGAGCTCATATCATCCAGAGACTGGAAACCTCCTGCCTTGCAAGATGGTAAGAGCCTAAGAAAGGGATTGGCTGGGGTGTATGAGGATGGCCTCTCTCAATACAAGGGTGGACGGTTCTGCCCATCTGTCCTGATGAAGCCACACCCACCGCATGGTGTCGGGGTGACGGCAGCCAAAGGACTCCCACCTGAGTTTGGCCCCCTCAGTGTTTGGCCTGCAGCACTTCCACATTCCCCTGGCGGTTTTCCCAGCTTCTCCCCTAATGCCCTCCATACTGCAGCCAGACCTGGTTTTGCAACTCCGGTAACACTTAGCAGGAGAGCTTCCCCCCCAAAAGATTTTGTGCACAGTGCATTATTGTTGACCCAAGGTCCCATATTGAACAGCAGATCTCGAGCAGATCCGAGCTTGTCACTCCCTTGCTGAAAATCCTTCAGTGGCTCCCTGTTGCCCTAGGATACAGCGTCACAGCTCTGTCTGCCTCTCTAGATGGCTTTCTGTCCTTGGCCCCTTACCCCCAGCTCTCAGGTTCTGTCCAAGCACTCTTGCTCTCTCATCAGTACGGCCCTTCCTGTTTGCAGCTCTCTGGGTCTAGGCCATCCTTCCGCCCTCCCCTCTTCCACTCGCCTTGGCCTCCTCGTCCTCCAAGGACTTACACAGCTCACTACCCCTTCCTCTCTGAAGCCGCGCCTGCCTCGACACTGCCGGCCAGGCTAGCCAGCAGGTTCCCCTGAGTCCTGCTTCGGTGGCGTCTCTCCGACTGCCTCGTTGACAGGTGAGCACATTATGGGCCTGTCCCGGGGCCTGTGTATCATGTCCCCAGCATGGAAGTGTGCCCGGCACATATCCCAGATGTCAAATACCCTCGAAGTAAACAGGAAATATATGTGGAGTACTTTACAGGTTGCAGAATGCATCTCTCTATGTTGAAGCCCCGGTTTGTCCCCAAAATGTCCACGATTTTATTACCCTGTCTACTGATGAAGAAAACCAAGCTTCCAAGACATGAAGCAGTCCTACAAGGTCACGTCGGAATGCACAAATTCCAACATGCTGCAGTTGTCATAAAGGTTATATGGGACACGTGAGTGCACCAGGAGATGTGTATAAAGATGTTCTTTGCTGCACCATTTGAAATAGCAAGTAAAAACTGCCCATACATCCATCAATAAGAGAATAGGGAAATAAACTATATTCATCCAGTAAAACAACACACAGCAGTTAAAATGAATGAATGAGATCTACATGTATCAACACAGACTCAATTAAACACAGTAATTGAGTGAAAATCAAATTGTAGAAGGCAAGACAGTAGATACCAATATTATGAAAGTTTAAAAACACAAAATAATGTCAAATGCTCACCAAGGGAGTACACCAACTGCAAGGCCAGTGGTGACCTCAGGGGATGGAATGGGGTGAGGGCTTTTTTTTTTTTTTTTTTAATCTGCCTCTGCATCGCTTCACTATAAAAACATCTGCAATGAATATGGCCAGATACGAACATCGAGTGACTCTGGGTGATGTGGTCCCTGGTGTCTGCTTTTTCTGTATTTGAAATCATTCCATAATGAAAGATTTAAAAAAGAAGACGAAATGCACCTAGTCACACTGCTTCAGAAACTAGAGGCTTAAACACAGTCATGCCCGTCCCCTCAAGTTAGGCTGTGCCCGTTTATGCCCCCAGGCTTGTCTGGCTTCCATTTGAAACTCGTGAGCGCCTGCTATGTGCCCTGGTCCGGGTGCCACAGCAAGTAGGAGATGCACCCTTGGCACTCAGCTTACAGCTGTTCCCTCTGCTTGTCCCTCTGCTTTCTGTTGTAAATGCAAACCAGAGTGACTTTCTAGACTCCAGAGTTTGGGACTCGTTTGTTTCATTTTGTTTTCCTTTTCAAGAGAGGCAGGCTGAGATTCACATCTCTGCCAGTTGTGTAAGTATCCAGAGCAAATAATTGGCCTCTCTGAGCCTCAGTTTACTCATCTACAAAGCAAGGACAGTTGCAGCGTTGCCCAGGCTTGTGTGAGGATGAAGGGAAAGTGTGTGGTGGGCAAGTGCTGCACCTCGCCCAGAGCAGGTGTGAGAACCCAGCCCCGTCCTTTATCCTGTCTCCCTGGTGTCTCCCAGCCGTGCCTGGCTCATGGCTGGCCTCTGAGGACAGCGCTCATTCTCAAACTTTCCACTCTCAAGAACTCCCCTTTTTACTATTTTCTCCATACTTTGGGAAGATTTTGATCCCAAATTGCACGTTTTAAGTCATTATTAATTTATCTCGCATTTTTTATTAATCAAAGACTAAGCTCTGGCCCTTAGAGCTTCTGATCTGCACAGCCAGCTGGGGGCTGCACGTGGTTGACATCATTCCCGCCAGAGGCGAAGGAGGGCAACAGCCAGGGTGGTCCGAGTGGCCTGAAGAGGGGCAGTGCAGACGCAGCATTTTCATTTCCTCTTTCGCATTGAGCATGAATTGTAGGAGCCGCGGGCGTTGCCTGGCTGGGTACTATTTGCACAGGTCTCCGGCTGGCACAGAGCCCCCATGGTTCCGGGAGCTTTCATGCCACAGGGCTCATTCTAAATAGATGGCATGGACCAGGGCCACACAGAAGAGCGTGAGGTTCACAGAGGGGGAGGTGGCAGAGCTGTCCTGCACGTGGATCCCACAAGCTCTGGCTGGAGACCACTGTGTCACCCGGCCCCCTGCTCCTGATGCTGAGGAAGCACACTGGCTTGTAACAGGGCAGGGTGACAGCCTTAACCAGGCCCCGGTCGCAGCGCTCAGCTTAGAGATTCCCCTGGCTTCTAAGTGGCTCAGCCTACAGTAAGTGCCACGGGGGGTTGAGGCTTGCTCTAGGGCACCAACCCCCTACACTTGTGGCCTCCCAGGGATGGGCTCAGTGCCTGGCCACCAGGGGAGCCCTCATGCAGAGAGATGCAGGAGCCTGGTGCTTATAAGGACTTTCTGCAACTTTCTCTGGGTGCGTGAGTGGGAGAGGTGGCTAGTGATCATCGTCCGCTAAGGTGTCTCAGTGCTCACAATCTTTAGAGAGCAGTAGCTTCCCCGTTTTGTAGGTAAAGAAACTGACAGATACTCAAGAGGTAAAGCACCAAGTGGAGAAAGTGGTTGTCTTGCATGAGGGGAGGGGTCTGTAGCTTGCCCTCTCCCTCCCCACCACTCCAGCTAGCACGCTGTCCGGCCAGTGAATGTGGACGTGGCATCTGTGGAATAAATGAATGAGCTGGTGGGAGTCCATGACCATGGGTTGGGGTTGAGAGGGTGTAAGGAACGTGTGCTGCGCTGTGCCTGGCCCGCAATGGGGTCCCCGTGAGCAGGGATCCCCTTCCTCTGCCCCCTCTAAGGGCAGTAGTGCTCTCTGCTCAGAAAGGAACCTTCATGCCCAGGCCCATGACCACTTTCGGGGAGCTGTCCCCCATGCTCCAGAGAGAGGGCTCCAGGGGATCTCCAGCAAGCTCTACAGGCTCCATCCAAACAACCCTGAAGCCTATCCAAGCTTCCCCCATGACAACTCAACAAAACCCGCCCTAGCCTGCCTTTCCTCCATGTTATTCCAGGGAAGAACGTGCCTTTGGTCTTCCAGCCTCTCTGCCCTCCCTCCCTCCCATATTTTCTGCCTCACCTTGAAGGGCTACCTGTAACTTGTGGGGCCTCCTTTCTTGCCTCCCTTCACTCCCAACCCCCTACACTCTGGTGCCCACCCCACATGTGTCCCTGGAATCTGGAGATCGTTTTCCAGCAGCCTGCGATGCTATTGTCAATTCCCTCCTTTCTGAGCCTGTTTCCTCAATGGCGTAGTAAGTCCTACCTCTCCAGATTATTCTGAGAACTAAGTAACCCCTTCCTCCATGTATTCAGCAAGCATTTTTGAACACCTGCTTGTGTGCAGGCTTTCTGCCGGGTTCTTTAAGACACTGATTTGGAGGTGTCTGCAATTCCCCCGGGGTCACGGAAGCTATTAGAATAAATGTGGAAGAGCCTGGCATTCTGTCTACACGCTGTGGGGACACCCTATGAAGGTGGGCTCTGTCTCATTTTTCTGCCTTCCCTGGCCCTCAGTTTCCACAGCTAAAAAATGGGAGGGAAAGGGGCTTGGACTTGCTCTCTGAAGTCTCCTCCAAGCCCAGATGGCCCAAGGTCCCAGCCCACCCTCTTCCTTGGGCTGCCCCACCCCTCCTCCTTTCTGTGCCCTTCCCTCCCTCTCACCTTGACTCCAGGTAAACCCTCCAGCAGGGAACAGCGATGAGGTCCTAGAACCTGAGTGTGGCAGCTTCTGTGTTTGGAATTTGTGAAGCTCGGGGGGACCCCCTTCTTTTTTTTTTTTTTTAAGATTTTATTTATTTATTTGAGTGAGAGAGAAAGAGAGATCATGAGTAGCCAGAGAGGTAGACAGAAGGGGGGACAGGATGAAGGCTCCCCACTGAGCAGAGAGCCCAATGCAGGGCTCCATCCTAGGACGCTGAGATCATGACCTCAGCCTCAGGCAGAGGCTTAACCCACTGAGCCACCCAGGCGATCCAGGGGCCCCCCTTCTTGATCGGGGACCTGATGAGGGAGCGCTGCTTCCCTGACTGGGATAGCTAGTGGCCTGAGGGGAAAGCTGGGTGGACAGGTTGGAGGCAGGAAGGACCAGGGCTCTCAATGAAAAAGGCTGCAGGGATCTTGCACCCAGCTCAGCCTCTCCAGGCATCTCCAGCCCTCCGTCCCAAGTCTGCACACCAGCTCAGACCTCATCTTCCTCCGTGTGGGTAGAATTGGTGTCGTGGGAAGAACACACATGGGCTTTTGAGCTGGTTATACTTTGGTTCAAATCCCAGCTCCACCAGCGAGCAGCTGTGTGATCTTGGGCAAATCACTTCATTACTCTGAACTGACTTTCCTCTTCTGGAAGCTGGGGATACTTTTACTGCTTCTCTCAACAGATATTTATCAAGCACTTACTCTCTGCCATGGGCTGAAATACAGCCACAATGAAATACAGGTCTCTGATCTCCCAGTGCTCAGGGGCTCAGGGAGACAGTCAGCAGCCAGGGGTCTCCCCCAGGGTAGTCGTACCTCCCAGGAAGGGTTTGAAAACCTTGGGGGATACTAACACCTCCTCACAGAGCTGTGAGGGTGAAGTGACATAAAGTACACAAAATACTGAGCACTGGCCTGGCACACAGTAGGCGCTCCATAATGCATGTTGAATAAAGGCACTGATAAAAGCAACTCTCTCTGAGCTCTGATTACCAGACCATAAAATGGAGCTTGGTAATCCTTAAACTTACAAAGTTGTTGTGAAGATATTGAACTTTGTTTAAAATAATAAATTTAAATCAGTAAGTAGAATGTACTACTTGCTAAGTACTGTTCCTCTGAAGATTTTTTTTATTTATTTGGCAGAGAGAGGTCACAAGGAGGCAGAGAGGCAGGCAGAGAGAGGGGGAAGCAGGCTCCTTGCCAAACAGAGAGCCTGATGCGGGGTTCGATCCCAGGACCCTGAGATCATGACCTGAGCCGAAGGCAGAAGCTTTAACCCACTGAGCCACCCAAGTGCCCCAGTACTGTTCTTCTAAACTCTTTGCAAATATTAACTCATTATTCTCATTTCACAGATAAGGAAATTGAGGCACAGAGAGGGAGGTTAAGGAACCTGCCCGTGGTCACACAGCTTGGATATGGCTGGATGTGAATGTGCCTGGCAAACAGTAGGAGATCAGCAGTTGGCCGAGAGGCAGGGAGGTTTTAGGCTTGGGATCCAGTGCGAGGCAGGAGGCTCTGGAAGGCTCCCCTGAGCAGGAGCTCTGGGTGGGGATGGGTGGAGGTAGATGAGGTGGAATGTGGTGGGTGGGTGAGAAGGACGGGAGGGCCCAGAGTGGTAAGAGGAGGCAGTAGAATACTCCAGACACCGTCCTGGAAGTTGTAATCCTGGGACAGCCAACGCAACCATGTCTCCTGAGGGAAGGTCACCAGAGCAGTTTCCCTCCCTGTATGTAAACTCGAACCTTGTTAAATGTCCAGGCTTGCCAAAGAAGCAGGACTAATGGGCCATCAAAGGGAAGGGAGGGAAGAAGCTGGGACAGCAGGAGGCTTCCTTCCTGAGCCTCCCCCACCCCTCTACTCCTGGCCCTGCAAATCCTCTTCCAGGACCACCCCCCCCACCCCCCCAGTCAGTACCAGCCCCAGCCTTGCAGCTCTGCAGTCCTGGGTTGGAATCCCACTCCTGCCACTTAGAGGACTGTGATCCTGGGTCATCGCTGTGCCCCAGTCTGTGCACTGAGTGATGGCGGGGCCTACTCGGAGGGGATGTGTGGATTACAGGAGACGACCTGACCTATGCAAAGGGCTTCGCCCACCAACTTCATGCCCAACCTAATTGCTAGTGTAGCACACCCAGACATTGAGTGCATAGCTCTTCACAGTTTGCAAAGCCCTTTTGCCTCTCGGACCTTGCATTTAACTTACACAGCAGCCCAGGGAGATGGAGAGCAGGATTCGTAAGCCTCTTCACACAAGAGGAAACTGGGGCTCCAGGGGCAAGTGAGTGACTTGCCCAAAGTTACATTGCCTGTGAGGCATGAAACATGGGTCCAAACCCAGGACTATCTGAACCCAGACCCATCACCCTTTCCATTAAACCCTGGCTAATGGCAGTGGCCTAGCACTGCTGAGGGGGAGCAGGGCCCATGAAGGGGCCTGTCCTCTGCCTGGCCCCCAGTTCTCTCCCGGTCCCAGGACTGAGGGTACCCACCCTGGCCAAGTCCAGCTCCTTGGTTGTGCTGTGGGGACACTGCCCCCTCCCTGTGTGGTTGGGAGATTCAGTGAGATACGGTGTAGAGGACCCAGGGCGTGGCAGGCCCCACAAATGGGGGCAATTCTGGCCCGCTCCTCACTTTCTTCCCATGGCCCAGGAGCCAGTGGCTTGAAGGTCATACCCTTGTCTGGGCCCTCCCGGAATACCTGGTCCTTGGCCCATCTGTTCTTCTGGGACATCATTCCTGGTATGCAGCTTTTGCAGCGCAACCTTGGGAAAGGACAGGGCAGAGCAACAGAGAGAAAAACAGACACAGAGAGAGGAGAGACGGGGGAGGGAGGCAGTGTCCTCTTCACAGAGTCCCAGCCCTGGGGTTGGTTTGTGGCTCCTGGTTTGTGAGGGACAGCCCCTTTCTGCTATCCCCCTGCCCCCAGGGACTCTAGTCCAGCCCACCATCAGCCTTGTCTCTGTCAGAACCTGCCTCCCTGCTTTCAGCTTTCCGCCTTGCTCTTCTCCCCTTCCCTTCATCTGGTCTCTTGGTTGTTGGCTGCCCTATTCCCTCCGCCTCCTTTCCCCTTCTGCTCCTCCCACTCACCCCAGGCCCCCCTTTGGCTTTCTAGCAGGCCCCAGCAGAGGTCTGGGAGGTGACATGCCCATCCCCCACCCTACAGGGCCAGTCCCCGAAGACATCCAGACATCTGGAGGAGAGGGTGTGGGTGCTCCCCAGTTGTCCCTCCGTCCTGGCCTCTGCCACCAGGCCCATCCTCTCCGGAAGCTCTCCTAAGTCCCCAGGGTCCTGGTTAATGGAGAGATGTGACTCCCTGAGGCCCAACCGGGAATCCCCTGGGGTGGCACGGCCTCCCTGCTCCCTGTGCTCTGCCACACCTCTTTTGTCAGCTCAGACCGGGAAAGGGAGGCTTGAGGCAGCACCCTTGCTGTCCCACGGTACCGGCCCCGTACCCAGGTGGAGTAACAGAATGCAGACAGGAAAACAAAATTGGCTTGGAGAGGAGCCTCAGAGGTAGACGTGCCAGCCAGAGGCGACAACTGGGACACAGACTTATAAGCCGTGTACCCACGGAAATAGACACGAGTTTATAACGATAAACACGGACGTGTGGAGTGGTGCTGATCCCCCACCACAGCCACGTGCGCACACAGCTATGACATTTGCATTTGGACGCAGATGGACCCCCAGGGAGGGACCGCCCCTCGGAAATGCTCATATATATCCAGAGAGAGCACTGGGTACATGCAGGCCTAGATGCGTGTCCACAGACATCGAGACACGTGTCTGCGCAGGGACAACAGTAGGTGAGATCCCTGTGCATGCACAGAGAAGGGCACATGTGCAAAGAAGCAGTTCTGCGTACACGGTGTTGGGTGCAGGTGCAAAGGGCACAGGGACACGCAGAAACAGACAGTCATCCCCAGAGAGATTAGTGTACCTGGTGCCTGATGCATAGACGGTAAGAAGGGCTCATGTGCCTGAGGAATGACACAGGGGCACCCCGGGACAGACAAATCCACACAGTGACAGAGACAGGCATGTATGGAGGCAGCCCCCCACCCCCACCCCAGACGTGCTGACAGCGCTCCTCAGGGATAGCCCTCGTGGCCGCTAGGTGTCTGTGGCACCGCAGAGCCCATCACGGGGACAAGAGGCATCTCTGCGCCAAGACACCCCCTGGAAGTTTGAGAGCATGACCTCAGGCTTGGCTGTGGGAGTCTGCACAGCCTGGAACCAGAAGGCTGCCAGGCCCCCAGTGTGACTGTCCTGCGGGGCTCAGGTACTCCCTAAGGACTCTAGTGGGCAGGCTGCTTCCCTCCTTCTCCACCACCTCCCCTGGGGACAGACTGCTGATGGCAGGGAGGAGCAGCCAGCTGGGGACACCCCACCCAGAGGAGACTTCCAGGAGAGTGGAAAAGACCAGTGTGAGCGGGCCTGAGGTCTGTGGAGCCGTGGGAGTCTGCACAGACAGAAGGCGGGAGGAGAGAGAGCGCATCCCTGCGCTCCGTGCTGGCCCTCTTCTCCACACTCCATGCGCCTTCCCCTGTCTGGTCCTCGCAACGCCTGACAGATGCCCACCATTCTCATCTCACAGCTGAGGAAAAAAGGGCCAGAGAGGCAAAGTGACTTGTCTGAGGTCACACAGCTAGTAGCTTCCCAAGTTGTTATCTGAACCCAGGTGGTCTTGGTTCTAGGAACTTCAGGCAAAATCACACCACCAGACCCCCTGCCATTCCCCTGGGCAGGGGTAAAAGCACACGCTTTGGACACAGGTGAGCATGGGCTCAGATTGACAGGGACACTTCCTAGCTGTGTGTTCCCTATTAGCGCCATCCACCAGCGGCTGCTGAGCATTAGTGCGAGCTCGGAGACAGTGTGCTGCAGGGAACGGAGACTCTGGGCCAAACCCTGTGCGGGGCGCTAGAGTGAAAGCCCAAGAGGACAGGATGTTTGCACAAAAGCCAGGTGGCCCTCTCTGTGCTACTGTGGGCCCCAGGCGTGGGCACTCTCCCAGCTTGGGGTGTGGGCAAGACAGCTCTCTGGAGGAGGTGGCAACGTTCTAAAGGGTGAATAAGAGTCTGTCAAGGGATGATGGGACAGAAGGAGGGGCAGTTGAGGCTCAGCACGTGAGGAGTGAGGGAGATGCCGGCGGCTGGCATGTGGGGAAGGAAGGAAAGAAGTCTGAGCCGTCCTGGAGAATCAGGAATGCCAAGCAGAGGACTTGGGATTTTATCCTGAGCAGAGGGGTGACTTGGTCAGGTCCATATTTCGGAGATGAGGGCAGAGAGCAGTTTGGGGGGGAAGGAAGCAGGCCAGAGCTGAGGGACGCCAGCCAGGGTGGTAGTCAGGCAGGAGCCGGGTGCTGAGTGTGGGGAGCGGTGGTTTGAGAAATTGTTCCAGAGCCTAAAGTGCTCGCCAAGCTCAAGTGCAGAATGGGAGGGAAGGGAGGCCGAGGCAGCTACGACATTTCAGGCTCGGTGGGTTGGTTGTGCCACCGCCTAGAATCAGAAACCTCAGAGAAGAAGCGATTTTGGGGGGGGTGGCGATGAGTTAGTGGTGGGCTGAGCAGCCCGAGGGGCACTCTGGTGGTTACCCCTCCTTCTCCGTGCCTTGCGCTTTGCTGACCAAATCCTGGTCGGGTTTTTTTTGTGGTAGCAATATCCCCACAACCCTGTAGACCCTAGAAGAGGGAGAGGAGGGGAGAAAGTGAAGATAAGAAGTGTAGACACAGCCTTCAAGAAGCTGGGCTCTGAGAGCCAGCTGATGGGTAGGTGGGAAGTGGAGGGAAACACAGGCTCATGGAAAGTGTTTGTATCCCAGCCACCCCTGTGATGCCTAAATGGGGATGGGAGAAGGGCAACCAGGCAGGCGAGGCCGGGGATCTGGAGAGAGGGGAGCTAATGCAGGATTTGGTCCCTGCGGCAGTGAGAAGAGTGGGCTTCCAGGCACAGGATGGGAAATTGACCTCGGACAGGATGTGGAACAACCGACCCTTAGGCTGGAGGGAAGGGACGCGTGAGCAGTTGGAGGCAGGGTAAGGGCTGTGAGATGAAGGAGTTTCTGCTTTATGTCTTTTTGGCTTGTCAGGAGGGCTTGGGGTCATCTGCAGGGGAGACTGGTGACTATATAGGATAATGTCTATGGAGGGTCAGAGAGAGCCACCTAGGGAAACACAGAAAGGCTGAGGGGTAGAACTGAGACCCACAAACGGCTGGAGCACTAAACAGGTGCTAGTGCTGCCTCGTGGTGACGGCGTGCTGCCCTGCAGTGCTCAGAGGCCCAGACCTATAGGGGAGGATGCAGCCATCTGGACTGGTCCAGCAAATGTTGTGAAAGAGCAGGATGGCCCTGACCCTGGAATCTAAGCCCAAGAGAGAAGATGGGCCAAAGGGTATGCCAGCTGTGGGGAGAAGGGCAGGGAAGGAGACCAGAGGTTCCATGAGTGTGGGAAGAGAGGCTGTTTCAGGGCTGGAATGAACATTTCAGGGGTGAGTGATTCTAGGGAGAACAGGTCAAGGGTGAAGCCACGCTAAGGGCGACAGTCTTCTGTCCTGGACGACTCCGTTGGAGCCCCTGTGGCCCTGCCCACATCCCTGCTTTCCACCATTCCTGGGCTTCTGGCTGCAACCCCTGCACTTCGGGGCCCTTCCTCACCCCTCACTGGAACACCGTGGGGCCATGGTCTGCACCGCCTCCTGGAGGTGCTTGTGGGGGTGGAGGCTCGGTCGTCCACAATGGCACCTGCTCTCTGGCATGCCCTCAACTGGCTTCTTCTCACCCCTGACTTGCTTCCCCACACCCCTGCCCCTGCTTCCTGGGAACAACTCCCAAATCAGCTACTGGCCCTTGAATCCTTGTCACGGGGTCTTCCTGTGGAGCAACTCGACCCAAGACAAGGGGCTCAAACCCTTTGGGTGTTTGTTTCCTGCTCTGTGAGACGGGGAGGCTGACGTGCGTCTGGGACGTTGGCCGGGCACCCGCACATTGGGGTGAGGCTCCCGGCACCAGGCCCAGTGCTCAGCAGGCACCAGATCTGTGCCCTCTCTCATGCACATGGGGTGTATGTGTGTGAGAGACAAAAGCTCCTGTCCCCTCAGATGGCCCAGGACAGCAGAACTTTTCTGTTGCTGCCAATCAAGCCCCACAGGTAAGCCAATCCCTCAGGCCCGACCATCCCCGATGATCTTTGCTGAACACCTGACAGGTGGCCTCCCATGCTGGCTGCAGAGGGCTCCCTGGGGACCTCCTGATGCAAGGATGGGCCAGAAGCAACATGTGGTTTGGCCCTCTGAGTTCCTCCCAGGTAAATAAAAATCGTGCTTGCTCCCAAACACAGAGCCAGGCACCAGCTAAGACTTCCCACACACCATCTCCTCTCATCCTTGCAGCAGACCATAAGCTACTAGCTTCCTCCTCTTCGTGCTCAGGAGCTGAGGCCTCAGAGAGGGTGGGCCACTTTCCCAGGCTGCCCCGCCCGGCAGGAGTGGCAGGGACAGGAATCAGGCCTTGTCGGCCCAACCAGAGCCCAGGCTCCTCTGGAGGCAGGAAGGTGCTGCGTTTCCCTCAGATGCCCTGTGCAGCCTCTGCACAGAGAAGGAGCTGAGGAACGAGCTCTGGGCTGAACAGAACCAAATATGGCTCCCGGGGGAACTAGATCCTGTTTCCTGTGGGACGCAGAGCCCTTGAAGGCGTTCCTGTGGCCCCACTCCTAGCACCCAGCCTGGCACAGGGTGATGCTTAGGCAAGGTTTGTGGACCCGTCAAGGAGGTAATAGCTAATATTCCTGTGGAATTTATGCTGTGGCCCAGATCTGCTATAGGAGATGCACAATACAATTTTCCCATTCTGTTACTCTGGCTGCTTTCTTCCATGAAAATAATCGTTTCCCCCATCAGCTGCCCACTCCAGCCTCCTTCGCTCTCCCTCTGAGCTAATCTAAGCATGTCTGAAAGATGCCTTTCCCCCTCGTCCCACTAATTAGAAGGTCCCTTCAGTTCCCCCGTGGATGGGGATGGGACAGCCATTGGGCTGCAGCACAAGCCACAACCTTCCATTTCCTACAGGCAGGGCTGAATGGCCCCACTGGACAGATGAGTAAGACTGAGACCCAGAGGAGCTAGATGACTTGTTCAAGGCCACCCGGCAGCCTAGAGGCCAACTTAGGGTGGTTTCCAGATCTGCCCAGCCCCAACACTCACGCACTTCCTTCACCACCAAATTCCCTTCCCGCCCTGAGATGCTTCCCTTCCCGATACAGTGTGGCCAATGCAGATCTCAGAATGTGTCAAGACAGTGATACCAGATCCGTCACCTTAGGGTGGAATGAAGGGAGCACCTGGGGATCAGCTTACTAATTCGAGGGGCCGATGAATTATTCAGGCCACCATTAACTTGGAGGCCCTCTCAGACTCCTCTCTCTTTCCCCTGCTCCAGACCCTCAGATCCTGGCCTGCCCCAAGCTCGACAGACCTGCGGGGGCCCCCCAGTGAGGAGATGCTGGCAGAGCTGGGGTCCTGTCTGCTGCTGGTGGTGGTGCTGCTGGGCCCAGGCCCCAGGGCCCATGCCATGAAAGGTAGGTGCTCACGAGGACAGGCAGGCTCTGTGAGGGGGTGGAGGGTGGCTGCCAGGGTCTCAGAAGGTTTCCATGTGGGAGGCCAGAAAGCAGGAGGCCTTTCTGGGGGGAGTTGACTGAGTTGGATGTCTTTGCTTCTGAGACGGTGAAAGACAGTATTTGCAGAGTGCCTGTAAATATGATTGCATTTAATCTTCACCACAAACCTCAAGGTGGGCATGAGTCCTCCATTTTACAGATGAAGAAACTGAGGCAGAGAGAGGTTAAATAACCTGTCCAAGGAGACATAGTTACCAAGGGCTAAGGGAGTGGCTCCGAGAACAGTGGAAGGTTTATTGCACTTCCCCACCGCAAGCCAGGTGAAATCAGAGTTCCTCCTGATGGCATTCGGCATCTCGCATGTTTGACCCCAATCTCTATAAAACATCTAGCCTCGGTCCCCTGTGTCCCTTGGGCACCCCGTGCTCTGGCAGAGGATCATACCCCTTCTGGAAATGCTTCACCCTCTGTCTGGAAGGTCCCTGTTTTCTTTCTCATCTATCAAACTCAGATCAAATACCACCTCCTCCAGGAAGCCTTCCACATCCTCCATCAGCCTCAGAGGCTCCCACCTGGGAGCTCCCAAAACTCTGTGCCTGACTCTGGCCCCGGGTTGCCTTGTGCTGCTCCAGCCCTGTTGTGTCGTGTGCCTGTCTGTGAACAGTATCATTTCACTGGTCTTCAAGGGCTGTGCGTGTTGGGGCGGGGGGGGAGCGCTGAGCAAGCAGCCCTCAGTACCTGGTTTTCCTACAGGCTCAAGTGGGGCTTAAAGAAGGAAAGGGAAGGGGTGCCTGGGTGGCTCAGTGGGTTAAGCCTCTGCCTTCGGCTCAGGTCATGATCCCAGGGTCCTGGGATCGAGCCCCGCAGCGGGGAGCCTGCTTCCTCCTCTCTCTCCGCCTGCCTCTCTGCCTACTTGTGATCTCTATCTGTCAGGTGAGTAAATAAAATCTTAAAAAAAAAAAAAACAAAAAAGAAGGAGGAGGAGGAGGAAAGAGAATGGGTCAGTCACTTCATTGGTGGCGGAGGTGGGCTGGGTACCCAGGCGTCTCTCTCCTTCCTGTAGCGGGAGAAGCCAGCTGTTCCTATTTTCCAGCCTCGGGGGTTTTGCGGCCCCAGGGTGACCCTGGGGTTCAGGACGTCTGAGTCCCAGAGAAAAAGGCCTCCGCTTGTGCCAGCAACTGGGGCCTCCTTGGCCACAGGAATTCTGCTCCAACACTCCCAGGGCTTTTGCTGTCCCGTGGGCAGGGCTGGGGGAAGGACAAGGACAGACACTGGACAGGCTGTCTCTCTGTCCTCTTGTTGTAAAGGCACAAATCAGACAGGGTTCCTGCCTGGCCTGCCATAGGAGTCAGGCCTGGAGCCTGGTCAGGCCTGAGCTGGGTGTACATCTGCGGCCATTGAGGGAGTAATTCTGTCTCATCGGTGCTCACAGCCACCCCATTTCACAGATGCAGGACTGAGGCTCTGGGAGGCTAGGTGACTGTGAATTTGCACCATTTCCTCCCTCCAAATTTTCCCCACAAACGACCTTCTTGTCCCTCCTGGTCAAACTCAAACATCACCTTCCCTGTGAACCTGTCCCTCCCCTAACAGTGCTGGCCCAGCAAGATTAGCCCCCCTTCCCTCGGGCCCCCTATGGCATTGCTGACAGCTGCCCCCATTCCACAGTGCGCTCCCCCTGGGGGTGCGGGGTGCGTGCTGAGTCAGCCCAGGCCCAGTACATGCTTTTTGGCCTTTTCAGTGAACAGAGCTAGGAAATTAATTTTTTTTGAATAAAAATAAATCTTAAATTCATACTGTCTTTAATTCACACTGAAGATCACAAGCATTCTATTTAATTTTTTAATTTTATGGTTGTATTGCTCTCCTCTTACGTGGAACATCTTAGCTTCTATTGACATTAACAGACGTGCTTTATTCCAATTTATAAAATACTGTAAGAGAGCAGTTCTGACTGTTACTACAAACAATAAGTCTCCTGAGTCAAGTTTCAGATTTCTTTGTGCTGCGTTCTGTCCTGGGGACATATCCCACTAGGAAGGCACAGTCCAAAAAATATATTTCCAAGTCATCTGAGATCATTTTCCTCCATGTGAATGTGTTTCCAACCTGATATGTAGTTAAGTTCTTTCGTTTCACTTTGGGATTTTTTAGGGGTTACTTAAAAATGGATTTTCGCTCATTTAAAAATTGTACTAAAAGTCATTCATGATTATAAAGTCAAAATTATAACACAAGTCGCTTTGAAAGAGGTCTAGCTTCATGCCTGTTTCCCTCCTGTGTGTTTACTCCTTCCCTTGACAGAAAATCATTTTTATTTGTTTCCTTCCATTGTTTTCTTTTTTTAAAAAAAGATTTTATTTATTTGTTTGACAGAGAGAGAGAGAGATCACAAGCAGAGGGAAAGGGAGTGGGAGAAGCAGGCTCTCTACTGATCAGGGAGCCGGATGCGGGCCTCGATCCCAGGACCCTGGGATCATAACCTGAGCCAAAGACAGAGGCTTAACCCACTGAGCCACTTTGGTGTCCCTCTTTTTTTAAATATAAGCAAACACGTGCATGTAAGAATGCACTCGTGACTACAGTGAAACAGGCCGTGCTCCTCTTCACTGAGGGTGGGGGTGTTAGCATTTGTAATTTTCAAATTCCCTACGGCACACGCCTAGGATCCGGCATATAGTACTGTTGTATCTAAAATTATAGGTCCGCCCGGACGCTTCCATCTCCTCTCTCTGCTTTGTTTTTCTCCGTCGCACTAATCACTCTTCACGATGCTCTGTTTTACTCGCTGTGTTTATCATCTGTGCTCCCATCAGAAGCCCACAGGAGATTCCGAGAAGGCAAGAACTTTTTTGTCTGTTCTGTCCCTGCCGAAACCCCAGCACCTAGAACATTGCCTAGCCCTCAGACGGTATTTGTTGAATGAGTAAAAATGTGCTTGATAAGTACTTGAGGATTCAGCAGATGAATGAGCAAACGTACACATCCATGAATTGATTTAGGTCACGGCCTCATGCTCCCTCACCCCATCCCAAAGACCCAGCTTTGTGGCCAGGTCCACCACCCAGGGCCCCAGTGCTGACTGAGCCTTTCTTCCCTCTTGCTCCAGGTGTCAAATGTGGGGGTGTGCTCTCAGCACCTTCCGGAAACTTCTCCAGCCCCAACTTCCCCAGGCTCTACCCCTACAACACAGAGTGCAGCTGGCTGATCGTGGTGGCCGAGGGCTCGTCGGTGTTACTCACCTTCCATGCCTTCGACCTGGAGTACCACGACTCCTGCGGCTTCGACTACCTGGAGGTGTACAACGGGGCCTCGGGGGACAAGGGCAGCCTGCTGGGGAGGTTCTGCGGCCAGGTGCCCCCACCACCCTTCACCTCTTCCTGGCATGTCATGTCTGTCGTCTTCCACTCAGACAAGCACGTGGCCAGCCATGGCTTTTCTGCAGGCTACCAGAAAGGCAAGGAAGGGGGGCCCTGCGGGGATCGGGGGAGGGGGAAGAGAGCCAGGGGCTGAGGCAGGGCTTGCTGGCTGCTCCCGAGCCTGGGTGACCCTGCTGCAGCAGCTCGGGGGTCAGGACAGCTTCCAACGGCGTTCGAGGGGGTTGTGGGTCCCCACCTTCACGGCAGCAGTCCTGGGAACACTGGGAAGGTCTCACTGTACCCAGGGCAAGGCCTCTTGGGCTCGCCATCGTCCTTTTTATCCCATGCATGGCATCAGGGTGAAGGGGAGGACACCATGCTACCCCTGCTGCCTGTCCCTCTGCGGTGCCCTGTCACTTACAGTCACAGGGACCCCCCCGCCCCCACACCTCCCCCCAAGTCCTCTGGAGTAGAAGTTTCATGAGGGCCATCTGTGTGGAGCTGGTGACGGTCTCCCTCCCCAAGCCTTACGTAATGCCCCTTACCTTGCCGAGCCCTACCCCTCCCTCCCTCAGCCTGGAAACCCGCCCCTTGGTCCTAGTGAGGGGAGCAGAGGCTTTGCTCTCCTCCCCTTTCCACCAGTCTCCTAGCCTCTCTGCATACACTCAAACCTCTTCCCTTCTCCCAAGGCCTTACTCATGTCAGCTCAAGCCACAGACACCCACAGATGCTCCTGGGGCACAGGGTTCCCCAAAACAATGATCGGGAGGCTCCGGTGGGACACCCCTCCCTGAGCTGGCTTTAGAGGCACAAAACTTCGGAATGCTGAAACACAAGAATTACAGACCAGTCTCAATATGGTTTTGGAGTTTTGGACTCTTCAGTTTTTAAAATGTTAGAGTATCAAAGTTATAATACCGTAAGCAATGTTTCCAAATTTTTAAAAACAGGAGTACCATTAGACCAAATGGAAGCTTATATAGAAAGGAGGTAAAGGGAGTATTTTCTTGGTAAGCATTTACTGTATTTTGGAAGTTCACGTTTTTAACATTTGCTTATTATAAGCCAATCACTGAAAACAGAAGTCAGTACAATGGCCTCCAATAAGTGAAATTTTTGCATATGACCTGTGACTGTGGATACTGTCGTCCAGCTCATTAAAGAGAGCTTGAAGACAGCATAGGAGTGAAATTTGCCTCACATGCAGGCAGATAGATGCCCCGGGGGGCGGCTGCAAAGCTCCAGAACACAGCTCAAAAGCTTCTGCTAAGGGTGTTACATGGAAAATGATCTCACAGACTGTCAAAACCTGCTGTCTCGTTTCACAAACAATGAAGTTAAGAGCAGAGAGGGGGTGTGCTTTCCCAAGGTGACACAGCTGAGAGTGGGAACACCAGGACAAAGGAAGTATTAGCCACCCCACCCAGAGCAATGCCCGGTTCACAAAGCCAAGCCCTGGGGTGAGATTCTGGAGTCTTGGGAAACCAGGTTGCCCGCCACTCCACCTCCCCGGCCTCCAGCTGGTGGGGACATTCATCACCACCCACCTCCTAGCTGGATGGGCAGTGCTGGGCTCCAGAAGGCTTTCTTTCATCAGCCTCAGAGACTCTGCACGAGCCTGTGCTTGCTGGTTCAGGCTGGGCAGGTCTTCTGACCTCTCGTATTCCCACGCAGCTCAGGGAGGCTGTCACTTGCCCAGGGTCGTGGCCCTCCTAGAGGACAGAGCTGAAGACGGACACCTGTCTTCAGACTTCAAGCCCATCTCCACTTCACCAGATCCTCTCTGCAAGCCTCTGTTTCCTCTGTTAGGGAGCTTTGGGAACATTCCTGCGCAGTGGGCCTGGTAGGAGGGGACAGTGAGAATCTCAAGGTCAAGTGCCCAGGCTCTGCAGCCAGGCAGGTCCTGCCGTCCTGTTACCAGCTGGGGTGGGCGGGGCGGGGGGGGGCGCCTGCCATCAGGGCCCCACCCAGATTCCTGGGGCCTCGTCACTTCAGTGGCTCCTGCCAACCTCCGCATCTCTATGTGAAGGTTTCTTCTGAAGTCTTGGCAGGTTACCTCCATCTTCCCAGCCCTCGGCCTGGACTCTTGGGAGCTGGTGTATGACTATCCCACCTCCCTTTCTCTCAAGTCACATAACTCTGAGTGTGTGCCTGACGCCATTCCCAGAGTTCCCCCAACAGGGCTGGCAGCTGGCTTGACAATGCCCTTTACTGGCTCTTCTATCTCCCACATAGAGTCCTTGCGCTCACACCCTTGTCTCAGGGCTGGTCTGGGTGAACCCAGACTCCCCCAGGTAAGTTACTTACCTTCTCCGTGCCTCCACTGTCACAACCATAAAATGGGGAGAACCACTGTGCATTCCCCTAGGGTGATGGTATTGGTGTCAAAGACAGTGTCATTGCCAAGTGCCAGGTCTATGCCTGCCCCTTAGCAAGCGCTCAGTGATGGTGACAAGGTTCCCAAGGTTCCCATGGGTGACATCCCCCCCATGGGGGAGGCACGTTGGGGGATATCCGGTTCCCAAGGGAGGGGCTTGGGGGGCCACGGGGAGGAAGAAAGTTCAGCTCAGGAGGGCTTCTTTGCAGATGTGTGTGGTGGCGTCCTGACGGGCCTTTCAGGGGTCCTCACCAGCCCCGAGTACCCAGACAACTACCCCAACAACGTGGAGTGCCACTGGGTGATCCGGGCCTCCGGCCCCGCCACCGTCAAGCTGGTGTTCATGGACTTCCAGGTGGAAGGCAATGAGGAGTGCACCTATGACTACGTGGCCGTGCTTGGGGGGCCTGGCCCCGCCCACGGGCATCACTACTGTGGCAGCATGCGGCCCCCTACTCTTGTGTCCCTGGGCCACGAGCTGCAGGTGATCTTCAAGTCTGACTTTAACATTGGAGGCCGGGGCTTCAAGGCCTACTACTTCTCAGGTAGAAGGGGCTGGGGCTGTACCTCGAGTCTCTGTGCATGTTGTGTGTGTCCCTGCCCAGCCAGTGCCAAGGTAGAAGCATGTCACCTCCTCTGTGACGTCTTCCCAAATGGCTCAGAATTAGTCCAATCTTTCAACTCCTTCTGGAGGTTGTTTGGTTTTGGTTTTGTTTCTGCAGCGTTAATCTAACATTTATCATTTATGTTTGTGGTTGGCATGTTGATCTCCCTGACCGAGCTCCTATGGGTTTGTCTCTGTACCTGCCACATAAAAGGGATTCAGTGTGTGTACAAATGAATGAATGAACCCTTGACAGTGAAATGAACTAGACAGTGGAGGAGATGGAGAAGGAAATAGACGACAACAACACACTGTGATCTGTGTTAACAGTAAGAATCACGGATGACTTCTTGGAGGAGGAGACAGTTGACTAGTGCTTTGAAGGAGTTAGCCGGAGGCAGAAGGAAGGGAAGGGTATTCTGGGAAGAGATATCAGCATGCCTGAAGGCAGGAAGGACAAAGAGGGTTTAGTGTGCTCGTATGCTAGGTGTTGTTTGGGGAGGCTACAAGGTAGGGCTGGATGTAGGGCAGTGAGAAAATGCACAAAGTCATATCATGAGCCACCTGTCTGTCAAGTCCAAGTTTGGACTCAACTCCAAGGACAAGTATTAGGTCTGGTGATTGAATTCCTAACAGGACCAGCCCTTGTGAAGTGGACTGCTAATTGGAATGAGAGTCCTGGCCTTCAGCTAGTTTCCGTTTAAAGCAGGCTTTGGGATCAGTTGTCTGGTTTGCCAGCCATGGTGCCCACCACCCACCAGGCTGGATTTAGGACCTTTATGGAGCCCACTGCCCAAGAGGGTGACAGTCTCCAACTTTTCTTATTGTTATCCCTTCTGTCCCACTCTCCCCAACCCAGGAGAATGCCAGGAGGTGTACACAGCCATGCGGGGCAACTTCTCCAGTCCCCAGTACCCCAGCACCTACCCTAACAACATCCACTGCCATTGGACCATCCGCCTGCCTCCAGACTACCGGATCAGGCTGTTTTTCCTGGACCTGGACCTAGAGGGACCCAACAGCCTGACCAGGACCTGTGACTTCGACTATCTGGCGGCCTTTGATGGGGCCAGTGAGGAGGCCCCCCTGCTGGGAAATTGGTGTGGCCACCACCTGCCAGCACCAGTCACCTCGGGCCACAACCAGCTCTTGCTTCTGCTGCACACAGACCGCAGCACCACCCGAAGGGGCTTCTCCGTGGCCTACATTGGAGGTCAGCTGGGGTGGATGGTGTGGGTGTGCTGATGGCGGGGATGGGGGCCGAGTCTGGGGTCCTTCACAGCTTCCTCCCTCCATCCCACCAATCTCTTCTCGGGAGGCTACAGCATCACCGACTGCTGCCCTGGGACCCCTGAGACCACACCGATATGGCCCTTGCTTATTTCCACCCCACAGAGCCCTGTCTCTCCAGCTTCCCCTCCACGTGCCCTAGGTCCCCCCTTTTCCCTCCTTTCCCCTTGGGCCCCTGGCATCTCTCATGCATGGTTTGTCCTGTGTATCAGGGTTAGTACACAAAATATGGCCATATTCCTTATGATAAACAGTTGGTATAACCATGGAGATGTGGACAGGCTTTGCTTGTATTGGTCATAAATCCTGACTGGCAGTGGCTTAGACATGGCTTTTGTTTTCCTCACATAACAAGAAGTCTGGAGCTAGGGAGCTGCTTTGTTGGGTTAGGGACTTAACACAGTCTCAGCTGGTATCTCTGGGATTCTCTTGACCTCATGACTGCAAGATGGCTGCCACAACTCCAGACATCATGTCCACATTCCAGGCTGGAAGACCGTAGAGGAGATGGCAGCTACAAATGTCCCGTCATCAGGAAAATGAAGGCATTCTCAGAAGTCCTTAAAAGACTTTTTGGTCTTGATATTTGAATTTGGCCAGGTGTCATGCTCAGCTGCAGAGGCAGCTGAGGACGTTGGCACTGGGTTTTTCCAGCTTCCGTAGTGCCTGTTAGATTTGCCTGCCAGCAGCCTCCCCCATCTTCTCCCCTCTTCCCGCCACCCTTCCCTGGCCCATGGGCCCAGAAAAACCCCTGCTCTGGACCCATTTGCCCTCTACCTGAGGAGGTGAAAGCTTCTTATTGTGCTTGGTATGGAAAGGGAGGTGCAAGGAGAGGAAACACTTCACTGTAGTCCCATGGGCTGGGGGTGACGGGGGGCGGGGGAGACAGCCAAGACTAGAACCCCTGCCTGCCTTCTTTGTGGCCCAGCAGGGAGCCAGAGCTGAGCTCAGACAGACCAGGGCCACATCCAAATGCTGCTATTACCGACCATCCAGTGGCCTCCTCCATGCAAGGGGTCGATGAATGCCCTCTGCAGGCGGTCATTTGGATGAAAAGAGGGAACAGGAGATATCCTTGCTGAGGGTGGATTTCTCTCCCTCACGCATGCGTCTAAAGCCTGGTCTGCTTTCAAGCATCTTCCCTCTGTCCTTAGCCCCTACACAAGTGGTGATGGGGAAGGACAGGGCTGCACCCCAGCGAGCTAGTGGCAGTGAGTGGCCTGGGCAGACCCACCCTCCAGGGCCCCAGGTGGCTCCATCCATAACCTAGGGGAGGAGAGCTATCCCTTGGGAGAGCGACCCCTCCTAGGGTTTCACTCCAGAGAGCCGGGGAGACGGGGTCTGTCACAGCTAGCCGGCAGGTGGTTTTTCTTCTCTGCGGGTCTCACTTATCCCACTTGTAAAATGAGGAGACTGGGTGAAGGACCTTTAAGGTCCCCTTTGGTTCTGATAGTCTTATTTCCAGGCCTGGGTCCTCCCTCTCCCAGCAATGAGGGATCTTGGACAAGCCCCTTCTTCTTCTGGAGCCTACAGAGCTCGAGGGTGGGGCAACTCTGAACCCGACTGTTCCAGGGGCAGGAGCCCCCACTCCCACCTGCCCCACCCCCCTGCCCAGATTCCTGTGGGACCCCAGGCCGGACAGGGGCACTCATGCTGGGGCGAAGCTCCAGAGGTGGCCCAGGCTGCCGGTGGCCTCCCGGCTAGAGGACAACCTCAGCATCAATCAGGGTGCTGCGCCGTTCAGCGCTACCGAGATCATTGTGGGAGACAGCGGGCCGATAAATCGCTAGCTGCCCAGACACGAGAGGCTGAAATATGTCTGAGGCATTTCCCCGAGAGGGCCTGAGAGTTCCGGGCCTCTGCCTGCCCGCTCTCCCTTGCCCGCCCGCTGGCCACCCCTCCCTCCCCCTCCACTGCCCCCTCTCTAGCCCGAACTCCCCCCGTACACACACACATACTCCAATACACCCAGACATGAAAAGCTGCACCGTCTGGCCCTGGAGGGCTGCAGGAGCCCCCCAGATAGGATGGAGGGGGGGATCATCGATAAAATCCCGGCTCAACCCCTGCACACAACTTCACCTCTCAGAGCTTCAGTTTCCAGAAGTGTAAATTGGGTTTCATTGTGCCCACCGCATGGGGTCCTCGTGGGGAGAGAGTGGGGCTTCCTTCTCCGCCCTTTGCAAAGCTGCCATTCTGCCCCACTGCCATACATACTCTGCCTTTCCCTGTCCTGCTTCTCTGCTTGATTTTCCTTCATCCCGCTCTGACACATCTTTCATTTTACATCCATATCGCCCCCTTGCCCAACTAGAATATCAGCTCCAAGAAGGCAGGAAGTTTTGGCTGTTGGGGTTGTTGGTTTTTTTTTTTTTTTTCCATTTCTTTTTCTGTGGTGCTTAGAATAGTGTCCTGCACGTAGTAGGCCATCAAGAAATATTTGTTAAATGGTTGAATGAATTGCTGGGCACATGGTAAGGAGATCAGCACATCATAGCTCTTCTTATGATTAAGAATATTCATTCATTCATTCAATCACTTACTCACTCATTCACTCATTCATTCACACAGAATTCGCAGCACCTGCCAAGTTCAAGTGCTGGGCTGTGAGGACACAAGAAGGCCAGGTGCCTGCCCTGGGGAGCTCCTAGTCTGATGGAGTGAAATGGAGTAACACACATGAAACATCCCCATTAGGCTGCATAGATGTCTCCCGACTCTGGGCCCCGGTTTTCCCACACATCACCCCTTGGATGGGGTCTCAGGGTGGTGGGGGCCGACTTCCTGGACCTAAGGCCTCCAGCAGCTCCTTCCCTCCGTCCCCAGTCGTGCCCATGAACGTGAGCTGCTCCCGCACGGACTTCCAGATCCTGATCTCCGCACAGGCACTGGCGCCCCTGGAGCGGACCAAGGTCTACTTGGGCAGCCGCAACTGTGCTGCCCAGGAAGCTGGTGGCACCTTCCGGATCCAGGCCCGCTTTGACACCTGCGGCACTGAGTCTCAGGTAGGGGCTGGGGGGGGAGGGTGGGGAGGGCAGGTGGGAGGGAGTGGGCCTGACCCCTGCTGAGAGGCACCTGCCATTCCTGAGAATTCAGCTTCTCTTCCTGGCTCAGTGACCCCACCACTAAACTGGATCAGTGTAGACAGGACAAAGAACTCAGATGAGAGACAGAGAAGGGAGCCCTGCTGTGTAACCCAGCGACAACCCTATTGAAGATTCCTCCTGCAAGGCCCTGACCCTGACCATCGCTGGAGGCCTTCCTGATGTTCCTTCCCTTCTCCCAGGAACTCCCCATCACCCAGACCTCACCACTTCAAGACTCAGAGCTGCAGGAGCCCGGCTGCCTCCAGCTGCCCCTTCCCCAACCTGTGATCCAAATGGCCCCTGCGCTCCACAGAACAAAAGGGCCTTTCACGTAATGGGATCCACTTCCCTCCAAAGGCAGCATGGCTTACAGATGAATTTTTTCCACTCCGTATATTTTCAAGGCCTTGACCCCAGATCTGGGGCCCTCAGAGTCCCTGGGCCGTGGCCCAAGTATCTCAGATGTCTGCATTCTTGGGGACAAGTGAAAGGGGAAAGGAGAGACACCCCCCTTCTATGGAGAGCCCACCCCCACCCTCACGCCTTGGTATCCGGGGATGTGCCAGACTGGCTTGGCAGAAACCATGCACTTCCCAGCAAACTGTGCCACCCTGCCTCCCACATTAGCCAAATGTCCCCTCTAGCCCACCCGTCTACTCCCCCAGCCTCCGGTGACTTCTGTCCTTTTGACCTGAGGAGAGAGGTGGGGGCAGTCTTGGCCACCAAGAAGATTTCCCCTCACCCTGACTCTGTGCCCTAAATCCCCCAGGGGTGTTCTGTGGACACTCCACAGAGTCATGAAATGACGGGGACAGAGAATCCCAGAGGCAGGGAACCATGAAGCTGAGAACCAGGAAGTATGACGGACTCTCAGTGGCTCCGAGGCTGGAACCTCTACCATAATTTGGAGCCACAGAATCACAGAATCTTGGGGCTAATGCCATAGAAACATAAAGGCTGAGCACCTTAGACTCCTGGATTCCTAGTGTCGCCCTTATATGTCCTACATGCATGAACACCCGTCTCTGCCCTGAGTTGCTCTCAAAGAGGCACAGCTCGAACAGCCCAAGGCAATGCCAAGGCAATGCATCTCTTAAAAAACACTGGAGACTTGATTTCATAACCATAACAGTGCATCTTGTGTGGCTGGCTTTTTCCCTTCAAGTCTCTCGCTCACCAAAAACCCCTAGAACTTCCACTTTATGTGATTTTTTTTCCTCCTTTCTTTATCACATGGACTGACTTTACTGGGTCCCCTTCCACTCACAGGCCCTGTCTTCCTTCGCCCAGTGTCCCTGTTCTATACCACAAAAATCCAGGACACCAGTCCTCCTTAGAGGGTCTGGGGACAGACAGGTCGAGGGCACAGATGCAGAAGCCTCCTTTGTGGATGTGGAATCAGAGCCTTTTGGAAGCCCCTTTGTAACTCAGAGGGGTGGCCCAGTGTCCAGGGACGCCAGGTCCCTACTGCTCCTGCCTGCCCACTCCATGTGAGACAACTTACTCATCTAGAAGCTTCATCTCAGAAGTGCCACCACTGGACGTGGGAGATCAGGCAGCCTGAGGGGTCTAACGGCTGCTGTGGACATGGGGCAGGTGGGGAGAGTAGGCCAATACAGCCCCCTGCCCTGGACCCCACCAGACTGCCCATCACAATGCTGTCCCTCGGATCCTGGCCCGAACACCCCATGGTCTTCTTAGCAACTTGATTCCTGCCTCCCTCCTCTGCAGGGGTAGGGAAGGTCACTGGGATGTGCGCCCCTCATTTCACTCCTCAATGGCTCTTCTTAACCCTGGGTGGTGCCACTGGGATGGCCAGGAACTCAAAAGGAGGGACACACCATGGTTGCAGGTGTCATTGGGGGGAAGGATTCCAGGAGGAAGGAAGGGATAGCCAAGGGATAGAGCTTCCGACTGGGAGGCAGGAGACTTGGCTTCAGGACCCAGCTCTGGGCAAAGTACTGCCTTTGCTGGGCCTCAGTAGTCACATCAGTAAATTGCCAAAAAGGGAGATTGAACTAGATGCTTTAAAGCCCACTTTGGTTCTACCCTCTTTGGTTCGAGTGAGGCCCTGCAGCTAAGAGCTGGGCAGATCCAGGTGAGCGCACGTTCCCTGTCAGTTTGTCATGTGACCTCAGACAAGGGATTTAACTTCCGGGCCTCAGTTTCCTCATCTGTGAAATAGGGATTAAATGGTACCAATAAGGGAGGGTTGTAGTGAGAATGAAATGAGATAACATTCTTAAAACAGAGCCTGGAACAAGGCAGATGTCCTTGCTGTTACTATCTTTCATAGACCCCGTCTCCTTGAAGCCAGAGCAAGCGTGGACCCATCAGATCTGATATCCTTCCAGACACCCCATAGTGTCCCCTTTACAGGTGGGAACATTGAGGTTCCAAGTGAGGAGGGAGTCGGTGGCCAAGCTGGGCCTAGAACCTAGGCTCCTAAAGTTCTTCTTCCTTGGCACTAGAATCCCCTAGAATCCCCAACTATCTAGAGGCACAGGGTCAGGCCTGGCCCCTTCAGGTGTGAGTGACTGTCCCTTGACCCCCACAGAGGAGGAACAACACCTTGGTGATCGTCAGTGTGCTGTACATCGACTTCTCGGCTGGTGGGCAGGAGGACATCCATGAGTATGAGGTCCGCTGTGAGCCACGGCGCAAGGAGGCTTCTGTCCATCTGCTGTCTGGCTCCGACTGGCTTGGGCCCTATGCTGCCACAGCCGAGCACCTTCAGGAAGCACCCCCCAGGGATGAGGTGGAGGCCCCGGAGGGCCCTGTGGCCATGGTAGCTCAGGACACCAGTGACATTGTCTTCCTGGGCCTTTGCATCCTAGCCGGAGTCCTCATGGTCATTGCCATCGTGGTCCTGATGCTGCTGTGAGTGGGCAGGAAGCTGGGTGCGGTCTTCCCTGGGGGGCAGCTGGGGGTCCCACAACAGGGGCAGGGCCGGGTGTCATCGACTTGTTGGTTGCTACTGGCAAGTCACCGTCCCTCTCTGAGTCTCACTTTCCTAAGGAGGATCCATGCGCCCTCTACCTCACAGAGTTGGCATGAGGCTCAGAGAAGAGCCTGATGGATCCGAACTTTGTAAACTACGGCATGTTGTGTGTGTGTGACTGTTACCGATTTCAAAGATAGTCTGCTATCGAAAGAAGTCTCCGGTGTGTGTTACTTGCCAATGTGGAGAGCTGGGGACAGAGGGTAAAACCGACCGTCCATAAATACACAGAGCTTCACCAACTCGGGGTAAAAATAAGGGCATCTCTTATTTTTCCAACTCATCGCTATTCGCAAGCCTTCATTGGCAGGAAGCTCAGTAACCGTCCAGGGCCCTCCACTCTCCAGAACTGACTCAAGACCCTTGAGGACTTTGCCTCCAGCAAACCCCAACCGCCTCCAAACTCCAGGAACAGAAAGGGAGCTGACGCCGTCATCCCAGCCTCCGCCTGGTGGTGTTGCTGTTGGCGCCTGGTTGTGCGCCCCCCAGTGGATCCTATTTGGGGAGGGGGCAGCGAGACTGCTGGGTGGGATCCCTGTGTCAAACACTGGCAGGCCCACACTGTGCACCGCAGGGAGGCTGCAAGCAGAGGACTGGTGTCTCTTTCACGCTGGTGTTTTCCTTACATCGATGGGGGTCCTTGACTCCCCTGATGTTCCCCTTCAGATGAGTTCTCTTTGGAGACTGAGGGACTTCTGCCATTGGACCTCACTCAGACCTACTCCAGCAACCCAGTGTTTCTCTACGTTTACCCTGTGAGGGGGCGGGGGTTGGGTTTCCGGTGTTTTCCTCTGAGAGGGGCTCTGGCATCCTCCTGAAAATTGTTCCAGCCGTCCCCAGAGCTCTATGGATCAAGAAGTGGAACAAACTTGTTAATGAAAAATAAACAAAAAAACGCAGTTACAATAACACTGCTTTCCCCTGCCCACCTGTATATTTGCATAATGAATCCCTCACAATCAATAGAAATCTCCACATGGACCCTGCTGACCACGGGTATCAATTAAACATATTGTAGCCCGGTTACAGTTCCTTCAACAACCCAGCCAACATCTGCTTGTTTCCAGCTTTGTCCCCACTGTTGTAATGGGTTCCAAGCACACAGCAGCGAAGAAGTCAAATGAGATTCCTGCCTTCAGGATGCTTAATTACATCTGGTGTAGCAGTGTCAGGGAGAGGGAGGAGACAGTTGGTAACTTGCAGAAAAAACAAGAGAGAAAAGAGCTAACAAAGTAAAAAATGAATTAAGCAAGGGGAAAAGAGTTGTCTGGACATTAGGAGAACTGGGCTCAAGTCCAAGTTCTTCTTATTAGTTATGTGAACCTGGGCACTTAGGTCACTTAGATTGCATAAGCCTCGATATACCCATCTGCAAAATGGGGCCACTGTTCATAGCGTGCTGTGAGAACGTAGCAACACAATGAGCAAGGGAAGTCTGGCAGGGTACTGTGCCAGCAGGGGAGTCTTGACTGACATCCTGGCCTGTCAGGGTGGAGGCCCCTGGAGGAGGGGCCCCTTCCTCTTTTTCTCCCACCCACCTTCTCCTTTTCAGACTCCTCCAGATGCTAAGCTAACTTTGCCAGCCTACCAACCACCTGGGTCTCAGTTTCTTTGGACAGGACTTGTCACATACCAAATCCTCTTTGAGGGCATCCCACAGGGTCCGCCTTCTTGCCTGCAAAGTGGGGTGATGTGAATAACACCTGCTCCATCAGTTCTGGGGGAGGGATACTACATGAGATCCTGCATGACTATGCGCAGCTCCTGAGAAGGATTCAACACACCTCAGTGACTACCTTTGCCCTATGAGCTCACACAAAAGTTCTGGCCTAGAAAGCCAAGTTCTCCGCCCAACTTTGCCCCTGACTTGCTGTGTGACTTTAGGGAGACCACTTCCTTCTCTGGCTTCGGTTTCTGTTTTTCGTATGTGACAAGCGTCATTATCACCTCTGACGCCTCCACTGTCATAGCGACTTCCTGCAAGCGCCGACCATGTGGCAAGTTAGGTTGTAGATCCGCTCACTTAAACCTCCTGGTAAGGCAGACAGAATTGCCCCATTTCACAGATGAGGAAACTGAGGTTTGGGAAGGGAAATGCCTTACCCAGGGTCATTAGGTGATGAAAAGCTGGAGCTAGGCTGAGAGGAAGCAGTTCTTCTGTGAGCCGGGGACTGTGAACCAAGGGGGGCTTCTTGGGACCCCAGGCCCGGTTCTCAAAATCCAAGGACTGTGTCTGGTTGGGAAAGGACTGAAATGGCCGACAGGGAGAGGTGGGGCTTATCTTCACGGAGTGTCCAGATCCTGCCACTCTCAGCCCTCTGGGCAGCCAGCACGTTGATTATCCTGCCTGAGCTATGGGAAATGACAGTCTTTATGACAGTACAGTGTCTATTAGAAATGAAAGGGCTGAAATGATACCCATTAGCCAACACGCCCAACCCCAGAAAGTGTCTAGGCATGGCAGATATGGCACAGCTTTCCTGTTCACCGACCAGTGTCCCCTTTGCAGAAAGTGGGGGACTTGAACCGCACCCACTGGCTATGTGACCTTGGGACTGCCTCCTCCCAGCTGGGAGCTTTGGGTCCTCTCACCAGCCTGTCCCTGTGGGACCAAGTTTACTGAGGAGGAGATCCTTGCTGGGCAAAAGAATGTGCTGGCCCTTGGAAAATGCCTTCTCACCTGTGGGTTGGGCAGACCTGCGTTCATTTGCACTCTTCCCTTGACTCTGTGACCTTGGGCAAGTTGCTTCACCTGTCTCAGACTCGGTTTCCTCACCTAAGGAACAGGGACACAAAGACTCCATTCGCCGAGTCCCACATCTGTGGTATCATGGTCCCCTGGTGCAGTCCAAGTCAAGGACATTCCCCAAGTGTGTGCTCTGCACTGCCACTGCACGACACGGCCCCCCCTTGGGTGCTCACTGGCCACGGGGAGGAACTGGGCATCTCAGGGTCAGGAGACATGCTCCCTGGAGGGACACTGCCAGCCAGGGGACCCCTCGCTTTCCCCCTGCCCTCCAGTTTCCCCGAGGCACCTCAGGCTGAGCCTGGAAGGACGCAGTCTATGTGGTCAGCTTCCTAGGACATGGAGCAGAGTAGAGAAGATGGACAGCAGATCTTGATGGGCAAAGAGGAACCAGCACAGAAATAAAGTGTTTTCCTTTTCTTTTCTTTTTTTTTTTAAGATTTTATTTATTTATTTGAGGGACAGAGAGAATGAGAGAGAGAGAGCATGAGAGTGGGGAGGGTCAGAGAGAGAAACAGACTCCCCAATGAACAGGGAGCCTGACGTGGGACTCGATCCTGGGACTCCAGGATCATGACCTGAGCTGAAGGCAGTGGCTCAACTGACTGAGCCACCCAGGTGCCCCAGGTGTTTTCCTCTTAAAGACTTTTGGGAACAAGACAAGGTTTAAATTGATGACTCAGCTTGGGTAAGCGCCAGAGGAGCCCAGAGGGATGACTCATGTTGCCAGAAAGACACATCAGGCAAAGGAGAGGGAATGGCATCCCAGGCACCGGGAACACCATGTGCTAATGGAAAGAGGTACGGAGGAGTATGTCACGATAAGGATGGGAAGAGGGCTGGGGAGATGGGCTTGGAGGTATGTTGGGGTGACGGTGGAAGGCGGGATGGGAAGTTACTATTTATTTATTTATTTATTTTAAGATTTTATTTATTTATTTGACAGACAGAGATCACAAGTAAGCAGAGAGGCAGGCAGAGAGAGAGGAGGAAGCAGGCTCCCTGCTGAGCAGAGAGCCTAATGCGGGGCTCGATCCCAGGACCCTGGGATCATGACCTGAGCCGAAGGCAGAGGCTTTAACTCACTGAGCCACCCAGGCGCCCCGAAGTTACTATTTAGAACACCTGGATGGCATCTGCAGCTTGTCTCAGAACAAGAATGGAAGCAGCCCTCTGTGTCCTTGGCTTCAGAATGAAGACACCTACTGGACCAGCAAGGTCAAGAAAATACTCTATTTTGTCATCTATGTCTTCTCTTGGAACCCAGCCCCCATGCAGAAGGGCTCTGGGTCTGTGGGCACCATGCATGCTGTCTGGGAGTAAACCACGTTGGCACAGTGAGCCAAGCCCTGGGTTCACGTCTGTTTCTCTCACCTCCTGGCCTGGTGACGCTGGTCTGCAAATCCACCAAGTCTCTGAGCCTCCTTCAAGAGTCACTTCCCTGGTACCTGCCAGGATCCCAGACACTGCTCCGGCTCTGCCACCAGCTTTCCCTAAAAGCTCCACATCTCGGTTTTCTCATCTGTCAATTGAGACAACAGTTAGAACATTCGCCGCAATGTACTCTCTGCCAGGCGTTGTTCAAAAAGGGTTTTGTGTTTCTGTTTTCATTTAATTCTCTAAACAGCAGTGATTATCATTCCCTCCAAGAAACAAGTCGAGGTGGGATTCAAACCCAGGCCACAGATCTGGCTGCCAAGACCAGATCTTAGAGTAGAGCACGTGAGGGGAGTCTGTAGAAATAGGTCGAAACTGTCACTCACGTTTCTAGCTGTAACAAGCTGTGTGTTAGACAATAATACTGAATACTTGTTATTGTCAGAATCTAAGCATTTTCTGTAAGTTCTTGTAACATTGCTGTGAGAGGAGTATGGGTATGAGTCCCGTTTCATTAATGAGGAAACTGAGGCACTGAAAAGTTAGTTTGTTTGAGATCACAGCTAATAGGTCCCATTAGGTGAAGGTTAGTGTCAAGAGCCAGGAATTACTTTATTTTTTTTTTAAGATTTTATTTATTTATTTGAGAGAGAGAAAGAGAGAGCACAAGCACGAGGAGCGGCAGGCAGAGGGAGAGGGAGAAGCAGGCTCTCCGCTGAGCAGGGAACCTGATACAGGGCTCGATCCCAGGACCCTGGGATCATGACCTGAGCCCAAGGCAGACTCAACCCACTGAGCCACCCAGGCACCCCAGGAATTAGTTTAGAGACTTCGGATGTGTTTGCTTATTTAGATCTCACAAGGGAGGCACAGCAGCTGTTTCTGACCCATGGTCCTATGGCTGCTTAGTGATACCATCAAGCCTCTGAACAGGCGGCCTGACTTCAGAGTCCCCGCTCTTCAGCAGTGGCATCCACTCTTCTTGGCACAATGCCTCATGCACAGCAGCTTGGTTAAGTAGTGACCAGTCTCAGTGTGAAGCTGCAAAATGGGCCTCGGGCTCCCGAGGTCCGACAGGCCCCGACGAACTGCGGCCCCTCACAAGTGCTTTGTCAGTGCTCCAGGCTGCTCCCAATGTTGTCACTAGGCGCCTGTGGCATCCTCGGCCTGCCTGTCCTGCTCACGCGTTTGCCAGAGCACACGGCGCCCCAGCCAGGCCCAGCTGCTCTGGACACCCAGCCTCACCGCCTCCCAGCGCCGGTCCACATTCCCCTCCAAAGTCAACGCCATCCTGGCTGGCTTCCCTCCTGGTGAATCAGTGGGGCTCACTGCCCTCTGCTGGCTTCGTCCAAGCCCACCCAGACTCCGGGAGCTGCCGGCACTTTGGGGAAGGCTGCTCTGGTTATCTCCGTGCCCCAGCCCAAGCCGGGCTAGCACCCCACCCATGCCCAGAGCATCCCTGGCTGTAGCCGTCGGAGGGGGGGGTGCTCCTCCGCCAAGAGCCCTGAGGGAGATAGAGCAGCAGGGGCTCCCAGTCCCTGAGCCCTCTGAACACTCTCGCCCTCAGGACCACCCCACTTTACAAATGAGAACGCTGACAGGCTTGCCGGAAACCACCCAACCAGGAACTCGTGGAACGGGGACTTGAGCCCAGTTCCTTCTGGGGGCTCTTTCTGCAAAATCAGAACTACACAGACTCTTCCAGATGGCCCCTGGTCTTTGTGCTGTGGACCTTCAGAGTACTTATTCAAGACTTTGAGTGCCTGGCTCCGAACTGGTAGGTGTTGGGGAAACTGTGCCAGTGGAAGCGGCGTGGGGAGACCTGCCCATAAACCACCAGTAACACAGAGCAGGTGAGTAGAAGAGGAGCCCACACTGCCTGGAAGCAGCCAGGGGCCCTGGAGACGGTGAAGCCCGGGCAGGGTCCCGGAGGATGAAGAGATGTGAAACAGGACACAGAGGAGAGAGGCTGGGAATCTCTGGACACAGAGGAGGGCCTGTCAACAACGGCTGGAGATGAGAGATTTGGGAGAATCAGGGGAACCCCAAGTTCACCAGTTGTGCATAGCACAGAGTAAACAAGAACGTGGAGGGGACAAGTCTGGGAAGGTAGGTGGGGACAGAGGCTGACTTTGAGAGACTTCCCATACAGTGGCCATGTCAGCTCTTGGTCCCCATTTGGTTACCTCAGGATCCCCTGGTGTATAAGGGGCTCCCCAAATCATAAATCCTGTACACTGGCTTTATAGCTAAAGTCTGGGAGCAGGTGATTAGTCTAAGGGCCCCTAGAGGAGCCAGAATCACAACCGGGTCACCTGACTCCATGTGACACTCTGTCCCCGCACCACAATCTCCGCGCCCTTCCTCCTTCCTGAGGTCTGAGTTCCCGCCTGATCACTGTGGGGGCAATCAGGGCCACAAACCCCGGGATTCCCCTGGCAACTCTGTTGACCAAGCCCCGCCCCCAACACCTGGGCCAGGGAGTTTCCCTGTCTTTGAACTCAAACACAAACCCCAAACAGAAGCTGCCCCACACCTGAGCTCCAGGAAAATGCAGGTTGAGCCAGTGGGCAGTGCACACTTCTTGGCTCACACCCAAGAGAGGAAAGGAAGCTGTTTGAAAAAAAACTCTCCTGGACAGGTGCCCAGCAATTTACAGTTTGGCGAAGTGCTTTCCCCATTCTGTCTTTGATCCTCACACCTGTCCTGAGAAAAAGGGACTGCCCATTTTACATAGGGGGAGACTAAGGCCGGAGAGGTGAAGGGTTGTGGTCAAGGTCACAGAACAATGGCATTCTAGGATCAGAAACAAGTAGACCGGGAGGCGGCACGTGCCGCCACACATCAATAAATGCCCCCCCCCCTGATGAGTGTAGACGGTGAGAGTGGAACAGAGGAGCCACTGAAACTGAGTCTTTCAAAAATGCACAGCGGTGAGGAGGCAGAACTTGGGAGGGGGTGGTTTCTGGGGAAAGGAAAGAGTGATGATTCCCTGTCATAAAGGAAGCAAAGATTTCCCATATGCCTCTGATGTACCATGCCCCATGCTGGGCTCCTTACAAACTCCTAGAAAGGATGATGGTGGCCAAGGTCCCCCAGACTCAGAGGTAGAAAGGAAGCTACAATCTAGATGGGCCAGACCCTGCAGGACAGCAAGTCTTACACTGCCCAAGTCTCTCCCCAGGACCCCCAGGACCCCTTAAGGTCTTATAGAGGACAATACAGCCTCAGGGAGCCAGAGAGGGACCAGAAAGCGGGAAGCTTTGCCTGAGGTCACACAGCTGTGGGAGCAGGAACTGGAACCAGGGCAGGGGGTGGGGGAGAAAGGCAGGAGCACATTTCCAGCCAGAGCTGAACTTGGGGCTGGCTGGGGGCAGCCTGGAGGTTTGGGGAACCCCTGCCTGGACACTGGGCCTCTTCGCCAGCTCCGTTTAATAGCAAAAGGGAAGGAGGAGCCCGCTGGCGTCAGGTGTCTGGACGAGGCATGCAGGTGTGAGCAGCAGGGCGGGGGCGGCTGCCATGTGTCCTTGTGCGCTGTTCACAGGCACAGCTGCATGTGACCTCTCTTGCGTGGAACTGGGGCCTGTGCAAAGGGGATGTGTGTTCGTACGCATGCTGGTGTGATTGTGAACATACGTGTGTGTGTCTAATGTTACCCTCGTTGCACTCTCACGAAACCCCATCTTTTCCAGTGACTTATTTGATCCCCACAGTAGGGCAGGGAGGGAAGCCAGCATAGGTGGCAGGGAAAGGGAGGCTGGGGGAGGCGAGGGCCTTTGCTCAGCATGAGGGGAAGGGAATCCGACTTCAGGACGCAGCTCTGCGCGTGTGTTCATGGACAGAGGTTACTGCGTGTGCCTGGGTGGACGCTGTGTCTAGAAGGGACCAGAAACGATGACCCCTCAGGTCTGTCCTGGCTCTGCCAAACATGTTCTTGCAGGATGTCAGGGTCAAGAGTATTTGGGGTCTGTGTGGCAGGAGGGCATGTCCGAGTATAGGTGTGCCTGGTGAGAAAGCCTGTGTGCACTGTGTGTGCATCGGGTTTCTTCTTCCACCAGACCGCTCCTGAGTGCCCAAGGCCGCCCAGATGGATGGGGGAACCAGCTCAGAGGGCTGGCCAGAGGCTCACTGGGTCCCTCGGCCCAGCTGGCAGAGCCTGGGGCTGGCGTTGGGCGCAGCGCCACCTTGTGGGGCCACAAGGAGGGATCTGTGGTGTCTCAAGAAAGCTGAAGGCCTCTGTGGAAGAAAGCGGGATGGGGATGGGGACCAGTGGCGTGGGGGACCTGGAAGGCCACACCACTCCCAGATCCTGAGCCATGAAATCTGGGGTGCACCAATTTCCTGGGATGAAAAAGATCCAAAATGCTTCCCTGAGGTTTTCCCCCTGCCTTCCAAACCAGTCCCTTAGCTGCTCCTGGCATCCTTCTCCTTCCCTGACTCTTAAGTGCTATTCCCATTGACTTGGGATAACAGACACATGACTAGTCCCTACTGCTCTTAGAGTTACACCTCTAACCATTGTTCTACCTGTACCCACTGTCAGTTGGTTTCCCATGTTCTGGTGAGAATGATGATGGTATGTGTGGAATGGTGTGTATATGTGTGTGTGTGTGTGAATGGTGTGTATGTGGGTATATTGGTGTGTATGTGACAGTTGTGATGGTGTACACATACCATGTGGTGGTGGTTGGTGTGTGTATGGTGGTTGTGAAAGTGTGTATGTGTGTGACTGTGATGGTGTGTGGTGGTGTGTGGTGGTTAGAATAGTGTGTATGTGGTGGTTGAGATGGTGTATATAATAGTTATAATGCTATCTGTGATGGATGAGATGGTGCGTGTGTGGTTGGGATGATGTTTGTGTTGTTGGGATGCTGTGTGGTTGGGATGGTGTGTGAGGTTGGGATGGTGTGTGAGGTTGGGATGGTGTGTGAGGTTGGGATGGTGTGTGAGGTTGGGATGGTGTGTGAGGTTGGGATGATGTGTGTGGTTGGGATGGTGTTTGAGGTTGGGATGGTGTAAGTGGTTGGGATGGTGTGTGAGGTTGGGATGGTGTGTGAGGTTGGGATGGTGTGAGTGGTTGAGATGGTGTGTGAGGTTGGGATGGTGTGTGAGGTTGGGATGCTGTGTGTGGTTGGGATGCTGTGTGGTGGTTGGGATGTTATGTGATGGTTGGGATAGTGTGTGAGGTTGGGATGGTATGTGAGGTTGGAATGATGTGTGTGGTTGGGGTGGTGTGTGAGGTTGGGATGGTGTGTGTGGTTGGGATGCTGTGCAGTGGTTGGGATGCTATGTGATGGTTGGGATGGTGTGTGGGGTTTGGGATGGTGTGTGAGGTTGGGATGGTGTGTGAGGTTGGGATGATATGATGAGGTTGGGATGATATATGAAGCTGGGGTGGTGTGTGAGGTTGGGATGGTGTGAGTGTTGGGGGTGCAGAATAGAGCTTTCAGATCCCTCACATCTTGTTTGACCAGAGCCATTCCACTTGTGTATGTTTTATGGATTGGGGTTCCTTGTGACTTCTAAGAAGGCACGTGTGGCTTCGGAAGTTCTGCAAAGTCATTGCTTGAGGATGACCAGTTGTTTTTTGTTCCTTCTCCATGCCAAGCAACTCCATACCTCTGTACTTTCCCAATGACTGCCATCCCTGTCTACAGAAACATTGCTCTCTCAAATGCCCCACCTCCAAGAAGCTTCTGGGGCTTAGTGGCATGGACAGGACCGTCCCCTCCTCTACACACCACTGTCCTTCATCTCTACCTCCTCTGTGCTCCTGTCTTACATGCCTAGATGAAGAGCTCAGTAATCTCAGTAATTACCAAGCTAACACTCTTCCCTTCTTCTCTGCTGACTCATGCACAGAAGAAAATGAAGCCTTGTCAGCGGTTTTGGGCAGCACACAGGCTGGTAGGAAAGACAGACACACAGCACTGTGACATCAGTGCCATAATGGAGGGGAGCCCAGAGACCCCTGACCTGGGAGCAGGGAGGCAGAAAGAGGCTTCCTAGAGAAAATGATCTTTAAGCATAGTTTTAAAGAGGAAGCGTGCACCTGGAGAGGAGACGGCGAAAAGTGTCCCGGGCAGAAGGAACAGCATGTGCGAAGGCCCACAGCATTACAGAAAGTGGTTGGGTTGTGTGACAAACTGTCAGTAGCTGAGACTGCGGAGTGAAGACTGTGTGGGGGGAGCAGCAGTGTAGAGAGCCTGACAGCTGAGGGAGTCGGGTTCGGGGGGCTGTGGGTGCCAACCTGTGGAGCTGGAACCTCATTCTAAGAGCAGAACAATGACAGGGACTCTGAAGAGATACTGACAGGGTCAGATTTACTCTGAATCATTTTTTTTTTCTTTCTTTCTTTCCTTTTTTTTTTTTTTTTTTTTTTTTGGTGGTAAAATACACCTGAGTGGCGCCTGGATGGTTCAGTCAGTTAAGCATCTGACTCTCGATTTTGGCTCAGATTGTGACCTCGGGGTCGTGAGACCTAGCCCTTTGTGGGGCTCCGTGCTGAGCACAGAGTCTGCTTGTGATTCTCTCTCCCACAGTAAATAAATTTGGCCCCATCCCCCGCTCATGCTCTCCCTCTCTCAATAAATAAATAGATAGATAGATAAATAAAATCTTGAAGAAAGGAAAGTAAACACACTAGAATAAAATTTACCCTTGTAAACAAGTTCTGGGGTATTCGATGTTCTCACACTGTCATGCACCATCAGCACTGCCCACCCCCAGAGCACTTTTCACCCTGTAAAATGGCAACACTGACTCCCCTCCCCCCAGCCCTTGCCAACCCCCACGACAGTCCTGTCTCTGTGAACCTGACCCCTCCAAGGACCTCATTCAAGGGGGATCACGCAGCATTTGTCCTTTGGGGGCCTGGCTGATTTCACTCGGCCAGGTGCCCTCAAGGTTCACCCAGGTTGTAGCCTATCGCGGTATCTCTTTTTTAAGGCTGAGTCATATTCCGGCGTGTGTGTTCACACTGCTGCCGTCTATCCATTCACCAGTCGGTGGACACATTTTAGCTTTTGTGAATAATGCTGCTGGGAACGTGGTTGACTAAGTAGCTCTTGGAGATGCTGCTTTTCGAGTCTTTGGGGGGG